>NW_006922111.1:1696025-1704169 GCF_000298275.1 Orycteropus afer afer | reverse complement strand
CCCAGAGCAGATGAGGGGCCACCTAGAGAGCCCAGCGTTGGAAGTTGGAATTTGGCGAGTAAGCGAGGTCTGCAGGGAGGGCCGGAGGCGGAGCGGCTGGATGTGAGGGAGGAGGGGGGCTTGCTTGCGAGAAAGCCACACACAATGGGCATTTACAGGGGACACAGGGGGCGCCCAGCGGGGGAGGATGACAGAGAGAAAGCAGAGCCCCCAGGCCGCTCACACTCTCCTGACAGGGACATGGTGTGCCCCTCCCCCCACGTCCCCCGGCCCCTGCCCGCTGCCAGGGGGGCTCTTGGCGGGCACTGCAGACGCAGGGGCCCGCCAGCCGGCCCGGCCTGCCTGCCAGAGGCTCATCCAGCGGCCTCCATCCAGCGGCCAGGCAGTGCCCACGGTCACACGGCCGCTGTAACGAGAGCTGTGGAGGCAAGGAGCCGGCTGGAGGAGCGTGCCCGGCTGGGACCTTTAATCCCACGCGTGCCCGGGAGCACCTGTGGGTGCCGACCCCACACTCATTGGCGGGCAGTCTCTGCAGAGGGCAGCGGGCCTGCCCCGGGCCTCCATTCCCGCAGGACGATACCGTGTGTGGTGGCATTCCCTGTGGGGGAGACGCTGGGGGCACGTTGCTGGCTGGCAGAAAGTCCACTGTACTCTGTCCCCCGGGGAGGGCCCCTGGGACGATGTGATGGCCAAGGCGGCCATCGTCCTGGGTGCAACTGGCTGGTGGGCCACATTCTTGTTTGTTTATTTTTCACATTTTAGTTCCAGTGAAAATACACCCAGCAGAACACGCACCCACAGCCATCAGGTTTGGGGTGCACAGCTCAGCGACCTTGGACGCGACCTTGGCAGCGTTCTTCTCGCTGCATCACCTCCTCGCTGTCTCCCTCACACCGGCCCCTCACCGCTGTCTCAGACACCCTGGCCCCTGCACACCTCGTCTGTGCCTTAGTTACTGTGGACGAGCTGATCTCATGTAGCGGATTCCTGAGGAGGGACCGTGCGCGTGTCAAGCTTGCTTTACTAGTTCAGTTGACTAACGGTCGTCAAGAGATGGCTTCGGGGGTAAGTGAGCAGTAGGTTTGGGGGTACCTCCAGTCTCAACAGGCCCGGTCAGTCTGGATCCTGGAAGAGTTTGAAATTCTGCTCCACTCTTTTTTCTAGTGGCCCAGAGTCTGCCATTTAAGGGAAGTGGCAGGGAGAACTCCAGAGGGACGTGCCCAGGGAGCCCCCACACAAGAGGCCTGTCCTGGGAACCCCCCAGGGGGGTATCCAGGCCAGAGGCACCTGTCACCAGGGGCTACACTGAGGCTGGAGGAGGTTCTAGAAGGCTCGTGGGCCAGGCCGCGGGCTGATGATGGCAGCACCGTGTGCCCATCCTGAGTACCACGTGGGCGTACTGGTCCCCATGAAGGAAGTGTCCGTTGTCCTCAGAGACACAGGAGAGGCAGCCGTGTGAACGTATCATGGGACAGCATGCTGAGGGGTGAGGAGGATGTCATGACGTAGATATGACCATTTCTTCATTTCATCACCTACTGTGTGCTGAGCTGTGTGGCTCACGGTGTGAACCCTGCAGTGTGGACATCCACCCTGAGGAACGAGGGCCCCAGTATTCCAGCTGCAGGGTGGGGTGTTTGGGGATATGGTGGGTCCAGATTGGGGTCTCTGAGGCCGGGGTGGCTGGCAAGGAAGGGGAAGTGGATGAGGACAGGTAACAAGGGTCTGCCTAGTTGGCTGAGGAGGTGGGGGTGTGGCTGGTGTGGGGAGATGGACACTGGGCAGGACCTGCGTTTTCAGGTCACCGCTTTGGAGGCTGGGAGGGTGATGGGGAGCTGAGCCTGGACGTGGGGCAGCAGGCGGTGAGCAGCTGTTCAGGGGTATTGGGTGGGGCTCTCAACAGAGGGACCCCATCCTGGCCACACCCTCAAACAGAGAGCCAGAAAGGAAGTCGTTGCTTTGGACTCCCCGGGACTGGGGCGGTGGAACGGGTGCAAGGGAGACCTGGGGGACCGGGGGAGACTCAGTTAGTCTGGATGCTCGTTGGCCTGGTACGTGAAGGGGAGCTGGGTCTGTGGACAGAGGGAGGGGACTGAGTGGGGTCTGGAGAATGGAGAGGAGAGAGTCTGAGGGGAAAGGGGGCCTCCTCCCTCGGGCTAGCTGGCCGGCAGAGCTCCCTCCAGGTAGCGTGTCAGGTGAGTGCCCCACGATCGGAGGTGCCACTTGGGTGCTTGACCCTTGCAGAACCCAGCAGTCAGTCGGCGGTGCCTTTTTTGGGGGACAGGGGGAGGCAAGGCATTGATGGAGTCGGTGTACTTTATGTATAAAAAAACCTTAAGTATGGTCACACACCTTGAAGAATTACCAGTGTCACCGAATTGTCCGTGTGAAAACTGACGACTTAGTGGATATTTACTGTGTATATTCTCCAGAACAACAAAATAAATGAAATGAAAAATCCCTCAGAATCTTATTGGTGAGACAAAGAAATGCAGCAATGTTGTGAGAATCCCACTGGAAGTGCGCGATGTCGAGTCCAGCACTTTCTAGGTCCCTTCTAGACATTTCTCTGTGGCCACACATGGCTTCCTTCACTCCCCCATACCCCCCAGTGCACAGTGTGTCACATGGCTGGCTGTCTGCTCCGCCTGTCTCAGGCCCCTGGTGCTGCTGTAACAGAGCTCAAGAGGGGGCTTTTAAAGAACAGAAATGTATTTTCTCACCGCTTAGGAGGCTGGAAGTCTGAACCCAGGGCCCAGGAGAAGGTCCTTCATGGTTATTGTAGCTTTTAGCAGCCGCCATCAGTCCAGCTCTAGGGGCAGGCTCGCTCTCTGTTGGCTCTGGGGCAGGGTCCTTGTCTCTCTGCAGTCGTCTGTCTGTTCCGTCGAGGTCTTGTGTGGTGTAGACCTTTCCCACTGCACTTGCTGGCTTCTATACCTGATCTGCTTTCATATTTCAAAAGTGGATGGTTTAAGCCACGCCTAGCATTGACGTGGCCTCGTTAACAGTACCAAGTAAACCCCACTCCCCAGTGGGACCACATCTGCGGGGGAGGCGCTGGGATTGACAGCACATCACGGTGGGGACACCGTGCAACCCAGACCACGACCCGTGCTGACAGCATGCTCTGGGAGTAGACACGACACTGTGTCCCCCACTAGCTCACGGCCTGGGAGCTGGCCCAGTCACTCAGAGGCAGAGCCTTCCAGCGCTGGCTCCAGCTGACCCCCCGGGCGGAGTTAGCCGGTGAAAAGCCTCCGGCTGTGCCCTAGACACAGTTGAATTCCTGGGTTCAGGGCTCCATTACTGAGGGTGCAGGCTCCAGGTCTGCTAAGGTCTTAGGGTCTGCCCACCGGGACCACAGGGCCTCTGTGGTCTTGCTAGCTCAGCCTGGGACCGCAAGGCCCCTTATTTCACCCCGTGTCTTCTACTGTTAAGTAATGAAGCCACACGAGTGGGTGGAGACAGAGAAGGGGCGGCTCCCAGCCCCTCCCTAGTCACCTTAGGAATGGTCACTTCCGGCTAGAACCGCTCAGATGTTCACCAGGTACTTGGGGTACATTCTGGACAGGGAGGCCTGGAGAACAAGGCCGCCTTCTCCCAGTGAGGTAGTTTGAAGTCAGTTATCACTGTACCAGACCCCACCCACCCACTGCCACCCAGTCGATTCCAGCTCTCA
Organism: Orycteropus afer afer; assembly: GCF_000298275.1. NCBI lineage: Eukaryota > Metazoa > Chordata > Mammalia > Tubulidentata > Orycteropodidae > Orycteropus > Orycteropus afer. The sequence goes on along the minus strand of NW_006922111.1, from coordinate 1,700,490 downwards.
GCAACCTCCATCAGGTTTCCAAGACTGTAAACGTTTTTGGAAGTAGTGTGTCATCCCCGCCCCCCACTGTGGAGCAGCTGGTGGGGTCGAACTGTCTGCCTTTTGGTTAGCAGCCCAATGCCTTATCCACAGCGTCACCAGAGCTCCTCACCAGACCCCCAGGGGCATGCAAACACTTAGTGCTGACTGCTAACAGAAAGGTGGTGGTTTACAGGTGCCTGGGTGATGCAGGCACCTGGGAAGAGAGGCCTGGCCCTCTACTTCTGAACAGTCAGTCATTGGAAGCCCTCCGGAGCCCAGTTCCGTCCTGACACACACGGGTTGCCATGAGTCGGAGTCACCTCAGTGATGTCTCGTTACCGGTTTTCACTGTACTTACAACCTCTTAGGGAGCGGGTGTCCTTTAAAAGCATGTTGTTCCTGAAAGTGGACTGGAGAGGCCAAGAAAGTGGTAGGGCAGGAGAGCGTAGGCTTGTGGTCATGGGTTTGGATGTCCCTTACCTGGTGAACCTCACTTTCTTCAAAGCACCCAGAAAAGAGCTGGCCATGCCCTCGGGCCTTCAATTCTGATCGCTAATTTCCCAGCCCACTCTCTGGACTCTGTAGGATGGTGTTCTGAGTTGCTCGTAGAACATGTCCTGAACTCCGCTGTTCCTTCAGAATAAAGGTGAGTCACGGCAGTTCCCACCACACCTGCCTTCCCTGGGACTTCCTGGATGATAAAGATCAAATTGTTTTTCTTAATTTTTCCCTTGTCAAGGAAGCTCATGACCATTCCAGAAGTGATTAAAAATATTCGGAGGGACTCTCTGAGTTCATGGAAAGATACCCACAGCTGTGGAGTCGATTCCGACTCACAGCGCCCCTAGAGGACAGAGTGGAACTGACCACAGGGCCTCCAAGGCTGTCAGTCTTTATGGAAGCCTCATCTTTCTCCTGCAGAGTGGCTAGTGGGTTCGAACCACCAACCTTTGGGTTAGCAGCCAAGTACTTTTAATCATTGTACCACCAGGGCTCCTTCATGGAGAGATACATCTGACTATTACCTTTCCAAGATGGCCAAATACCAAAGGATGATGTTTTATTCAAAGTAGGATTTTTGTCCTGCTTTTGGGGAGTCTTTGAACATCTGATTTTAAGAAATGAGTGACTGTAAACAGCTGCCGTGGGTGGACCGGACTCCGGCAACCTTGTGTGGTCGGACCAGGATGGGGCTGCACGGGGTTCAGTGGCTAAGCGTCAGAAAGCGGGCCACCAGGCCTTCCTTCCGAGGTGTCTCTGGGGGGACTCCAGCTGACAGTTTTCTGTTTAGTAGCTGAGTGTGTTGACCATTGGCATCACCCGGGGAGTAAATGGCGGCTTCCTGGCTCGGAGGAACCCCCCATGCCTCTGGCCGGCACCCACGGCCCTCTTGGTGTGGTCACGTGCAGAGACGGGATGGGCTTCCCGGGCTGTGTTCGGAGACTAGGGCTTCGGGGCACACATGTGAGATGGGATCACTGTTACAGATCGAGTGTAAGAGGGATGACAGTGGCATCAATGAGAACCCCGCAGAGCCTTTAAGCCCCTGAAGGATCCCGAGGTGCAGGTGTGGGCCGGCCGGCCTCTGTCCTTTTGTAACAAGTCATCGGTGTCATTTACACCCCCTTTGGAAGCTCCTGGAGCCCGTGGTCCTTTGGCCAGTGGCCTTTGTGTTTGGCGCCCATTCAGCCCGCCCGCCTCATCCATCTGAACCAGGGCTGCTCCCCTGTCATTGTCCCCGTGGTTACCCATCAACCACCGCCTGCCTGTGCAGGGCGGCCCGTTGCCATGGTTACCGCCACCGCAGGAAAGTGATCTCCCAGCCTGGGGGAGGGGCGGCAGTGGCTACTGATGAAAGGCTCTCTCTCCAGCAGGTGCTGAAACTGAAGGACGATTTTGCTGCAGGTGCCTGGGTGATGCAAACACTGGGCGTGCTCAGGTGCCAACCGAAAGGCTGCAGGTTCAAGCGCACTGAGAGATGCCTTGAAAGAAAGCCTGGCAGTCTCCTCCCGGAAAATCTGAAAAGCCCCATGGAGCCCGTTCTAACACGGGGTCACCATGGGTCAGGGTTGGCGTGACGGAAGCTGGCACCTTTACCTGAGTGGATTCTAAGAGCAGTGCCTGGGAGGGTTGGGCACCGTCCGTGGGCAAGGGCCCAGGTGGATGTGGAGTGGGCAGATGCCCAGAAATGACCGAGGGGTGGAGGAGACGAGGCTGGGCCTTGTCCCCCCAGCGGGGCACCCAGGGAATGGTCACCTGCTGAACCCTCAGGGTGACTCGGCCCTGTCCTTGGAGCCAGGAATGGGGCGGGGGATGCCCCAGGAGTTTTGGCGGGAAGGAGGCCCTCTGGGGTGGCAGTCACTCCTGGGGACCTGGTGTGGTCCAGTGGAGAGGAAGGGACAGGCTGTGGCTTGGGAGGGGGTTTGTACACAGGGAGGGGGACTCAGCCCTAGAGGTAAGGATGGTCCAGAAGGAGCCAGGCAGGCAGCTGGCAAGGCCGTTGACACCTGGAAGCTTGGCCTGGTGAGTCCCAGGAGCACATGACGGTGCCGACTTGATGCCCGGTTAGCAGTGACTGCAAGGTGCCCTGCAGGAGTGCGACGGATGGAGGGTGGGGTGGTTTCCCATCTCTTGTTATAACACAGTAACCCCATGCGACGATCCTGGTCTGTAGGCAGTCGTATGATTAACACACTTGGCTGTTACCAAAGGGTTGGGGGTTCTAGTCCACTCAGAGGCACTTAGAAGAAGGCCTGGCTATATCCTTCTGAAAAGTCAGCCGTTGAAACCCCACATAGCACAGTTCTGCTTCTGTGGGATCAACTCCACAGCTGAGCTTAGAGTGACTGTCCTTGGGGTCAAAAGCCAGGTGCCCATATGCCCTCCTTTTTGGAACAAGGGTAGGAAGTGGACTTGCTGCATCGAAAGAGAAGTGATGCCCAGATTTGACCAAAGGTTGGTGGTTCGAACCAACTAGCCACTCTGCAGGATAAAGATGAGGCTTTCATAAAGATTGACAGCCTTGGAGACCCTGTGGGCAGTTCCACTCTGTCCTCTAGGGGTGCTGTGGGTCGGAATTGACTCCACAGCTGTGGGTATCTTTCCATGAACTCAGAGAGTCCCTCCGAATATTTTTAATCGCTTCTGGAACGGTCATGAGCACGTGTGCCCGTGAGCCTGAGTCTCCCACAAGCTCGGTGTTATCACTGTCTATAGGCCTTGCCCATCTGATGGGTCAGAATGGGCCTGCTGTTGAATTTGTTGAATTGTCACCTTTCTCTGGTTCTCTGGGGGCAGAGGTGCTGGATGTCTGTAGGCCACTGGCGTTTCTTCCGTGGTTTGCCCTTCCTGTCTTCTTGCAGTCTTCCTGTGTTTTGGGTCTAGCAGAAGGTGTTCTGGGCCCTAGGTTTCCTGGAATGATTTTGTAGTCTTAGCGTCCCGTGACATATAGCTGGGTTAATTTTGGGTAATGCTGTGAGGCAAAGGTTCTGTCTTCCCAATGGTGTCAACCGCTTGCATTTGAAGAGCCCAGCCCCCTCCACTCGGAATGCTACCTTTATTTATCTCAAGCTATGTTCCCACAGCCACATAAGATGGAATGCTTTTCCAGGCACCCACGGACCTGTCCCTGTGCCCACACCTCCCCAAGATGTAATTGCTGTTGTGTGACTGCATATTCTGAAAGCCCGTGGGGCTGTGGCATCCCCGCATATTCTTGTAACATTATGAACTGTTTGCATGGAGTACGATTCTCTTCTGTGTGGACTTCATAAATGCCTTGTGAATGTTGGTCGAAATGTGAGGTAGTGGACAAGTGTCGTAGGATAGGCCAGTAGGATTTTTAACCCTTGTCGGAATTCTGTTGAGAATCACATTGGATTTCTAGATGACTTTGTTCTGTGGGTTGAATAGTGGTCCCCCGCCCCCAAAAGCTATGCCCATCAGAACCTGTGAATGGGGCCTTGTTTGGAAAATGGGTATTTGCAGCTGTAATGAAGTTCAGAAGTTCAACAACACAAAGACAGTGAAATTAAATATATTATTTACAATAAATAGCGGAAAAAAGTCAAATAGCCAGGAATAAATGTATTCAAAGACAGATGGAAAAGTATAAAACATTATTGAGAGGAATTACCTTAAAAATTTGGAAATAGAAAAAAAAAAAATTTGGAAATAGACATACCATTTGACCCAATAATCCAATTACTAGGTATATATCCTAAAGAAGTGAGAGCCAGGACAGGAACAGATACATGCACACCCATGTTCATCACAGCACTATTCATAATAGCAAAGAGACAGAAACAACCTAAGTGCCCATCAGCCAAGGAATGGATAAACAAACTGTGGTACATACACACAATGGAATACTATGCAACCCTAAAGAATGATATAGAATCTGAAATGCCGCATAATGTGAATGAACTTGGAGGACATTATGCCG
>NW_006922111.1:1694215-1695045 GCF_000298275.1 Orycteropus afer afer | reverse complement strand
AGTGAAAAAACAAACAAACAAACAAACAAAAACATTTTGAGAGGAATCAAGGCATATCTGAACAGATGGAGCGCGTAACCATGTTCCTCAATGACAAGAGTCAGTTGTCGCAAAGGTGACATTTCACCCACGTGGGTGGATACACTCAGTGTCATGCTAATCAAAATGCACAGGATTGGTTTGGGGCAATTATCAAGCTGATTGTAAAATGCATATGTAAGTAAGACTGGCCAAGAAGAGCCAAGACAGTTTTGAAGAAAAGGGAAGTGAGAGGAGCTGGTCTGCTTGACGTCAAAGCTTATTATAACCAAACCTAACCCCCTGCCATTGAGTCGATTCCAACACATAGCAACCCCCATTGGGTTTCCAAGGCTGTAAATCTTGGTGGAAGTGGACTGCCTCATCTTTCTTCTATGGAGTGGCTGTGGGGTTCAAACCACCGATCTTGTGGTTAGCAACCAAATGCCTTAACCTCTGCACCACCAGACATCCTTAAGCTTATTATAAAGCCACAGTTATTAAGAGGGTTTGGCAGCAGCACAACTGTAGCCACATAGGCCTGTGGAATTGCACAGAGAACCCAGGAAACAGAGTCGGTGTGTTCAGAAGCACACACAGTCGAACAGTAAGGGATCAATGGGGACATCATCGAACTGTGTTGTGCTCTGTGAGGATGTGGTTGGTGCCTGCCTCTTTTCCTGGAGGTGCTTCATCTGGAATAGTTTCTTTTGTCCTGTCTTCCAGTTTACCGATTTTCTCATCAGCTGGGTCTGATCTGTCCTTAAACCTATCTATTGAGTTCTGAACTTTGGCTACTGTGTTATTTGGTT
>NW_006922111.1:1689692-1690495 GCF_000298275.1 Orycteropus afer afer | reverse complement strand
GTCCCACATAATTGTATCAGAATCCATATTACCTCAAATTTTTTTTCTTTGATTTGAGCATGTCTTCCATTACTGAAAACACATGGGATCAACAAAAAACTCAAAGCAGAAAATAATTCAATCCCAAAAGGGTTGTGGGTCAAGGATTCTTTCAGGACAGAAGTTTCATGGGTTCATCCACACTCCATGGCTCCAGAAAGTCTAGAGAGTCTGTGAGAATTTGAAAATCTGTTCTGCATTTCCTCCCTTTTGGTGTGGATTCTTCTATGGAATGTTTGATCAAGGTGTTCAGTAATGGAGGCCGGCACCATCCGGTTCTGGTTTCATGGCAAAGGAGGCAGTGGTTTCTGGAGGCAGTAGGCCACATGCTCCGTATCCTCTTCCTCTTCCCAACTCCCCTTCTTCCTCTGCTGTTCCAGGTGAATAGAGACCAACTGTTGTGCCTTGGATGGCTTCTCAGAAGCTTTTAAGACCCCAGGCACCATGCAATGTCTTCCATAGCTGTTGACTGTTGATCCAAGTAGAACAAAATGAACAATTTTGATTCTTCCATCATTTATTCTGATGCTGTTTATCGGTCCATTTGTGAGGATTTTTGTTTTCTTTATGTTAAGGTGTGATCCATACTGAAGAGTGTAGTCTGTGATCTTCATCAGTAAGTGCTTCAAGTCATCTTCACTTTCAGCAAGCAAGGTTGTGTCATCTGCATATCACAGGTTGCTAATGAGTCATCCTCCAATCCTGCTGCCACGTTCTTCTTCATGTAGTCCAGCTTCTCGGATTATTTGCTCAGCACACAGATT
>NW_006922111.1:1687609-1688921 GCF_000298275.1 Orycteropus afer afer | reverse complement strand
GTTGGGCTGAAATGCCACTCTGCCCTGTTATTTGTAATTGATTGCCCCCTTGCCGCCCTCAGGAGATCAAGCTGCACGTCGGCTTAGACCCACACTCTGTGTCTCTGTGTTGGGAAACACACCTCACCTCTTACAGCAAACTCCCAAAGGTGGCATCTTCGCAGAAGTGACACAGACTGCTCAGCAGCACAGAGCCCTTGGTGGGGTCTGGTTTCTGTACCCCCTCATCCTGCCCCCAGTGTGTTCTCACCTCACAAAGGCAGTGACAAGCCCAACCAAAGGCACGAGTCGTTGCCACCTTGACCGTGTACCCAGAAACTGCCTGAGAACGGACGAGTCCCCGGACCTAACTCAGGGAGGTCTGGGAGCATGTTTCCAGCAGGGCAGGCTGGGCAGCAGGCCCTGGACTGGGGGCAGAAAGGAGCTCACTCTGCCGGGCTTGGAGGAGGCTCCCAGGCCTGCAGAGGGCTGGCCCCTGGCCCGGCGGGCCCTGCACCCACACGCCAGGGCCTGGAGGGAGTTGTCCTGGGCGCTTCTCACAGGCTCCTCGGTATCTGGGGGATCAGACGTCACAAATAACCTCCCGTTGTGTGTTTTGCTGGGTCTCTGAGCGGGTGTTGGGGCCCAGTGGGCTCTCTGACTCTAGGACCCGTCACACGCTGGATGAGACAGAAAGCACACGAGGACAGGGAGAGGGCACCGCTGAGATCTGGCACACGGCGAGGCCGCGCCGGCCCACGGTGCACATTGCAGGTGGTTAGACCTTTCCCCCAGTCCAGGCGCTGCGTTCTTTGTATAGTCCGGCTTCTCGAATTATTTGCTCAGCATACAGAGTGCGTAAGTGTGGTGGAAGCACGCATACCCTTCCTGCTTTTAAACCAGGCAATGTCCCCTTGCTCTGTTTAGAAGCCTGCCTCTTTGTCTGTATACAGGTTCCGCATGAGCACAAGGGTTCTGGAGTTCCCATTCTTTGCAACGCTATCCATAGTTTGTGGTGGTCCACACAGTTGATGACTTTGCATTGTCAATACAACACTGATACTCTCTGCTTTCAGCCGAGACCCACCTGACGTCAGCAATGATATCCCTTGTTCTGAATCTGGCTTGAATTTCTGGAAGTTCCCTGTCAATGTACTGCTGTCGCCATTTTTTAATATCTTCAGCAGAACTTTACTTGAGTGTGATGTTAATGATATTGTTTGATAATTTCCTTATTCTGTTGGATCACCTTTCTTTAGAATGGATCTCTTCCAGTTGGTTGGTCATATTTCTTGGCACTGACAAATGAGCACTTCCAGCGTTGCATCCATTT
>NW_006922111.1:1685396-1686549 GCF_000298275.1 Orycteropus afer afer | reverse complement strand
GGCCTGGTTATTTCTCATTGTGTGCTGGACGTGGTATTTTCAGGATTGTTTGTAGAAATAACCAAGCCTGTCGATGGCTGACGGCTTTTACAACGAGAACTGAGACTTCTGCTTCAGACAAAGGACATTCGAGAACACACTCTGCGCCCGAGCCTGTCTCCCAGCAGCACTGGGTGTGATGGCCGCTGGGCGGGAGGGGCATCTAGACCCAGGTCGTGTGCCTGGAGCTGGGGAGGAGTCGCCGGGTGCCAGCTGACCACTGCCTGCTCTTCTTTCCCGCCTCCCAGTCCCCTTTGTTGTCCTGACAGCCAATCCCTGGGTGGGTTCTGATGTAGCCTCACTGGACAGATACGAGGGGCTGGTATCCTGGACACACCATGACCTAGAAGAGACCCTCCTTGCCTGAGAATAGTACAGTGAAACCCGTGAGCCCTGGGACTGCATGGGCCTGCCTGGTTTTAGGGTGTTGCGTGTTTTCTGCCTTGCCTTACCCTTGTCTCACGCTCCCTGTTAGAGGCAAATGTTGGCATTTTCCTTCTCTGACAGGTTTCAGCCTTCCTCGCTGTCTGGCTTTCACAGGTGTTACTGTAACATGACTAGAAAGATGTCTTTTTCCCTCCTGGCTAGTTGGCAAGAAAGATCCTTTATAAAATTTCTCTCTGGTTGGCTCTCTCTGGAACATCGTTCTCAGCTGGGGCAGCTCTTCCCCCCGAGGGCAGTGTCTGGAGACTTTGGGTTGTCATGGCTTCAGGGCTGTGGGTCGAGGCCAGAATGCTGCTTGGCACCCTATGGTGCCAGGCCGGCCAGCCCACCACAGAGAGTAACCTGGCCTGGAGGGCCACCATACCACCGTGCTGGGGTGGAGAGCCCGCTCTGAAGCTGTGCCCGTGGCAGACCCCACCCCGTGCTGTGCCTGGTGGCTGGTGGGGGGCATCTGTGGAGTCAAGCTTTGAGACCAGTGCTTTGGGGCAGTGGGCGTGGTGGGCAGTGTGCAGGTCCGGGGGCCCTGTCGTGAATTTGCATTTGGCTGTGTCATCAACCAGCCAGGTGACCGTGAGAGGGCCACTTGACCTCCTGACCTCGGGAAACAAGGAAAGTGGAACCAGCCTGGTGGGGTTGTGGGTGGATTGGCAGTGAAGTAGCAGAGCTGTGT
>NW_006922111.1:1682926-1683836 GCF_000298275.1 Orycteropus afer afer | reverse complement strand
GGGAAGAATTGCGTGTGGGTTAATAGTTCAAAGCGCCGCCCCTCGCCAGAAAGCACACACCGTGGGGTCGGGAGGCATCCCCAGGACCCTTCCCGGCCGGCACTGTTGGTGCCGAGCAGAATTGAGGACCCTGGCTGCTTGTTGGTCGGCAGTTCCAAGCAACGGAGCAGCAGTCCGGTACCCCTGAGACCACGTCCAAACCAGGTACCAGCTTTGCTTTGGAAGACAGCACTGTCTGGCCGTTGTGTCTCACATCACCAGGGTCATCAGCAGGAAGGTGGCATGGTGCCCCTGGGGTGCTGGACCCGAGCTGGCTGATGCCCTTCCCACTACCGTGACCACATGTACCACAGGCTGAAGGGGGACACTGGTGCCAAGGGACGATTCAGCCCTTTTCAGCAGAAAATGTGCTTCAGGGAACTCTGTCGCCAGGGACAGGGTGGTGGTTGTTTCCTGTGCCCCTCAGTGAGGCCGTGTGGGCTGCCCCCAGTTCTCAGGGCCTCCAGGCCTGGCTTTCTTCATGGCACACCTTCCCATTAGAGGTGCACACATGCACATATGAACATACATGCACACTCACACACATACACACACATACGCCCACATCCACCTGCATACATGAATGCATGCACATGCAACAAACTCATGCACACACATTTACATGCATATGCATGCATACACATACCGGCACACATGCACATGAACACACATGAATGCATGTACTTGTGGGCACAGAGACACACGCACACTTATGCTTATGCTCACACATGCATGGATGCATGTGCTCGTGTACACGTGCACACATGCACACATACACCAGCTTCCTGGCTCCACAGGCTTCCCTGTCTACCCCTGACACCTCCGTGTTTCCTCCTTGCTGTAGCCATTGCCATATGTGTACTGGGAGGCT
>NW_006922111.1:1657029-1682121 GCF_000298275.1 Orycteropus afer afer | reverse complement strand
TATTATACCAACTCGTTTTTAATTGGAAATGCACAGTGAGAAGTTGGATGTTTCCTCAGGACCCTCGGGTCTCTAAGAGCAAAATCCAATTTGTCACTCATCAGATGTCTCGTAATCACTTAGTAACAGGAGATTTGATATTAATCTTTTCCACCTGAGCAGGCCCTGTGCGGGCTCCATTGACAGGATGTGGAGCTACGGGTGGACTTTGGGACCTGCAGGGAGTGGGCCACGGGCAGTGTGTGTGCGTCTGTGTGTTTATGAATGTGTGTGCATGTGTATGCGTGTGTGGGTGTGTACTTGTGGTTATGCATGTATGTGTGCATGTGTGTGAATGTATGTTTATGTAAATGTATTGTGAATTTGTGTGCAAGCACGTGTGTGCATGTTTATATGCGTGAGTGTGTGTATGTATGAGTGTACACGTGTATTTGTGAGCATATGTGTGGATGTATGTGTACATCTATGTCTATGTGCATATCTGTGTGTGTGACATACATATGTGTGTGTATGTGTGCATGTGGACGTGACTATGTGTGAGTGTATGTGTCTGTAGATGCACTGTACCTGTGTGCGTATGGTTATGGTGTATGTGTGTGTATGCATGAGCATATGTGTGCATATATGTGAGAATATGTGTGTATGTATTATATGTGCATTATTTTATGGTGTATGTGTGTGAGTGTGTACATATGTGTATATATGTGTACATATGAGCATTTTTTTGTGTTTGTATGTATGTATTGTACTTGTGTGTATGTATGGTGTGTATGTGTGAGCATGTATGCATGTGTGTGGCTGTGTGTGTGCTTCTCTGTGTGAGCACATGTATGTATGTATTGTATGTGTGTATATGCATAGTGTATGTGTGTACATATAGGTGTGTGCATGTTGGTGTGGGTATGTATTTGTGGGTGTCTATGTGCATGTGGGTGTCAGTGTGTGAGTGTGTGTATGTATTGTATGTGTGTACTTATGCATAGCGTATGTGTGCACATGTGTATGTGGGTGTCAGTGTGTGAGTGTATGTGTGTGTGTTGTACATGTGTGCATATGCATGGTGTTTGTGTGTCAGTGTATGTGTGATACATGTCTGTGAATGCATGGTGTATGTGTGTGCATGTGGGTGTCAGTGTGACTGTGTGTATATTGTACATGTGTGCATATGCATGCTGTGTGTGTGAATATATGTTTGTGTATGTTTATATGATACGTACCTCCATGTGCATGGTGTCTGTGGGGGGGGGTGTCAGTGTGTGAGTGTGTGTATATGTATTTCATGTGTGTGCATATGCATAGTGTATGTGTGCGCACGTGTATATGTGGGTATCAGTGTGAGTGTGCATGGGGTGTGTTGGGCATATGGGTGTGAGTGTGTGTATGTATTGTACGTGTGTGCATATGTATGATGTTTGTGTGTGAGCATGTATTTGTGTGTGTTTAGTGTATGTGTGCGCACGTGTATATGTGGGTATCAGTGTGAGTGTGCATGGGGTGTGTTGGGCATATGGGTGTGAGTGTGTGTATGTATTGTACGTGTGTGCATATGTATGATGTTTGTGTGTGAGCATGTATTTGTGTGTGTTTGTATGGTACATGTGTGCATATGCATGGTGTGTGTGTGAGTGTGTGTGTGTATGTATATATGTGAGTGCAGGAGTGGGAGGCCCGGCTGCATGCACACATTAGGTGGCACACAGGGACGGGAACTGCCCAGGCCAACTCTAACCATCAGGGACCAGATACCGACCAGTGAGGTGGGAAGGTGGCCTGGCGTCACCTCAGTGGACATTGCATATTGACCCCATCGTGATGTGTGACTGAAGAAGCACCTGGAATGTTACAGCATGTTAAGAGCAGACTAGCCCGAGCCACAGGAAGTGTCACTGTTTTAATAAAACAGAAAGAATTGAAAACAGGAACTCCAGCCGTGGTCCACAGAAGCAGGTCTCGGTGGCATGTCCTCCTGAGGGTTGTCTGGAAAGGGCAGTGCTGCCTGCTCAAGCCCGTTCCCCAGACTCTCCGTGGTGCAGTGCAGGCCTGGATGCCCGCACACACACAGGTTCCAGAAGATTCCACAGAGCCCAGCACTTGCAGGAGGTGCCAGTGGGATGGAGCTGTGGGTGGTGCCTCACTGCAGCCTGGCGTTGGAGACCGCCGTTCGCTCCTCGGGTTTTCAGACTGTGAAAGGGGGTGTCAGCCAGCCAGATTGGATTTTCAGCTTCACTTGAGATGTTCCCGGCTCTGAGAATGAGCTGAACTGAGCTGGGTGCCGCCTGCCAGCAGGCTGCCTTGTCCTGTCCAGATTGGGCTCTGCGCCTCTGCTCAGATCTTCCTGTGCACCCCTTCAGAATGGTCCGGGGCTCATTAGCGTCGGGGAGAGCGGGAAGAGGGGCGGGCACGGACAAAGACCTGAAATCGAAACTGCAGAGCGTGCGTGAGAAGGGAGCGGCTTGTCTTCAGCAGAGCAAGTGCCAGGGGAACGAGGTTTGGCTTCACTGTGGAGCCTGGAGATGAGTGTGACCATCTGGCTGCGGGGAGGGGACCCGAGAGAAATGCATTGAAGTTCTCAAGTTTAGGAAACATGTGAGACACGATGGAGACAAGAACCAACGTGACAGCACCTGGCTTGGGCTGTTTTGTTTTTCTGTGAATGAAGCGTGTCCCACAGAAAGACATGTTGAAGTGCTGACGCCTGTGCCTGTGGGTGGGGAAATGGAGTTTTTCCTGCAGATGTTAGCTGTTAGCGAGGGTATGGTGGGTACCGCAGTCCCTTGGGAGGGTGTCTTACAAGAGGAGAGGTGGACATGGGACAGTCACACACAGAGGGGTGAATGAGAAGGCCCACCTACAAGCAGCAACAGCACACCAAGGGCTGCTGGCGACCACCAGCCACCCGAGGGCCACGGGAGGGACCCGCAGCTGCCCTTAGTTCGGACTGCCAGCCCCAGCGCTGCGAGAGAAGACGGCCCTGCCTTCCAAGCCCCCACCTTGTATTTGTCACTGCAGCCCAGGGAGACCACTGCCCGCTGCCACCAAGTCGAGACCAACTCTAGCCACCCCCCAGGACAGTAGAACAGAACCGCCCGTGGGGCTCTGCGTGGCTGTGATCTGCACACATCTTTCTCTGTTTCCTGGAGGAGGTGTCTGCACTGGGAGTGCTGGAGATACGTCTTCCTCAGAGGAGGTCTGCTGGTGCTGTGGTTAAAGCATTTGGCTGCTAACCGAAAGGTCAGTGGTTCAAACCTGCCAGATGCTCTGAGGGAGAACGATGAAGTAGTGCTTCCAAAACTATTGGCAGCCTTGGAAACCCTGTGGGGCAATTCTCCCACATCCTCTCGAGGCGCTGTGAGTCAGAATTGACCTGACTGCAGTTGGTTTGGTTTGGGCTTTGCTTCCATAAAGATTAACAGTCTTTGAAAACCATGCGGGGTGGTTCCAGTCTGTTCTCTAGGGGTGCCGAGACTCGGCCTCGACTCCATAGCAGTGGGTGGGTACTTCTTCCACAAGACACTCTAGTTAATGATCTAAAACCACTTGTGTTTCCTCCTACTGCCATGCTAAACCAGGCTCTGAAAATTTAGAACTGGAATTTTCTTAGCAAATATTTAACCAGAAAAAAAAAATCCCACTTTTGTGTTCTCAGCAGTGGCAATGTGTTTGGCTGTTTGAACTTCGAGTAAAGGCCCATTGTACCCATCCAGGCAGAAATTAGCTGGTGCCCATCAGAGGAACCCCTTCCAAGACTGGAAGCTAAAGGGAGCTGGCGAGTAGACAGCCTGGCATGCTTGCTTGTGGTGACGACCACCTGGGTCCACTTGATGAGCGGAAGTGGGGGAGGCGTGGCAATGAAGAGACGGACTGAGTTTGGACATGTCCCACTGGCACCTGTTGACCTAGCCCATGGGGGCCAGGAATGTGAGTGGAAGGGCTGGCAGGTCTGAACTGCAGGGAGGTGTGTGAAGTCCCAAGCTTGCAGCTGGTACCCGTGACCTAACTTGGGTGGCTGCAGCTGCGCTGACTGAATGAGCTGGTGTGAATTACTGCGCTTGATGGTGTGCTCAGGGCTGGACTCTGCTTCTGCGTGTAGGTGCTCCAGGTTCTAACCGGAGAGGAAGATTCTTCAAAGAGAACTTGCTTGTCTCCTCAGAGCACTGGTTTGATGGGAACGGGCAGTTCAGGAAGTGGCTAGAATGAGGGCCATAAAGGCATGACGTGGCTGGCTCACACACTTTCATGGGGGGGCTTATACTTAAAATGATTGGAGGGGGAAGTTAATCTTTCAAATACGGAAGGGCTGATGGCTAGGAGAGCCAGGGGGTGGCTTGTGGTGTAGTGAGTTACTTACTAAGCCGTGGTCTTTGGGACGCCCACTGGATGACTGGGTGGGCCTATGCACATGTGAGGTGTTTGTGGGCCACCCAGGGGATTAGAGAGCTTGATAGTAATTAAATAAGGTACATGGCACCCTAGACGGGGTGGGACCGTGCAAATAAGCCATATGCATTGGTCAGTGTTGCCATCTCACTAGGCTTAAAACGAGCCCTCCCAGGGGCAGAAAGAGGGGCCTCACTACCATCAAGAAAGAAGAGCCAGGCGTGGAGCCCGTCCTTGGACCCGAGATCCCTGCGCTGAGACGGCGAGAAGCGGCGGGGTGAAGTGAGGACAGTAGAGGCAGCAGAACAAGACACGAGCACAGGACAGAGCAGCGGGTTCCTGGCCCACGGAGTGAGAAAGCTGAGTGCCTGCAGGCCAGGGCTTGCTGGCGGAGTGCTGGCGCCTCTCCGGGCACCTATCGGCAGTGCTGAAAGAGCTTTGTAACATTTGCCTGAGCAGGGCAGAGAGAGGCGTGCCTGCAGCAGCGGTGGGAAGCTGTCCTCATGGAAGAACTGTATTCTGAGGTGTAGACCATCCTAAATGGTAGCCTGTTACTTCCCTAATCAGCCCCGTAATTGTGAGCATTGTCTGTGAGTTCTGTGTGGCCATTGCAATGAATTATCGAACCCAGCAGGGCGGCAGTGAGTGCCGTGGGAGGGCCGGCTGGTGTCAGAGTTGGTAGAAGGGCTGGAGGGTGGCCTGGGAGCAGCCTGGGCTGTCGGTGTTGATCTGGCTCTTCCTCCGCCTCGTGAAGTTAGAGGGGCTCACACAGCCCTCTCACGTCCTTTCTGACACAGTATCAGTTGCAAATTCATATACATCTGGGCCAATATTTGATCCTTTCCCCCAAAGAAAGTGATTTGTCAGCCATTCGCTAAAGGTGGGGGATCCCTAGAAGAAGCAAAGACAGTGGGGGTTGGAGGCCGGTCCCCTGCTGACAGTAGGGACTGGTCCCCCCTCACTGGCAAGTGTGGTCTTCAGGACCACTCACTCATGTCCCCAACAGCCACAAGGACACTAGCCAGAGCCCCGGGTTTGACCAGTGGGCCTGCTACTGTGAGGAGAGAAGGACCTTCACGGTGTGTGAGGGCACTGTCCCCTTCCTGGGCCGTGGGCTGCCTGGCCCCTGCAACTCGGATCTAACCAGCCCTGGAGTCACTGCTGGGCCTCTCAGCGGTCTTCACACTCAGGAAGGGACCTGAGGCCCCAGGGCTCCTGAGCAGCAGGGAGTGAGGAGTGAGTGGTGGCCTCCTGTCTTGGTCTTGGTCCCTGGCCTGCTGTAAAGGAAGTAATGCCCACGTCCTCACAGGTCAGGAGGCCGGGAGTCTGAGTTCAGGGCACCGGCTCGGAGGGAAGGTCCTGTCGGCTCTGGGGAAGGTCCCAGTCCCAGTGTTCCTTGTTCCTTGACAGTCCCTAGGTGGCATGTCACCTCATCTGTGCCTTCTCCCTGTGTCCAACCATCTGGGAAATGGTTAGGTCTGGAACACGCCCTCTGTGACATGGCCTCATTAACATAACAAAAAATCTCTATTCCCAAATGAGGCGACACCCCCAGGGAAAGGGGTTAGCACTTCATCCAGCACCTATTTTGGGGACACACAGTTCACTCCATAATACCCCTCTAGGCCCTTGCAGATGCCAGGACCTCATATGTGGAGGAAGGCTGGCCTGGCCGCCTGGCCTGCGGGGACAGCCCTGTCCCTGTAGGCTGGAGGGCAGCGTGGACATCTGTTACTGCAGCCTGGACGTCTGCCCGAGCTCTAGGCAGCGGCTCTTTACTCTTACCTCGACCCCCCGGGCTTCTAGGCTGAGAGCCTTTGGTATCCCCCTGGTGGGGGTTCTGGAGAGCTGGGGTGGGGTTGGGCACCCCGGAACTTTGGGGCCTGGCGCTTCGTGTAATTGACGAGCCTTGCTTCCCTGGAGGCAGAAGGATGTGTCTGACGCCTTCCGTGGGAGCTGGCTTTGTAGTCCCACGTTTCTTCTCCAACAGGACAAATTACTGGCATTGAACTCCGCCCAGCTCCTGGTGCTCATTAAGCCTCCGTAACTAATCATTATTTTCTCCCTGAGAAGTGTTCACATGAAACCTAAGGGGGCTGAGTAGACGTGGGGAGGTCGCCAGGCACCCTGTTCTCTGGCAGGGAGATCTGGCCGCCTCTCGGTCCCTGGACCCTGGTGTGTCTCTGGAACCGTCCCTCAGCCTCTCGGGCCCCACGTCCCTCATCCCCGGGGGTGTGCAGTCTGCTCCGTATGCCTCACAAGGCTGTCGGAGAAGCAAAACGAGCCCCAGGTATGTCAGGGACGAATGAGGAGTCCCTGGGTGGTGCGCACGGCTCAGCGCTCCACTGAGAACAGGAAGGTTGGAGGTTCGAGTCCACGCTGAGGTGCCTTGGCAGAAAGGCCTGGTGACGTCCTGGAGACCCCGTGGGGCGCGGCTCTGCTCTGACACCTGTGAGACCCCGTGGGGCGCAGCTCTGCTCTGAAGCCCATGGGGTCACCATGGTCAGAATCAACACAACAACACCTGACTTGGCTTGTGCACATGTGTGTGTGAGACAGTGTAGTGAGTGTGCACGTGTGGTGGTGGTGTGATGTGCCGTCGAGTCTGACCTGACTCATAGCGACCCCTCCTTGGGTTTCCAAGGCGGTATCTCTACGGAAGTAGATTGTCCAACCTTCCTTCCAAGGAGTGGCTGGTGGGTTTGAACCACCAGCCTTCTGGTTAGCAGTCAGATGCCTTAGGCAGTATGCCCCCAGCCCCTTAATAGACAACAGTGGAGTGCAAACACAACTTTCACGTGCACTAGGAGACCACAAAACTCGTGCCTCGCTTTATTGCAGTACTCGCTTTATCACAGTTCTTGGAAGTCAACCCACGAATCTCTGAGGTACACGGGTTCCCACCCTACTCGGCTCCAGCTACATCTCAGGGGCTGAGGACACCATCTCAGGGTCATCCCTACAACCCTGTGTGCTTAATTATAACCTGGTGGTCACTGGTAACCGTGATAGGAGCCGTGCCAGAGGCATTGCGTGATGCTGTGGGTGACCGGGAGTAGATGGTGAAGAGGTGGAGAGACTAATGTAACACCTTCTGGAGCTGGGGTCGTGAAGGAGGGCGGAGGAGGTATGGTGCCTTGCTGAGGGGAACTGCAGGCTCGGAAGAGGCGTTCCTGGGGTGCTAGGGTGCCGTCGAGAGTCTCCCAGACGGGCAGTGACTGCAGGATCGGCGTCCCAGAGGGGGTGGGGCCTCCCGGAGAGGTCCAGCAGCATCTGGAGGAACCCAGGCGTGGGGGCTGGTGGGCTCGGGGGGGGCGAGCGCCTGTCCGCCATGGTCCCTTCGGGAAGCAGGTCATGAACTTCCTGCTTATATCTGTTTGTGTTGTCTCTTGACATGTGACAAACTTGAGTGTTTTACAAAAGAAAGCCCCATGCCAGGACAGTGCTCCACGGGGTATTTTCACGGCTGATCGATTGAGAGCAGATGGCCAGGCCTTTCCCCGGGCACCTCTGGTGGGTTTGAACCACCAACCTTCCAGTCAGCACCACCCTTCAAGTACCGAGTGTCTTATTGCTCGTGCTCTGTGGCTCAGGAACTCACCAGGCCCGTGCAGGCTAGCTTGCCCCTGCTGCGTGGGGTCTCGCCTCCACCGGTGGCTGGGCCTCAGGGACTGGTGGGGCCGTGGCAGGCCTTGGTGACTGGCACCCTCAGTGCTTCCTCCAGGGAAGTGTGTGGGCCAAGAGGAATAACTCTCCAGGTGTCTGGGGGTCCAGCTGCCACGCCCAGACATCACCTCTGCCACATTCTGTTGGGCGAGGCAGCCACAGGGCGAACCCAGATTCCGTGGACGGGAATCAATGTACCTCTCGGGGGGAGGGCAGACGGCAGTGGCCTGGAGGCTGTCTGCCGCAACGCCCCGTCCCTGTTTCTCTTTTGGCTTCTTTTCTTTTTCATCACTTAGCAATAAAGCACCAAATCTGCTGCCATCAAGTCAATTTCCATCCACCGTGCCCCCGTAGGACGGGGTAGAGTTAGCTGGGTGCAGTTCCCAAGGCTGAAATCGTTATGGAGGTGCCTACCACGTCCTTAGGAGCTCTGGGGGCATAGTGCCTAAGGCACTTGACTGCTAACCAGAAGGCTGGCGGTTCAAACCCACCAGCCACTCCTCGGAAGGAAGGTTGGGCAATTTACTTCCGTAGTGATACCGCCTCGGAAACCCAAGGAGGGGTTGCTAGGAGTCGGATCCGACTCGACGGCACATAACAACAACAACAACAACAACCACATCTTTTTCCCCTGGAGTGGCTGGTGGGCTCTTACAGCCAACCTTCCAGTTGGCAGCCGAGCGCCTAACCGCTGCGCCCCAGGGCCCTCTCGTTACTTACGGGGCCTGCGGCCCTTCATTATGCGAGCCACGGAGAGCTGCTGTCAGGCTGACGGCTTTTTGTCCTTTTAGTAGGTTTTGTTTTTTAGGACAGTTTGGTATTCACAGGAAAATTGCAAACACAGTAGAGTCCTGTTCACCCGCACCCTCCTTTCTCTGGGACGTCACTGCCCTGGGTACCGAGCACCCTGTCAGGAAATACGCCTCCTCCTCACTTAGTGACTTCTTCCTCAGCCAACATTTCACATTTATGACGACAGTGAAAAACCTACTGTCTGACTGTTTGAACATTAACGATGTACGAACGCCAAGGTGCAAGGTGAGAGTAATGCTGGCTGTTACGGTTACGGTCATGTGTCAACTTGGCTGGGTCGTGATGCTCAGGGGTTTCACAGTTCTGTGATGAGGCAATTTAGCAGTGAGGTGGTGATGTAATTTGGCAGCTATGTAATGATGTGGTCATCCTCCGTTTTCTCATGATGCCAATTTCCGCATAGGGACGTGGTCTTTGGAACCTAACCATGTCAAAAGGGTGGCATAGTGCCTAAGGCACTTGACTGCTAACCAGAAGGCTGGCGGTTCAAACCCACCAACCACTCCTTGGAAGGAAGATTGGGCAATCTACTTCCATAGTGATAACACCTCGGAAACCCAAGGTGTGTGTGGGGGGTTGCTATGAGTTGGATCTGACTCCATGGCAGTGAGTTTGGGTTTTGGTTTGGGTGTATGACAGAGGGGTGGCTTTAACACACAGAAATTTTTCTTCTCATTATCAAAAGGGTGTGTGCGCGTGTGTGCGTGTATCAGAGTGTGTGCTGTGCTGTGTATTGTGTGTGCACACCTGTGTGTGTGTGCATGTGTGCATGGATATGTGTTCATCTCTCTGTACATGTGTGTATGTGGATGTGTTTTGTGCACACCCATGTGCAAGTGCATGTGTGTATGCATGTGCATTGTGCATCTATATGTGCGTGTGTGTGCAGGGTTGTGTCTTTGCGTGTGTGCATATGTGTGTGTACATGCATAAGTCTATGTGCATGTATGTGCATGCGTGTCTGTGTGTAATCTGCCTTTTTTACAGCTTGTAAGTGATTGGATTGAGTACCTGACCTGCTCAGATGTGATCTCACATAACAAAGAAAACCCCTTCTCCAGACGGGCCCCCCACGGGTACGGGGTGAGGCTCCCCACACACTGTGGGGGACAGTTTCATCGTGGTAGTGCTGTGGGGCGTTGGTTTCAGTTGATGGACCGGTGTCCACACATCGTTGTCAGCTGCAGTCCATGCTTTGCTCGGGCCTCCTGAATGTGTCCTGCCCCAGGACCCCACCTGGCACTTAGTCACCCTGCCTTGCGCGGCTCCTCTGGGCAGTGACAGTTTCTCAGACTCGGCTTGTTGTTTTTGGAGAGAGCCGGCTGTTGAGGGCTTGCTCTGTGCTCTGTAGAAGCTGGAGACACACTGTGAGTCTTTGTCGTCAAGCCCTGGGTTTTGTACCAGGCTGAGGAACGCCCTCCCCACACCAAGACACAGACATTGTTACCTTTAACGTTTCAATGGAGCCTCGCCGGGGCTCTGGTGATGACCGAGTGGAACGCTCGGTGCCGTGCACAGGCCTGTGCGGGTGCTGCTGGGTGCCGGGGTGATTATTCGAGGCGGGAGTCAGGTGTACCACCAACCCAGCTCGTATTCTTGGGCGCCAGCACCGCTTCCCTGTGCCTCAGTTTCCTTCACCTGTGAAAGTGGGCTAAGGCCGGTCCCCCAGGAACCGCAGCTTTGCTGGGATAACCCTACAAGCGTGTGCCTGTGCCGTGAGCTCTGAAGGGTGGCCTTTCTCACCATTCAGACAAGTTAGCGACTCCTGATCCCTCATGATCCGAGCACTCAGCCTCCTGAGACAGTGTCGTCCCGGGGTCCCCACGCTTTTGTTGCCCTTATCCCCTGCGTTACGTTTTGGCCCGCTGTGGTGTCCTTGTCCTTGCTTGTGGGAAAGACAACGTGGGCCTCCAGGTCTCCTCACCCGACCGAGAAATCCGGCTATCGCCAAGTGAGCTGCCCGTGGCGATGACCCCTGGGGCGAGCAGAGCTGCCCGGGGTTGGCTGGCTTTTCAGAAGTGGCTCCAGGTCTTTCCTCCAAGGTGCCTGTGGGTGGACTCAGGCCGCCAGCCTTTGGGTCAGTGCTCTGCTGAGTCCACCAGAGGCGCCTCGGGAGAACGGCCTGGCAGGCCGCTTCCGGAAAACCACAGTTCTGCTCTGAGCCATGTGGAGACACCAGGAGTTGGGGGCCAGCTCAGTGGCGGCAACGGCAGCAAGAGAAGCACAGCCATGAAACGAACAGAGGCCCAGGCCGTCCCCGGGGCAGGGGGCGGGCGGAGAGCAGGGGCTGTCCCGGCCCAGGCCGTCCCCGGGGCAGGGGGCGGGCGGAGAGCAGGGGCTGTCCCGGCCCAGGCCGTCCCCGGGGCAGGGGGCGGGCGGAGAGCAGGGGGTGTCCTGGCCCAGGCCGTGCCTGGGCAGAGGGCGGGTGGAGAGCAAGGGTCTCCTGGTGGCTGGAGCAGGTGTGGAGGAGGTGGAAGGTGGGCTGTGTCCCCACGTGTCTGGGGCAGAGCACACAGGCGGGCTCTCTGGGCAGTGAGGGGCTGGATCGAAGCCGTGGAGGTGCCCCGCTGGGCTGTGTGGGGAGCCACTGGGGGCCTCCAAGCAGCAGCGTGAAGTGAAGGGCTGTCCTATGGAAAGAGGGTGCAGGTCAGTGGGCCAGTTGGAGGGAGCAGGACCCAGGCTGGAAAGCTATCGGAGGTCCAGGTGGTGGCAGTGGGGAGTGACAGGTGGGCTGTGAAGGACAGGGCGGGGTGGGTGCCCAGTGTGTGTCTCCCGTGCTGAGCATGTCCGGGGCTCTCCTGGGGGGCGGGAGGTGAGGACTCTGACTCCCCAGGCGTCCGAGTGACTCTCCTCTGTCCCACAGACGGCGTCCACAGCGTCACGGCACTCTGCACCCTGCGCGTCACCATCATCACGGACGACATGCTGACCAACAGCATCACGGTCCGCCTGGAGAACATGTCACAGGAGCGCTTCCTGTCCCCCCTGCTCGGCCTCTTCGTGGAGGGTGTGGCGGCCGTGCTGTCCACCGCCAAGGACGACGTCTTCGTCTTCAACATCCAGAACGACACGGATGTGCGCGCCAACATCCTGAACGTGACCTTCTCGGCCCTGCTGCCCGGCGGCGGCCACGGCCGCTTCTTCCCCTCCGAGGAGCTGCAGGAACACATCTACCTGAACCGCACGCTGCTGGCCGCCATCTCCGCGCAGCGCGTGCTGCCCTTCGACGACAACATCTGCCTGCGCGAGCCCTGCGAGAACTACATGAAGTGCGTGTCGGTGCTGCGCTTCGACAGCTCGGCGCCCTTCATCAGCTCCACCACCGTCCTCTTCCGGCCCATCCACCCCATCACCGGGCTGCGCTGCCGCTGCCCGCCCGGCTTCACCGGCGACTACTGCGAGACCGAGATCGACCTCTGCTACTCCAGCCCGTGCGGCGCCCACGGCCAGTGCCGCAGCCGCGAGGGCGGCTACACCTGCACATGCCTGGAGGACTACACAGGTAGGTGCGGGCCCAGGGGGCTCGGGCTGAGGGACGCTCGCGTCCTCCCCTGTGCTCGGCAGGGGGCTCCCAGCTCAGGCTCGGAGGGCTTCAGCCCATCGTCGGTCTGTCCACTCCCCTCCTGAGGGAAGGGTCAGAGGACAGACCCTGGCCGAGGTGTCAGCTCCATAAGCACCGGCCAATGGGCAGGCAGGCTCTGCTTCCTGACAGCCACTCCGTTGGTCTCTGCCTTGGGTCTCTCTTTTGAACGCGCTCTGCAGCTGACTGTAAGGTTTGGGGGTTCAGGTCCATCCACAGCAGCCTCGGAAGAGAGGTGTGGCAATCTGCTTCCAGAAAGATGGCGGCCAGGGACCCCCCGGAGCAGGTCTGCTCCGTCACACGTTGCGATCCACTTGACGGCGACCAGTCTGGGTTGTTTTGTTTGTTTAGGGGATTGGTGACAGCGTGCAATCGGAACGCCACTGCAGGTGCCTCTGTTGAGTGGTCTTAAAAGGAGAGTGCTTTACTCCCCATCTCGAGTGGGAGCGTGAGTGTGAGGCGGGCGACGTGGGCAGAAATCCTGGCCACTTATCGTCTGGTTCCTGAAGGGTCCTTCTTCCACTATGCCTCCTTTTTTTCTTTGTCTTCCCTCTTCCCTCCCTCCCTCTCTTTCTTTCTTTGTCCCCATGCCTCCCTGTCACTGTAGAAATTAGTCATTTTTCTGCCTCCAAAGATACACTTACTTCAGGAGGTCCCAACGAGTCACCCAGAGAAATTGCTCCAAATGCAGCCGGCAGTTGCTTTGAGAATGACCAGCCCAGGACAAAAGAAGTAAAAACACAAACCCACTGCCATCGAGTCGATGCCGACACATGGTGACCCCAAGCAGCACACAAACACATGTCCCTTCTCAGAGCTCACCTTCAGTTGCCTGTGGCCTAAACCTGTGACCTGCGTGGGGACCACACTGAAGGTGGCTTCCGCTGTGAGCAGCATTTTAGAAGCACTGGGGGTGAGGCGGGACTGCACTCACTGGAGACATATTGAGTTTTCCAGTGCATGTGTTCCATTAACGTGTTTAATATAAACACCTGGGGAACGGTTCCCGGCAGCCTGGGGGTTCACGGCTCACAGCTCTGTTTTACCGGCTTAAAGTATTAGCGGGTTTTATGAGCAGGAAGAAAGGAAAGCCTAAAGACAGAGCAAGGCCAGCCGCTCGGGGCCATGCGTGGGCGAAGGCAAGAGAGCCCGCGGAGAGCGCTGGCTGGCAGCCTGGCAAGGTGGGTGCGTTTGGCACAGGACATGTTCCAACATCTGGTGCCGAGCCAGTCGGCTGGCGGGCAGCGGGGAGCGAGGGCTGGAGCTGCCTCGTCCAGGTTCTTGGCACAGGCACCCCACCATCCGTCTGGGTCCGAGGGTTCTGTGCCATTGTCTTGCCAAGGACTAACTCTACCTTCCTGGCGACTCTGGGGTTTGGCAGCGGGCAGAGGTGGCAGGCCACCGACCCTGGCGGTCTACCCCGAG
Source organism: Orycteropus afer afer (assembly GCF_000298275.1). Lineage (NCBI taxonomy): Eukaryota > Metazoa > Chordata > Mammalia > Tubulidentata > Orycteropodidae > Orycteropus > Orycteropus afer. The sequence goes on along the minus strand of NW_006922111.1, from coordinate 1,668,260 downwards.
ATCCTGTCTGCTGCTCACCCCACCAACTCTGAGGCGGGGTCATCTCACAGCCCCCCTTCTCCTTGCCATGTGATGGCATCAAGGTGGCCCCCCTCCTGGCTGGGAAGGACCACGTGGGCACCTGGCACCCCCAGTCCCTGCTGCGTGGCCTGGGTGGGAGGGAGGAGGTGCTCCCCCAGCTGCAGTGGCCTTGGCTTCCACTCACTCAACCCACACCACTGATGAGTGCCTGCTCTATGCCAGGCCAGTGCACACTCATTGCATGTCACTGAGTGTCTGCTGTATGGCAGGCTAGGGGACATGGACCTGCCCCTGCCCATTCAGAGGGGGAGCAGGGCTGTCCACGTAAGTGGCCTTTCATTGGTTGAGACAGTGTCACCCAGGACCTTGTGTGGAGTGGCCCTTCAGCACCCCAGCTCTCTGGCAGCTTGGTCTGGGAGTGCCAGGAGGCCCCATCACCAGGGCAAGAGAACGGGGTAGGGTCCCCTAGGCCGTGGGGTCTAACGCGGGGTCGCAGGAGCACACATTGGCCTCTGGGACCCTGGTGGTGGGTTAGCTTCAGTCGGTCCGTAATTCAGTCAGCTTGGTCTCCTAGTTTCCTGGGGTGGCAGTGACAAGGCACCGTAAACTGGGTGGCTTTCAGGGACAGAAATCTGCCATCCCCAGTCCCGAGGCTGCGGGTGCAGACCAGGGTGTCAGCAGTGCTGCTGATGGGGCTCTGAGGGGAAACTGGCTCCTGCCGCCCTCTCAGCTGCTGGTGGCCCAGGTGCTCTGCTGCTTGGCCACAGCTCCAGGGTCACACGGAGCCCCTCCTCTGCCTCCTTGTCTCTGTGTCTCTGTATAAGGGATTAGGACCCACCCTATTCCAGTCTGACCTCTTGTGAACTTAACCTGTAACATCTTCAGAGTCCTTAACCAGAGCAGTGGTTAAGCCTTCTACTGCTAACCAGAAAGAAAGTGGTTTGAACCTACCAGCTGCTCCATAGGAGAAAGATGTATGAGGCAGTCTGTTTCCGTGAAGACTGACAGCCTTGGAGACCCTGTGGGCAGTTCCACTCTGTCCTCTAGGGGCGCTGTGGGTCAGAATGGACTCCAGGGCAGTGAGTGTGGTTTGGGCTTTGCTTCTGTGAAGACTGACAGCCTTGGAGACCCTGTGGGCAGTTCCACTCTGTCCTCTAGGGGCCTGTAAGTCGGAATTAACTCCATAACAGTGGGTTGGGTTTGGGTTTTACTAATGTAAAGAATGACAACAGCCTTGGAAACCCTGTGGACAGTTCCACTCTGTCCTGTGGGGGCGCTATGACTTGCAATCGACTCAATAGAAGCTTTTTTTTTTTTTTGATACTGCCTTCAAAGACCCTGTGTCTAAACACCTTCCCAGGTACTGGGGTGAGGACTTTGACACATCTTTTTTGGGGGTCAGTTCAATCCATGAGGCTGGGGGCCACCTTGGGGGCAGGAGAAGTCGAGGCCGCCAGGCGTCTGGGAACCTGCAAACCCTCCTCCTGGTGGATTGACCCGGTGGGCAGGAAGCTCTCGCATTTCACGTCCATTATTAGACTCAGAGTCTGGGAACAATCACCGTGGACGATGGGCCCAGGCTGTCATCGCAGTCCGACCCCGAGCTGCTGGGCTGGCAGGAGGCTGGGTGGCTCCTCAGGCACTAAAGCCATGCCAGGTCCTTTCCCCGAGATAAGACTAATCAGGGTTCTTCCTGCCGCCCCCTTTCTCCCCTTTTCCTTCTTCCCTTTGAAGCCCTTGTCCTTCGTGGAGCTAATTGACCTCATTTATTCCTGATGAAAGTTCCCCTGTCGTCACCCAGGCTCTATGACTTGCTCCCAGGTAAGCAGAGCTCTGGGGCCTTCCCGGGTGTGAGGCTGGAATGGACCCAGGAGGCCCCTGGAAGGGCTGGCTTCCTGTGGGAGACCCTGTGCGCCCTGGATGGAGGAAGGGCTCACCTCGAAGCAGGAAAAAGCACCTAAACTTGATGCTAGAAAAAAAGGCTTGCCAGCCGCTCCACTGTTTCTCCATAAATGCTGGCCTCCGAGAAGTCCCCAGGGCGTGTGCGCTGCCCTCGGGGGTTTTGTGGCTTTTCTTTTGCAGAATAGAACCTTTTTTTCTTTTTCTAATTGTGGTGAAAATATTCACAGCAGAACATTGGCTGGCACAGCCGCTCCTCCGTTTACTGTCTGGTGACTCTGACGGCCTTCTTCATATGGCGTTACCATTTTGCAATCCTTCTCCAAAAGATCTCCCCACTGTTAGGCTACACTCCATGCCCCTCAACAAAACCTCCCCCATCCCTCCCATCCCTGGTCCCTGAATCATCTTCGAGGTCTAGGTGGTGGCCTTCCCCCGCCCACAGCGTCCTCTCCGCAGTCCCTCGTACTCCGGCCTTGCCCTGTCGGACCCCTCACTCATCCCCCAAGCTTAGGTCACACTGCCCTTCTGGAAACTCCCCAGCACCTCGCTGGGCCCTTGTACTCACTCTTCCTCCGAGCTCCAGTGGCCTGCCCCCGGCCCTGCTGCTGTCACCTCCGGGCAGAGTGTCCTCATCCCCATGACTGCTCCCGGCAGCCCTCTCCTGCCCCATGGCAAGGTCAGAGGCTGGCACTGTGGGTGCTTGGTGCATCCGCCCCCGGCTCTGCACGCACCCCACGGCAGACACCACAAGTCTACTATCCATTAGCTCATGCTGGGCATACGACAGGCACTTCATGAGTCCTATGCTGGTCAGATGGGGCTGGGAGGGTGGCCACAGGCCCCCACACAGGCCGACACTCGGCTCCACGGTTCATTCTGTGTCAAGATCAAAGTGATGCCTGTGCTGTTTGTCAGTGAATGAGGAGGGACAGGCAGTGGCGTTACTAGGGATGTGGGGGTGCAGACTGTACTGGGTGACACCATCAGATGGGGTGACACCAAAATGACTATAAAATCTCTGTGCAGTGCTCAGCAGAAATTTGTTGTCTAAAAATATCCTAAGGAGCTCTGGTGGCCTAGTGTCTAAGGCATCTGACTGCTAACCAGAAGGCTAGCGGTTCAAACCCCCCAGCCACTCCTCAGAAGGAAGACTGGGCAACCTACTTCCACAGTGACACTGCCTTGGAAACCCAAGGAGGGGTCGCTATGAGTCAGGCACAGTTAGCCCAGGGATGGTGAGGACAGCCCACGTGCATCAGGGCACCCACCAGGCTAAACTCTGCTCAGCGGCTCTGTGAACCTTCTCTGGCTCTGGGCAGAGCTGTCATTGTTACCCAATTACAACGAGCTTCGAGCCACGTGGCTTTGTCTGCATGTCTAAAGCACTCTCTGTCGTTGCCACCATACAATGGTTGCTGACAAGATTTTCTGGAGTTTTGGCTAGATATTACGGTAATTAGTGTTTGTGGACATCTATTGATCACTTTCTTGAGAATAAGGCAATAACTAAAGGAAAAGGAGAAAAATCAAAAAAGACTTGTCCTCAGTTCCTGATAATGTAATTCAATGCGGAAAGATTTTACTAAACCATGTTGCTCATTCATCCAGGAAATACTGCAGATAAGCAGTCTAGGATATAAATTCTACAAGTCTATCACAAGCAGAGTTGGAGATAACAAAATTAAAATTGGCGCTGACCTAAGGATTCTGCATAGCCCACCGGAGGAGGGCCGTGGGCGACACCAACCCTAGTGACCGCTGGCCGTCCTCCAGGAAACGGAACGTTTCCCGCCCCCTCCTGCTGGTGTGAGCACGGACGGGCCCCAGGGGTCTGATCGGACCTCATGGCACAGCTGTGTGCTGTGCCCACAGCCTCCTAGGGCCTTCTCATGTGTCTCCCTCCGCGAGGAGACCGGAGGGACATTTATCGGCACAGATTAGCGTCTCCCCGTGAGGCACATTCCTTGGGCACTTCTTTGATGTCCCAGGAGGGGCGTTTTCCTGGAAGGCAGGCATCTGCTTATGGGCCGGCACTCTGCATGTGTCTGACCGCACCCAGCACCCACCTGAAGAACTGCGTGCCTCATCTGCCGGGACTCCGGACCAAGGCTTTGCTGGGACCTCAGCAGCCGGGCGCCTCTGTGTTTGGACCCCTATTGGGGTCACAGGGGATCCCAGCAAAGCCTGGCGAGCAATCTTCATGCTACCGTGACGCACGGAGAGAACGCGGCCGTTTCTGCAGGCGCCCACGCTGTGCACACATGGCGTCAGAAAGCGTGCTGGGGCACTGGTCGGCGTGGGGGCTGCTGACTGTGGGCGTGGCCAGTCCACGTGGGGGCACCTGAGCGTGGGCGTGGCCAGTCCACATGGGGGCTGCGGAGCGTGGGCGTGGCCAGTCCACGTGGGGGCTGCTGAGCATGGGCGTGGCTAGTCCACATGCGTGGCACCTGAGTGTGGGCGTGGCCAGCCCACGTGGGGGCGCCTCAGGGTGGGCGTGGCCTCATGGCTGTGAGGGTTCCGGTAGCTGGCGTGACCTCGTGGGTGTGGGGATTCCCGAGCGCAGTCAAGGCCTGGTTTGGAAATTTGTGCCCGTAGCTACTTGGCAGTGCCCCTGGGACATAGGCTTTCGCGCCCCCTGCTGATGATCGGGGTCAGCACCACCAAACCGAAGCACTTGCTGCTGAATCAGCGACGGCTCACTGCGACCCCCTGTGTTTTCAATGGCTGGCTTTGCAGAAGGGGATCCAGGTCTTTGTTCTGAGCCACCTCCTGCCCTTCGGTTAGCCGTGAAGCACGCTAACCGTTGCAGCACCCGGGGGCTCCGTTCCCAGGTCGGCAGTCCCTGCTGTGCTGTGTGAGGACCTTCTGGGGCCCAGGGGCCTGCCTGTCCCCTGGGAGGGCCACCGCAGGGCTGGGGACAAGCTCTGCGGGTTTGAGACCAGAGAAACTTTGCTGTGAACATCTCATCTTTTCGGGGAAACTTTTAACCTACATCCTGAGCCTTCTGGGATTCTGTCGCAGGAAGACTGCTGCATGGCAGGGGGCATTCCCCGTATCAGGGCACCTTGGGCACTGAGTCATCCCAGCCGGAATCCTGCACTAACACGTGACCGGGACACGAAAGGGCGTCACCCCGCACAGTAACTCTGGCTTAATGCGAGAGGCGGCCTGGTGGTGCTGTGGTTAACGTGCGGCTTTAACTGAAAGGTGGACGTGCCCCTCGGACGTCGTGTGATGCTGGGGTGTCCGTGCATCCTTGGGTGACTTTGCTTGCCATTAGAATCGTGTAGTGAGAGGGCCGGGATAGGCTTAGGCAGGTATCAGGAAGTTCTTCCCTGAGAAGGTCTGTCCCCAGAAGCTGGGGCTTTGATAAGCAGAAATAGCCTCTTCCCCGTTGGCGGCAGGTGGGTCAGTGGTAGAAGTCTCGCCTTCCACGCGGGAGCCGGGTGTTCGATTCCCGGCCGGTGCGTCTCAGGCACGCACCCCCTGTGGCCCGTGGAGGCCTGTTGTGCAGTTGCTACCATGCTGGATGGATTGTGGTGGAGCTTCCCGACCAGGAGGCGGAAGGAGGGCTGGGGGTTCACTTCCAGAATCAGCCAGCGAGACCCGAGCCTGTGAGTCACAGCAGACCCCCAGCTGATCGCGGGGATGGCGCTCCGGGCATGGTTTCTTCCTGTCGTATGTGTGGTGGACCTGAGTGAGGGGCCCGCTTGACGTCAGCTAAGGACAGCTTCCCCGGGCTGGGGGTTCGTGCACAGCTGGTCAGCCATCCGGGTGAGGATGTCCTCAGACCGACCCCACCCCCCTTTGGGGGTTCCCGGCATGGGCAGCAGCAGGGTGCCTCTGTCACCTGTTTGTCACGTGGCCCCAGGGAGGGCACCTCTTGGGTGAGAGATTGGCTGTGGCTCATCTTCCTTTCCAGAGATTTCTATGCTGGAGCGTCCCTGTGTCCCTCCCCATCAGGGTCTGGGTGGGCCGGCCAAGCTGGTGCAGGGTGTGGTCAGCCAGGAGTAAAATCACGTGTGGAATGTCCGACGAGGGGTCCGCGATGTGGCCCCAGGATGGATGGAGCGTCCAGTGAAGGGCCCCCTGTTTAAGTCTTGTCTTCAGCGACCACTCAGCTATGGTCAGGGAATGGGCCTTGGCTGGGGGTGTGTCCTTCGTCACCAGTGGGGTGTCCTGGGCATGTGGGCATACAGAGAGCGCCTGCTTCTGCAGAAAGAGCCAAGATGTGAGCTCCGAGAGGCACCACGACCCAGACGCTTGCTCACATTGTCACATTGAACTGGGCTCCTGTGGCTGCCACCACAGGCGAGCACCAGCCCAGATTGAGTCTTACGGTTCTGGAGGAGGTCTGGACTGGCTCCCACTGGGCCAGGTCCTCCGGAGCCTTCAGGGGAGGGCCCGCCTTTTGCCTTTTCTGCTCCGAGGCATTGCAGCACTCCTCAGCGAGCGGCCCCTCCCGGGCACCGCTGTGTGCTCTGCCTCCGGCCTTGCCTTTCCTCTTGGCCATGGACCCTCCTGGCCCACTCTTGCCTTCATTCAGGGCTCACTGGATTGTCCAGGTCACGTCCCATCTGAAGGCCCTTCCCTCAGTCGGTTCTGCAGGGTCCCTTTAGCTGTGGGTGACCACCTAGTTGCAGTCCCACAGTTCAGGGCTGCCACCCCTGAACCCCACCAGCTCCTGGCTCCTGCTGGCTCTCGGTAAACATGTATTGAGGAGCGGTGTCAGTCTCTCTCTCCTTCAGTGTGACCATGAGGGGCTGGCTGTCCCCAAGCTCTCTCCTGGGGTCACAGTTTGGAATGTGGGCTGGCAGACATTGCCAGGAGAGTACCCTTTGAGCTCCTGGCCGGAGGGTGACCCCCAGGACCCCGTGAAGGGCCTCCCCTCCTCTGCCCTTACACCGTAGCACTAAGGAGACACCAGAGAGGGCCAGTCCACACAGACGACGTCTCCCGAGCCCCTTCCTGAGGGAGAGACAAAGGTCTGTCTGTCCTGTCCCGGCCTTTTTTCGTCACACCTCCTGGCCCGCCGGGGTCCGGGCGTGGTGAGGTCAGACTTATCAGATGGAGCTGGCAGCCGTGGCCCATGGCAGGAGGGCGCAGCGCTGACGAGGCAGTGGGATGGTCCCCGGAGGTGAACCTGACCCCCACTGATGGAGGAAGTGCATGCTCTCCTGCGACCTGGGTCCCCGGAGCAGCCCCCGCCCGGCAGCAGCCCACTGAGTGGCCACTCCTCACGGACGGTCAGGTTCCGGCTGAGTCTAGACCCTCGCTGCTGCCTGATTCTTCGTCATCCATTTCACTGTGAGCTGACGAAGTGCACGCACGCCCCTTCCCAGCCCTCCCTGCACCCGGCTGCCGGCTTTATCCTTCTCCAGGAGGTGTTTCTGGAAAGATCACAGCCTAGGAACCCTATCTCGATGGCAAACAACAACAACAACAACAGGAACCCTATGGGGCAGCTGTGCTCTGTCCCGTGTGGTCACCAGGAGTCAGAAATCAGCTGGGTGGCAACTAACCACAGGAACTGGCCCGTGTTGAGCTGAGAAGTCCCCAGATCCTTGCATCCAGGCCCTCCCTCCTTGGCGTGGGGTGGCCTGGTGTGGCGTGGGCTTCTGTGGCCTGGACACTGTTTGGTGTGGTGTTACATGCGTTGGTGTGATGTGGTCTAGTGTGGCCTGGCCTGGCCTGGTGTGTGAGGGCACAGCTCCTGCCCACTCTCCCCAGCAGAAGCCAAGTTCCTGGCCAGGGACCAAGCCCTGCAGCTCCCTCTCCCCCAGGGTGTGGCCCAGGCCCATGCCCTCCCGTCCACCCTCTCTCTAGGACACCTTTCTGGTCCATCCTCACTCCCTCCCTCCAGTGTCCCTGAGCTCAGTGTGAGATCACAGGCCTGCGTCAGGGTGTTGTCTTAGAGCTGGCCCTTGAGATTTGCAGGCAGGAGGCGGGTATCACCCGGCCACAAGGCTGGCCCCGGGTTGCACTGGCCATGGCCAGGCCTCTGACTACCTCCCCCAAGGTGAGAGCCCTCCTGGAGGAGGCTGGGCCCCCACCCTCAGTGGTTGGCTGCAGAGGTCCAGGGCACCGGGGGAGCCTTGACAGCCCCAGGTGGGCACTTAAGGGGGCCTGTCAGCCTGTGACCGACCCTGGGGCTGTATGAAGGACCCCCCGCCCAGCTCTGCCTCATCTGGGTCCCTGCTGCCCTGAGCTGTGGCCGTCCTTCGGGGAGGAGCTGTGCCCCTGGCCTGACCTTTGGCTCAGATGTTTTACTCTCCTCTCCTGGGGGTCCGTGGCACCTGGTTGGGAGCCAAGACGGGTTCTGAGGCCCCAGGCCCATGCTGGGTGCCCATGTCCCTGGTGGTCGTGGTGTGTCCCTGCCCAGGCACGCCCACATGCATGCCCACACGTGTGCAGCATGGCTCACCCACACCTGCCCTCCAGCATCCACCGGTGCCCCGGGGACTGGGTTTGTTTAGCTCCTCCTGGGCCTAACTCCAGGGAGCTCTGGTAGCACAGTGCCTAAGGCAGCTGACTACTAACCGGAAGGTTGGTGGTTCAAACCTACCCTCCACTCTGCAGAAGCAAGACTGGGCAATATACTTCCCTAAAGATTTACCACCTCAAAAGCCCAATGGGGTTGCTATGAGTTGGCAACCACTCAAGGGCAGTGGGTTTGGTTTTTTGGGAGGGCCTCACTCCACAGAGACCTGGTGGTGCAGTGGTTTAGGCATTTGACTACTAATCAAAAGGTCGGGCTCAAACCTACCAGGCGTTCTGCAGGAGAAAGAGGAGGCCTTGTGCTTCTGTAGACATTTACAGCCTTGGAAACTCTGTAAGACGGTTCTGTTTTGTCCTATAGTGTTGATATGACTGGCAATCAACTCAATGGCGGTGGCAGGAAAGTGTTTGCCAGCTAGGGGGTCAGTGAACCCCAGAAAGAGGGCCTTTTATCTTCACCTTCTTCAGTGAGGTTTAGGGAGTGTCACAGGGGAAAAGAGACCCCAGATCAAACAGGTTCAGCAGAGATCCTTGCATTGAGTCTTGGACGGACAAAGACAGCCATCCAGGGTGAGGGAAACCTTCAGTGTGCGCACGGTACGGAGAGCCAAGGGAATCTGCCGGGTCACGGCTGTGGGGCCAATTACACAAAAAGCAAACAAACACTGCCGCCAAGTCGGATCTGACTCAGTGACCCCTCCTTGGGTTTCTGAGGTGGTATCACTAAGGAAGTAGATTGCCCAACCTTCCTTCCGAGGAGTGGCTGGTGGGTTTGAACCGCCAGCCTTTTGGTTAGCAGTCAGATTGAAAATAAAGGGACTCATCGCAAAATCACAACTGGTGGCGGATTGATCTGTCGTTGTGCAGGGACCACAGAAGCAGGGAGAGGACCACCGTTGGGATGCGCCCCTCACTGGAGATAGGAAAGGGTCACGGGTTGGTTCTGGGCCTTGACTGCCGGGCTAGGTGGTGGCCCAGATATGACTCATGACCATGGGGCCTGAGTCAGAGCCACAGGGGCTACGAAACAATACCAGGACCCCAACCATTGTTTGAATTAGAAAAGGACGCTCGGGCAACTTCCCTCATTCTCTGCGTAAGTGTAACCTGCTTTCAGCCCCAGTCTTCTGAGTGCAGACCGCTCTCCCCAGGTTGGTCCTGGAACCTGTCTCTGTGTGGCCACACACTGAGGGTCACAAAGAACTGGTACCGCAACTTATGTTCCGACTTGATGGAGTCAGGGGTCCTGCTGGTGGTCGCAGCCTGTGTGCCCTGAGAGCTCCAGAATTTGAGCTCTGATGCAGGAGGTGCTGGAAGGCTTCCCGTCCGCTGCTTTCTCTGGAGAACTGCCCCCAGAGGAGGATTTCTGTGGAATTGGGTGCTACCCGGGTGTGTTCAGGGTCCGTGTGCACCTGTGGCCGTTGTAACAAAGGACCGCACACTTGGAGGCTCACAAACCAGACTGTTTACTCTGTGCAGCTCTGGAGCCCGGAAGTCTGAACTCGGTGTGGGCAGGGCCTGCTCCGCCCGAGGGTCTGGGGGAAGACCCTTCGCTGTCTTGTGGCTTCTGCGGCTCCGGGCTCCTTGACTTGTGGCTGCGTCACTGTCTTCACGCAGCCTCCTCCTCCTCCCTGTCAAATCCCCCTCTGCCTCCGTTTCACCAGGCCACGGGGTTGCATTTAGGGCTACCCTACTGCCATCACGTGTTTTCCATATAAGGTAATTCAGGTTCCAAGGGTGAGGATGTGGGCTTATCCTCTTGGGGACCACCATTTAACCCACTGCAAACCATTTACCGCTGAGTGGGTTCTGACTCCTGACGGCCTGTGGATATTAGAGGGGAGCTGTGCTCCACGCGGTTCTCAGGGCTGATTACCGCTGAGTGGGTTCCAACTCCTGGTGGCCCGCGGGTGTCAGGGGCGCTGTGCCCCGGACGGTTCTCAGGGCTGATTACCGCTGTGGGTGTCTGAGGGGAGCTGTGCCCCAGACGGCTCTCGGGGCTGATCCTTTGGAAGCTGATCACCAGACCTTTCTTCAGAGTGCCTCTGGACTCGCACCTCCAACATCCTGGTTAGCAGCTGAGCGCTTAACTGTTTGTGCCATCAGGGACGCTCAGCCCACTTCAGGGTTGATTGTTTTCTTGGTCCTCCGACCTGGGAATGGAGGAGGGGTGGTTAGGGAGAGCACCCCTCTTCCTGAAAGCCTGTCTCCTGAACATAACTGACAGGGTGGGAGTAGCTGGGCCCAAGGGCCTGCTGGCATCCTGGCTGCACCAGGTTTCAGCCTTTCCCTGCATAGGTGACGCCCATAGGACAGCCAGGTGGTGGATGACCCAGGAGGGAGTGTTCTTTGCTGCTGGAATGCACGTTTTATTTATAGTTCCAAACAAGGGCGTGCCTGGCGTTCTGGGAATCCGCTTCAGAGACAGTAATGAAGTCATGCCAGGAAGCCCAGCCCAGGTGGGCAGCCTCCTCCTGGCCACTCAACTTCCTGCCACCCCCTCCCAGCCCCTGCCCTGCCTGGGACAGGTGTCTGGGCTACTGCTGCAGAGGTCGTTCAGGTGAGGTCGAGAGGGCTGGCCCCTGGAAGAGGGTGTTGCCTTGGGTATGATCTGGGCGGAGACCCCCAGGGCTTCCAGGATTGTGGGTAGAACAAGTCAATAGGCGGGTGAGAAAGACAAACACAGCTTGAACTCCCAGGGGCGGGGGAGGGGACAGGGAACTGAACCTGGAGAGCCTGGCAGGTTTACAAGCTGGGGGTGGGGTGGGGGACGACATTGTGGCTCCGTGGTAAGATTCTAGCCTCCCATG
>NW_006922111.1:1652968-1655344 GCF_000298275.1 Orycteropus afer afer | reverse complement strand
CCTGCACTGATCCCTTTCTGAATGATTGACAGTGGTAGCTGGGCACCATCTAGTTCTTCTGGTCTCATGGTCATGGTCTACCAGTTCCCTGGACTAATTGTTTCCATGCATCTTTGATTTTCTTCATTCTTTGCTCCAACACCAGAAGAGACCAATTGTTGCATCTAGATGGCCACTTGGAAGCTTTTAAGACCCCAGCCATTACTCACCAAAGTAGGAATGGAACAGTGTTTTCGTGTAGGATGTCATGCCATTGAGCTTGATGTCCCCTGAGATGATGGTCCTGAGTCCACAGGTCTAACGACTTGCTCCATCAGGGTGGCTGGCTGTGGCCAAGAAGTCATCATAACTTTGCTTCCTGTTAGTTCTGTTTATGTGGACGTTCCTACAGCACGTGCAAACGTGTCGTATGTTGAATCATCGTCTGCTGACCTTATATAACGTGACCTTGGGTGCATTCCCTTTTGCCTAGACATACCTGATCATCAGCCTTCTACCTGTGTGTCTACCTGTGAATGAATGTTTGTTGTCACTGGTAACGCAGTGTTGTGTGTGTTACAGTGTTTTCCTTTGTTGTCTGTATCTCTTACTCCCCTCTCTGTGTCTTCCTTTTCCTTAGTGTTAAGGCTGTAAATCTTTATGGAAGCAGACTGCCTCATCTTTCTGCCACAGAGCAGCTAGTGGGTTTGAACTGCCAACCTTTTGGTTAGCAGCCAAATGCCTTCATCACGTGCTACCAGAGCTGCTTATTCAGGTAGATCCCACTGCCACCCACTTCCATTGAGTTGATTCCAACTCACAGCGACCCCCAGTGGCTTTCCACAGCTGTAAATCTCTACAGAAATAGACTGCTTCATCTTCCTCCCGCAGAACAGCTGGTGGGTTTGAACCATCAGCCTTCTGGTTAGCAGCCAAAATGCCTTACCCACTACGCCACCAGAGCTCTGTACTCAGGTAGGTAGCAGGGAATAATAGTAGCAGCCCCCTGGGGCTCACAGGATCAGTCCATTTCCCTCGGCACCAGCCTCCCAGCGGCTGGGGTGGCTCCTGGGGAACAGACCCCTCCTGGCCTCCAGGGAGAGGGGCGACAGGCCCTCCGGCAGGGCTTTCCGCAGACTGTGTTGCCTACAGCCTCTCCCTGGTCTGGCAGTGGTGTGGGGCCCCAGCCCCTCCTATGGGGCTGTGGGGAGACCACTGATCCCGGGAGGTGGTGAAGGAGGCCCCATTCTCTGGACCCGCGCTTTGAGCTGGGACTGAGAGGTGTGAGGCCTTTCATCGTGTGCCCCTGTCCTGCAGCTGTGGGACCTCATACAAGTTACTTGTCCTCTCTGAGCCCTGAGTCTCTCATGGGTACTACTTGTAGAGTCGTCTGGTAATGTGCTCCCTTCCACTCGCAATGTGGCTGCTGCTAGAATGGGAGGTCTCATTCCTTCATCCCCCAAGCAGGAAACTGGGCACCAGGGCCTCCAGGCTGTCTGTCTGTCTGTCTGCTGCTGGCCCCGGTGTCCCCTTCTACAGGCCTGTTGCTGGATGAGGACCCAGTGGTCAAGGCCCTCTGCTGGCCATATGAGCTCTGAAGACCCCGGAAGGGGCAGGGTTCTGACCGGAAACGGGCGCTTCATGGCCTGCCCCCAGGCTAGGGCCACCAGGGGCTTTTCTGTACGTCCCCATGCCTGGGAGGCTGTGCTGGCCCAGAGCTGCCCAGTAACGGGCACTGTGGGTTTCACCACCCATCTTCCCCCTGGGGCAGGACAGGAAAGACCTGGCATTGGGCTCTGCCCAGGATGGACCAGCTCCTGTCTGGAGTGAAAGGGGGTCATGACTGGCATGGACCCAGCCCAGCCTTTGCTGTGTGTCTCTTCTCACCAGTGGGGCACGAGAGGCCTGGGTCCTGGCACCAGGGGCAGCCATAGACACAGCTGGTAGACGGGTGGCCTGAGGAAGGGTGCTGTGTAGTGCTGTTTGACTCCTCTGAGCAACTGAGTGGGACCTCAGGCACACACATGTACAGGTGTGAGTGCAGGTGTGTAACTGTGTGTATGCATGCATGTATATTGTGTGTTTGCACATGTATGGGTTGTATGTGGGTGTGTGGGAGATGCATGCATGCACATGTATGCATGTATTGGTTAATTGTGCACGTGCACCAATGTAGGTGTGTGTGCATGTGTGTGTGCATGTACATGTGTCCAGTGTGGGTGTACATGTGCCCAGCGTGGGTGTACATGTGTGCGTGCATGTGGTATGTGGGTGTACGTGTGTAGTGTGGGTATATGTGTGCATGTGCTGTGTGGACATACATGTGCATAGTGTGGGTGTACACATGTATGTGTGTGTGGTGTGTGGGCATGCATGTGCAGTGTGGATATATGTGTG
>NW_006922111.1:1650664-1651952 GCF_000298275.1 Orycteropus afer afer | reverse complement strand
TTTCTCAGCACTAAGAAGGAATTAATTGTCTTTTATTTATTTAAACACTTAAATCCTCAAACTTTTACAAACCCTTCCCTTCCTGGAGGCCATGCCACTATCTGTGTGAGCCTGGCTGAGTCCCTCTCAGGGGCTGGCCCAGGGCCAATGCCACTATCCGTGCAGCGCCAAGGCTCTCAGCCTGGCTGTGTCCCTCTCAGGGGCTGGCCTGAGGCTCTCTTCTCCCCCAGCTCGCATGGCTAGTTCTGGACTTGAGCTTGGCCAGCTCGGGGTCAGCCTTCTCTGGTCTGTCTTAGCAGCACCCTTGTCCAGGTCCTCTCCCTCCTGTCCCAGACCTGCCCTGACAGTCCCATCACCTTCTAGGCCTCTGTCCCTGCTCAGCCTGCACCCTGGCCCCGTTGAGTCCTCCTGACAATGACAGCATCCAGGCCCCACCCTGTGCCCCAAGGCGTCCCCTGCCGGGACCCCAGCCCTCCCAGCCTCTGTGGGGCCCTTTCTGGGGCTGAGCTGTCTCTGGCTCCTCTGATGGGGACGACGGCCCTTGGCTCCTGGCGCGTTTATTTTGCAGTTGAAGATTGGGGGCATGGGGTTCCCTTCCAGAGTCCTATTTGGGGTGCCTCGTCTGCAGCCACAGCAAGAAGGTGAGCCCTGCGTCCCTCGTGTTGAGGGCCGCGAGCGCCGGCAGCGGGCTGGGGGCCTGGGGAATGCACAGTGTTGAGCTTGGCTATCATTTGCCCCCATGAACCTGATCCTTGGTTTTGGGGGTGGGGTGCATGCTAGGACCATGGGGTGCTCCCCAGGTTTAGAATGATTTTGGGGAGAGTGGGTCCTGGCAGAACTCCCACCTTGCACGTGGATGGCCTGGACTCCCTTCCCGGCCAGCACCCCTCCAGTGCGGCCATCACCCGTGTGTCAGTGCAGGCCTGTGCATCGTCATGGCGCTGAGCCGATTGATTTCAGCAGACCTTCCAGACCGAGACTAGGAGGGAAGGCCTGGCCATCTACTCCTGCAAACCACATGGTCACGGTCGTCCAAGACCTGACCCCTCACGGGGGCGGGCTAGGTCCGGCAGCATCCATTCCACTGTCCATGGACCATCCTGGGTGGGTGCTGGGACCACGGCACCTACGGTAACAGCAGGGTGACCTTGAGCAACCATTAGACTCCCAGTAAAATACAGAACTGACAGAGAACTCCAAACGTATGTGGAATAAGAATTCCTAGAGCTCTGGTAGCATAGTGGCTAAAGCACTTGACTGCTAACCAGAAGGCTGGCGGTTCAAACCC
>NW_006922111.1:1648117-1649940 GCF_000298275.1 Orycteropus afer afer | reverse complement strand
ACTCGATGGCACATAACAACAACAACAACAACAGCAGCAAATTAGCTGGGCTGGCGGCTCCAGGAAGCGTCCTTGGGTGTGGACTCGATAAGGAGCCTTCAGAGGACCCAGGGCGGCCCCGAATGAAGGTGCTGGGACCCTGAGGTGAAGCCCTTTCCCAGGCAGGCCCAGCTCATCTGAAACCTGAACACACAGTCCTCACTGCCATTTTTACTGCAAAATTAATTCCTTATTCATTGCATCAACATATTTCCTATGTTACTTGAATCAAATATGTGAATTATGTCGGTTTCGTGATTACATGGATTAAATACAGAGCCCCCGTCACCAGCCAGGGCTGGGCAAGTGCCGTGGTGATGACCTCGCTTCACAAGCATTTGTGGAGAAACGGCTGGTGCCAGGCCTTCTCCCTCTGGGTGCTGGGCATCCCGGGCGGTCGCACAGCAGCCCCTGCCGTCTCAGAGGCTAGAGGGTGGACGTGTGTGAACGGTGCCCAGCCACGAGGAGGGGTTCTGGGAGCCCTGGGCCTGGTCAGATCGGAGGGTGCCTGCCCCAGTCGGAGGACAGGCGTGGCGAGGGGGTGACCGGAAGAGAGGCCACCAGTGCTGACAATGACTGCTGGTCATCGCTGTGACGGGCGACACCTACAGTCTTGTCATGTGCCACGCGTGTGGCCTTTTGTCTCCCCTGCAGCCCGGCAGGAGGAGAGCACGTGGCCGTGTGAGAGGGTGTGGGCAGGAGAGCGTGCTGGGGCTGGGGCCGGGCGTGTGGTTGTGGGTCCCCACAGAGTGACGTGTGACGGGGTCAGCATTTGGAAAGTCTCTCCGGTGCTGTGTGAAGGACAAGTACATGTGCTTGGAGGTGGGCACAGGTGACCCATGAGCCCTCACTGCGGTTGCACAGATAGGTGCGGGGAGGC
Source organism: Orycteropus afer afer (assembly GCF_000298275.1). Taxonomy (NCBI): domain Eukaryota; kingdom Metazoa; phylum Chordata; class Mammalia; order Tubulidentata; family Orycteropodidae; genus Orycteropus; species Orycteropus afer. Next base: position 1,649,021 of record NW_006922111.1, on the reverse strand, counting down.
CGCGTAGACTGAGGGTGGAGGTGGCAGTGGGCACAGGGACACAAGACTCTGGATATGGATGGGGAGCAGGGGCCACAGGGCATTGAGGTGGCTCTGAGATCCTGGCTGGTCTCGCTGCTCTGTGATGGAGCCCCTTACCCAGATCAGGGCTCGGAAGAAAACAGGCGCGGGGAGATTAGGACCCTGGCCCTGAGAGAGACACAGGGAAAAGAATTGGGTATGGCTTTCGGAGCTCAGGGGAGAGGGCTGGCGGGGAGCTGTGAGTTGTGGCTGTGGAGGGGTGAGGCGGGCTGTGGAGGCAGGAGTGAACCCCACGTGTCCACCCTCTATGATTAGGTGGGTCAAGCCTGCCCCGAGTGTGGGGAAGCCAGCCTGGTGCATCCCAGAAGCTGGAGAAGACGCAGCCACAGGGAAGGTGGCCCAAGGGCACTGTCTGCAGTGGCAAAAACTGACCAGGATGTCGTTTTAGTGCAGACACACAGGGCCACCAACTGGAAATGACGAAAGAGGAGCTATTACGGAAACAAAAAATAACTTCCTAGAGACTTAGCTTTATTCCCAACACCCTTCAAATGACACGAGCTCCCAGGCAGAAACTACCCAGCCTGGTTTTCCGTGGGACGCCCACCTGCTTGGGAGGTGGCTGGGTCATCCAAGCGTGTCCTTGGAAGCCCGAGGCCGCGAGGCAGGGTGTGTCAGTGTTTTTCATCCTTCTCGCTCTTGGAGACTCAGCCTGAGGAAACTGTTTCCCTGTGGCCATTGAATCTTGAACACTGCCCTTGGAAGCAGGAGTCCCTGCAGGGACACAGGTTGAAAAGCTGGAGAGTGAATGAGGCAGGTCGGTCCTCAGGGCCTCCCTTTCTTCAGTCCTAGGCCGCCGGCCACCTTTAATGGAAATTGTAGA
>NW_006922111.1:1646430-1647092 GCF_000298275.1 Orycteropus afer afer | reverse complement strand
AGTCTACATGTCCATTAGTAATAGGATGAGAAGCAGATGGTTCCTTTAATGCAATACTTTGCAGCCATTCAAAAGAGAGGTAGCAATCCCAGGGGGGCCCCACGAAGCACTCGGGAGTCAGGTAAGGCATAAGATTCTAGTGGTGGGTGCCCCACATACTCACTAATTTGCTGGAAGAAACTGTTGAAGACTTTTACTTTCCATGCCATACTTTTCCCACAGTTTGAAATTTTTAGTGTGTGAATATAATAGTTTGATTAGAAAATAAACTCATTTAAAAACCAGTGGTTGACAAAGTGTTTGGGTGGGACATAGAGGGTTTTCTGGTGGTTGGAAGCCCTTGATGGACTATGAGGAGGTTCTGGCTAATGTGCACCCTGGATGGTGGAGGCAGAGGCGGCGGGCCCTGGCTGTGCCAGCAGGGGACTGTCACGCTACGCCAAGAAGCAAGGACTGCTCTGTCCAACAGCTGCTGGCTGACGTGGCGGCTGGTCTCCAGGCACGGTTCAGAATTGATGGGTGCTGTGTGCCGCCTCCCCAGCTGCCTTCTGGGAGACCGTTTCTCTGTTGACAAGCACTGGGACCCTCCCAGCAGGCCCAGTTCCCAGAGCTCCTGCTCTGAGGGTGCTTCAAGGGCAGAGGCAGTCAGCGGTGGCCTCCCT
>NW_006922111.1:1643440-1644590 GCF_000298275.1 Orycteropus afer afer | reverse complement strand
GGAGACTTGAAATCACAGAACTTTGTTCCCACAGCCTGGGGTTAGAATCCAAGGTGTGCACAGGGCGGCACGCCCTCCGTAGGCTCTGAGGGGACCCTGTTCCCTGCTTGTCTCCCAGCTCCCGGGGCTGCTGGCACACTTGGGATTTCTCAGCTTGTGAATTATAACTACATCATCACATGGCTGTTGTCCCTCTGTGGTCCTGTGGGAGGGTAGAGACTGGCCACCTGGCATCTGGCCTCCAGTGGAGGTCAGGCAGTCACGCTCCGGAAAGCCCTGGAATCCAGTTCTGTGGGGCTTAGACATTTAAGCTCTGTGACCGTGGACATGCCAGCATTTCTGCTTGAACATCCTGCACATGCCTCCCGCTGGGCGGGTCCAAGGGGACCCTCAGGCCTCATTTTGGGAGGGCCCAGTGCTGACCCAGCTGCTCCCCCAGCTCGTCACATCCTGTGCGCCCTCATCCTGTGCCTCTCACGGCCACTGGCACTGCCCACCCCAGCAGTGACTTCTCCCCCACCCGTGCCCTCAGCCATACCCGTGACACTCCATCCTGTGCCTCTCATGTCCACTGGCACTGCCCACCCCAGCAGTGACTTCTCCCCCACCCGTGCCCTCAGTCACACCCAGTGACACTCCATCCTGTGCCTCTCACGTCCGTTGGAGCTGCCCACCCCAGTTTCCAGCATCTCTCCCCTGTATGGCATCTAGCGGACGCCTGGTATGACAGCCACCAGTCTGGTCTTCTCTCCAGCCTGCCAGGCCAGGCCTGTTAGTGTCCTGCCATGGCCCCCATCTGGCTAGGGCAGATTTCTCCATGGAGTACAGGGCCCTTCATGGTTGGACCCCTGTACCCCTCCCCCATTTCCTGCACCTCAGGTCCTGTGATGTGGCCCCTGACCCCTCGTACTTCTCTGGAATCTTCCCTTGGCCTCTGAGTGGGCTGTTTCCTCCCTCTGGAACATCCCTTCCTCACCACGCCGCCTGCCCACTTCCTTCAGGAAGCCTGCCCTGGCCTGGCCTGCCCAGTGGGCAGTGCTCTCACTGTCTGCTCTTAAGCTGCTGTCCTGACTTGGATGTCCCAGCCTGCAGGGCTAGCATCCCGCCCACCCTCGTGACCCTGCAGAGGTCAGACACGACGTTTCCTTCA
>NW_006922111.1:1641109-1642075 GCF_000298275.1 Orycteropus afer afer | reverse complement strand
CCAAGGCTGTAAATCTTTGTGGAAGAAAGTAGATTGCCCCATCTTCCTTCTGCAGAGTGGCTGGTGGGCTTGAACAGCCAGCCTTCCGGTCGGCATTTTTAAAAATTTTCTGGCACCCAGTCAGACATCAACCAAGCATATCTCACTCCATGTTTAATATATTTCTTCAGTCTTCTGGGCAAGGAACTCTGGTGGCATAGTGCCTAAGGCATTTGACTGCTAACCAGAAGGTTGGTGGCTCAAACCCACCAGCCACTCTGCGGAAGGAAGACTGGTCAATCTACTTCCATGAGATTTACCGCCTCGGAAACCAAAGCTTCAGAGCCTGGGATGGAGGTTAGCTTTGGGCCTGTGATGTTGGCATGCGTGTACTCATTGTCACCTGCTGTCTGGGTGTGTCCGCAGCCCCCAGTCACATGGACAGTGACGGTTGGCAGTTCCTCAGCTGCGGGAGGGGTCCCTGTGGGAGGTGGACCTGAGCTTGTGCCCAGAAGTCCTGGTGCTGGAAGCCAGCAGGGGCCGCCTGTTGGCCCCAGAGCACAGAGAACCTAGAAGAGAGTGGCGTTTGAGTAAATGCCTGCGTGCCTTAATGCTGTGTCCACCCACTTGTTACGGTTGGTATTGGTAAGACAGTGACATGTGACAGCAGTTAGTGGACGGGCTCCCTAATGAACGAAGACACTAAACTGGACCAGTGCTTACTCAGTGAGGGTTTGTAGGACATGACTTCAAAAGCCATGTCATAACAGGAAATTGTCTCCAAGTCTTTCCAGAGAGCAGTCACACCTGTGAGGCTATGGTTGCAGGTGGGGCCGGGCCCTCAGGGGCACTCAGACCCTTCTGTGCCCCCTGAGAGGAGCTCTTCTGTTTTGAGCCTCTGTTGGCCGAGTGCCTGGGGGTCCCCCCTGGGCTGTTTTCATCTCCCTGCTTTTCCCGGTTCTTCCCTTGACCCACTCTTTTTTTTTT
>NW_006922111.1:1631100-1634513 GCF_000298275.1 Orycteropus afer afer | reverse complement strand
ACTGGAAGGGCCAGGGCAGGTTGTTTTGGACAGAGGGAAGAGCATGTGCAAAGGCCCCGTGGCAGGAAGGAGCTTTGTGATCAGAAGGGCACAGTGTGCCCAGAGGGTGGTTGTGGAGACTGAAGGCCATAGGCCTTGAGGTGCTCTGTCCTCACCAGCAGCCCTGTGTGAGCAGATGCCACACGCATCCCCTGCCTACGTGGACACTGGGAAGAACGGTTCCAAGGGCAGCAGGTTCACTGCATGTCCTCTCTGTCCAAACACTGGCTGGGGTCCTCCTTCCAGAACATTGTGCAGATATAATCTTGGCCATGGTAAGCCCTATACAGGCCATGGCAACCACCATACAGGCCATGCCAACCTCTGTACAAGCCATAGTAACCGCCACACGGGCCACAGTACCTGCCTTCACCTGGGGATGATGGTCTGCTGCTTTCAGTGAAGAACGTGACTGTTAGGTTCTTGGGCTTTGTCAAATCTCATTGTGACCAGAGTCTGTCTGGAAACATGGCCCCTGTTCTTCCCTCCTTATTTCTGCACTGCCTTGTGAGCAGCAAATTGGGGACACAGTTCACAGGTGAGACCACCACCACGGTCGCACCACAGGTGCCTGGGGGTGTGAGTGATGGGCGATGGCACTCGGTGCAGGTGCAGTACTACAAGGTAGGACTGGGGCTCTGTATCCTTCCCGTGGGGCCAGGAGTGGCCGGCAGTGGTCTCCTGGTGGTTTTCCAGTATTAAAACATTTAACCCACTGCCATGGAGTCCATTCTGACCCACAGCGCCCCCAGAGGACCGAGTGGAACTGCACCACAGGGTTCCCAAGGCTGTCAGTCTTTGCAGAAGCAAAGCCCACGTCTGCCACCAGCCAGCCTTGCCTTCTCAGCCCTTCTCCATGTGACGTGCTTCTGCTCGGCCCCTCAGGTTTGCCACTCAAGAAAGGAATGCCCTGCTGCTCTACAATGGCCGCTTCAACGAGAAGCACGACTTCATCGCCCTGGAGGTCGTGGATGAGCAGGTGCAGCTCGTCTTTTCAGCAGGTAGGGCCTCCGGCACGGGGAGGGGCAGCTCAGAACGCGTGGCACCTTGTCCCTTAAACTCACTCCAACCCTGCGCAGCACCCTCAGGCTCACTCACCCACTGGCCCCCTGAAGAAAGAAAGAAATCCAAAGCGTACAAAGATGTTCATTTCAGTGTTATTTATAATGCCAAAAATATCAACAATGCAACTTGAAGTTCCCCAAATCAGGGAATCGTTACTAAAAGGTGGCACCCCTGTGGAGTGAAGCTACTTACATAGATAGCCTTGAGGAGTGTTTGTAAGGAGATTTCAACAATATGGGGACATGCGTCCATGCTCAAGCTTAATGACAGTGTGCACATTAGGAAAGAGGCTGGAAGACAGTAAACCGATTCTGGTTTGGTTTTGATTCTGTCTGTTGAGGGAGTCTTGGTGAAGGCCATGTCTGATTGTACTCAGTGTTGATGATGCAGACTTGAGAATAAGTAAGAGCTGTCCTGCAATTCACGAAGGGTCAGCACCCTGTGGCTGAGCACCCTGGGGGAAGCACCCTGTGGTCAGCACCCTGGGGGTGAGCACCCTGGGGTGAGCACCCTGGGGGCAGCACCCTATTAGGCATTTTCTAGATTAAATTGTGGTCCATGTCTCACTGTGTTAATGGTGCCCACACAGGCCCTTCAGTCGTCAGTAGCTTTTCTGCGTGCCTGGGGTCCAGTCCCATGCTCTTCTGGGTGGACTCTTTGCTGGGCGTGGGTGCCCCTGGCTCTCTGCAGCTGGCGTAGACGCTGCTGAGAGAACCACGCGGCTCCTGGGCTTGCTCTTTTAAGCGTCCTGGCTCCAAGCAGAGTCACAGTGAGACTTCCAGATGTGCTGGGCTTTCCAGCCAGATGCCAGGGATGTTGAATGAAGCTTGCAAACAGAGGAGCAGGTAGAGCGACCACCCTGGCCTTCATTTCTTACTCACGGAATAAAACCAGTTTTGAAGAAACGCAGGCCAGGATGGTCTTTAGTGTAGACTGTCTTGAGCCCAGGTGTCCACCATGTCAGGTGTTATAGATGGAGTTGTGTCCCAAAGTCTGTGCTGTGAGCCCTGACCTCGGGGCCTAGGTTGTAATCCACAAGGGGATGGCTGCCTGGGTATGTTATGAGGCAGGATTAGGGTGGGCTCTGTGGTCATGTTATCAGCAGAAGCCCCTCTGCAGCCAGAGGCCCTTTGGTGGGGGCCACAGCCAGACGGCCTCCAGGCTCCCATTGTGACTGCCTGGCTGAGTGGGGCGGGATGCCGCTCCTACCCCCCGGTCTGCAGACCCACGCCCCCAGCCCCAGAATGTCTGGCTGCTTCCCTGAGGAGAGCATCTGCTGCCCAGGGCTTGGCCGTGGCTGACCCTGTCCTGTGCACATGGACCTGCTTGTTTCTATCTGCCTGCTTAAGCTGGGGTGCAGACCAGGACCCCTAAGGGCATGAAAAAGTTATACTTGCCTATAATTCCAGCCAGGAGCCCTGCTGGTGTGGTGGTTAAAGCACTAAGCTGCTAACGAAAGGTCAGCAGCTTAAACCCCCAGCTATTCCACGGCACAGGACAAGATGAGGCTGTCCGCTTCTGTAAAGATGACAGCCTTGGAAGCCCCCCGGGGCAGTTCTGCTCTGTCCCCTAGGGGCACTGTGACTCAGAATCAATGCCCAGCAGTGGGTTTGGTTTGGGCTTTGTTCCCTAAAGATTTACAACCTGGAAACCCTCTGGGGCAGTTCTACTCTGTCCTGCAGGGTCCTTGTGAGTGGGAATGGAGTCAGAATGGACTCACGGCAGTGGGTTTTGTTCTGTTTTGTACAGTGCCAGCCCGGCTGATGCAGGAACCCCAGGAGTGGAAGTGACATCAGTGCCCCCCAAAAGAGATTCACCAGCAGAGTGTCTTGGGACCTCACAATGCAACACCCTGTGTTACATTGTAGCTGGTTGTTTAGAAGGCTGGAAAGAGCTTATAACGTGTGAAGTGAACGGTGCAGGAAACGGAGCTCTGCCCTGGGTTAGATTTGTCTATGACAGTGCAGCCCGTGAAGGAAAGGACCGCACTGAGGTGTAAGCGTGATTGTTTCTGGAATGCACTGCAAGGAGGCCCCACTGTGGCTGGAGGAGGTGGGGGACAGCGAGGGTGGGGCCCAGAGTGGCTGAGCTTGGCATCTAAGGTGGTGTCCCCTCTACGCTTTGTAATAGTCTTCGTGCTTAGACTGATGCACAGGGCTGACTTGTAATCAGAAAAGGGAAACTGAGGCGCGGGCCTGAGTAGCTGTGACGTGGGGTAGTGTGCCCTGCAGCCCTGTGTGGAGGGTGACTCGCACTCTGTATATGGGGAGCACGCATATCCCGTGGGTGGTGGGCAGGGAAGCTTCCGG
>NW_006922111.1:1629232-1630345 GCF_000298275.1 Orycteropus afer afer | reverse complement strand
AGTCTTCACAGAAGCAAAGCCCAAACCACACCCACTGCCGTGGAGTCCATTCTGACCCACAGCGCCCCTAGAGGACAGAGTGGAACTGCCCACAGGGTTTTCCAGGCTGTAATTTTTTAGGGAAGCCACATGTTCCTCCCAGGGAGTAGCTCTAGAGCTGCTAACCTTTTGGTTGCTAGCCAAGCAGTTAACCACTGTGCCACCAGGGCTCCTTCCTTAAGATACTTATACTCTGAAATTTAAAAAGTACATATGCTGGTAGAGAAAGTGATTTAGGAAATAAGCATTTGTCAGGGGTCTGGTGTGACTGCCATAGCCCTGTGCCAGGGCAAGGTACCCCTGTGGGGAGAGGGGAGACAAGACCCCAGAGGCCAACCGACAGCATGGCAAGAACGCAGAAAGAGTGCGTTCATTTATGGGGGATCTGGCCAGAGTCCATAGCATCCAGACACCACTCAAAAGGCCCAGGTGTCCACCATGCCAGGTGTTGTGGATGGAATTGTGTCCCAAAGTCTGTGCTGTCAGCCCTGACCTCAGGGCCTGGTTTGTAATCCAAATGGGAACGGCTGCCTCGGTATGTTATGAGGCAGGATTAGGGTGGGCTGTGTCTTAGGTCAGTTCCTTTTGAGATATAAAAGAGATTAAATAAAGAAGTGAGAGCCAGAGACGGGGAAGAGACCTGGCATGCCACATGAAGCTGGCCCAGAAGCTGAAGCTCAGAGAGTGACAAGGACCTTCCTCCAGAGACGATAGAGAGGGAGCTTCCCCTGGAGTTGGCACCCTGCATTCCGACTTCCAGGCTCCTAACTGTGAGAGAATAACTTTCTGTCTGTTGAAGTCACCTCTTGTGGCATTTCTGTTATAGCAGCATTGGGAGACTGAGACGCTGGGTGGAACTGGGCGTCACTAGGAGACTGAGACGCTGGGTGGAACTGGGCGTCATCACTGGGAGACTGAGACGCTGGGTGGAACTGGGCGTCACTGGGAGACTGAGACGCTGGGTGGAACTGGGACGTCATCACTGGGAGACTGAGACGCTGGGTGGAACTGGGCGTCACTGGGAGACTGAGACGCTGGGTGGAACTGGGCGTCACTGGGAGACTGAGACGCTGG
>NW_006922111.1:1626257-1628227 GCF_000298275.1 Orycteropus afer afer | reverse complement strand
GGAGACTGAGACACTGGGTGGAACTGGGGCATTAGAACATGCTCCCAGGATGCTGGGGCATGGGGCGGATGTTCTGTGTTTTGCCTTGTTTGACTGTTGATTGGCTTGTCTGGAGCATGTGGTAGGCTTTTGCAGCACAATGACCAGTGTGGCTCTGCTGCAATTTGCAAACACTGTGCTCCTTGCTGGGTAGCCAGGCCACCTCCCTGGAGTGGCTCTGTGTCAGGCTGGCCTAGCTGCACTGGACTCATCTGCAAGGGATCTTGCTGAGCCCAGCCCAAACCCAAGGCCCTTCCTCTCTTTCTGTCAGAATTAGATCCCGGAGGAGTGTGCTTCTGGATATCATGTCCACTGGGGTCCAGTTGGTGGGAAGCACCTGTGATTGACATCCTGCCACACACACATACTCATACACACAAGCCTGAAGTCATCACATCTCCATGACCCCTTCTGAACAATCCCCAGCAGTGACCTCCCACAAAGACCCCTGAATAGACCCCGGCAGTGACCTCCCGCAGAGACCCCTGAACAGACCCCGGCAGTGACCTCAGCTTTTCCTAAGTCTCCAACCTGCATACAGGAGCTGCCTCCCGCCTGTTGGGTGCCATCCCGAGGAAGATGTGCGCCCCATTTGTGATGATGCTCTGGTAGTGTATGGAGCACATATCTGAGATGACTAGGGACTGAGTGCGTCCTCAGAATGTTCAGGATCAAGGAGGGAGTGCCCATATGTGCCAGGGTCAGGGTCTGGGCCTGTGGACAGCAGCTGCTCTTGTCAGTCCTGTCACTTCTCTAGAGGTGGAGTGAGTAGCCCATGGCATGACTGAAGCCATGTGCGCAAACAAGTAAAGGAGGCGGGGGCTTGGTGGTCCGACAAAAAGACAGAGGGCCTTCACTAATACAGTTGTCCTGTTTCAAAGACTCTGGCTCTCACAGGGAGTGGGGCAAACAGTTAGTGGACTCAGCTGCCAACTGAAAGGTTGGCGGTCTGAGTCCACCCAGAGGTACCTTGGAGGAAAGGCCTGGCAATCTACTTATGAAAAATCCATCGAGAACCCAGTGGGGGAAATAAGCCAATCACAAAAGAACAGGGTGGGTAACCTCCTTTCTGCATAAAGATGTGAACGGGGAATATGTAGAGACCAGAGTTTATTAGTGGTTGCCAGGGCAGGAGGGAAGGGGAAAGGAGGTTAACGGCGATGGAAAAATTGCATTGATCGAGGGTAGGGCTGCACAGCCAGTTATCATAACTACTGTCAGTAAGCTGCACACCTGGCAAAGTTGAATGGGCCAAAGCTGTGTGACAGGTATATTTACAACAATGACAGGAAAAGAAAAGAAAAAAAAAAAAAAAAAAGAGGAGTTACTGAGTCTGGTTATGTACAACCAAACACCTCATGGGATTTGGTTCTTGGTTTGGAGGTTTAGGGTCATGGTGCTGGGACATCTCAGTTAATTGACTTAATAACATGCTTAGTGCTTTTGTTCTGCCATCTAGTTCCCTATGCCTGGGGTCTTAAAACCTTGCAAGTGACCATCCAGGCACAACAATTGGTCTCTCTTCACCCGGAGCAACGGAGGAAGGAGAGTTAGGAATAGGAAGAGGATCTGGAATGTGTGGCTAATTGCCTCTGTGAACAACTGCCTTCTCTGCCATGAGACCAGAGGAACTGGATGGTGCCCATCTACCATTTGATCAAAGATTCTACTGAAGGATCCTGATCAAAAGGAGGGAAATCTAGAACAGAAATTCAAATTCTCATGGACTGCAGATTTCTGTAGCCGTAGAGGTTGGATGAATCCCTACAACTGTTGTCTTGAAATAATCTTTAAGTCTTTAAACCTTAACTACCTAACACAATCCCAATCCAGATCCCATCAACATTCTTTAAGGATATGGAAAAACCAATCACTAACTTTATATGGAAAGGAAAGAGACTTCAGATAAGCAAAGCACTATTGAAGAAGAA
>NW_006922111.1:1614228-1625937 GCF_000298275.1 Orycteropus afer afer | reverse complement strand
CTAACCCCAGATGGATCAAAGACTTAAATGTGAAACCTAAAACTATAAAGTTCCTCAAGGAAAAACTAGGGACAAATTTAGAGGCCCTAATATATGGCATAAATAGACTATCAAGCATAACCTAACCCTAACCCTTAAAAAGTTGGAATTAGAAGTACTATTTGACCTAGCCATTCCATTACTCGGTATATATATCCTAAAGAAGTGAGAGCCATGACAAGAACAGACATATGCACACCCATGTTCATCGCAGCACTATTTACAATAGCAAAAAGATGGAAACAGCCTAGGTGCCCATCAACAGAAAAATGGATAACCAAACTATGGTACATGCACACAATGGAATACTATGTAACCCTAAAAAATAATGTAGAATCTGCAAAACACCATATAACGTGGATGAACTTGGAGGACATTATGCTGAGCGAAATAAGTCAATCACAGAAGGACAAATATGATATTAGTGTATTATTGTAAAAAGTCACAGAAAGGTTTATATATGGAAAGAAACTTTCTTTGTTAGTTACCAGGGGTGAGAGGGGAGGGGAAGGAGCACTGCAAAAATAAAAAATAAAAATCTTTAAACTAAAAATACCCCCTGAAGTCCTCTTAAAACAAAACAATAGTTAGTTTAACTACTGAAAAGAGGAAGACCCTCTACAAGATGGACTGACAGTGGCTACAGCAGTGGGCTCGACCATAGCAATGATTGTGAGGCTGGCGCAGGCCTGGGCAGGGTTTCGTTCTGTTGTGCATGGGTCACTATGAGTCAGACCCGACTTGATAGCATCTAAACAATAGTCAACAATGGCTGCCTTGTGCACTGCGCCCTTTGAAGAACTATCTCTATGGGGTCAAATTGACAACAGCAACTGGAGATTAGACAGGAACTTTAGGGGGCAGTGAGTTTGTGTCAGTGGGGGAGGAATGGTTCGGAAAAGGTGGGCGAGAATGGTTGTAGAACTCAAGTGTCACCAGTGTCGCTAAGTTGTGCTGCAGAAAGTGTTGAATTGTGTGTGTTTTACTCTGCGTAGTCTCAACAACAGCAGCAACAAAATAAATGAATGAGTGGAATGGAAACCCCATGGAGCACAGGCCCCCTGGCCCTTGGGTCCCCACGAGGCAGGGTTGGCTCCATGGCGGCTGGTACTGGTACTTGTTATTACATGGAGCAGTGGCCATCCTATGGCTGTTGGGACAATCAGTATCCAGTGTGGACACACCTTGTCCGGAGAGGAGCAACGTCTGCAGGTCTGAGCTCAGATCTCCACCCTCCTGTGTGGTCTTGGGGATGCTGTGCCTCCGTGTTGGGGGTGTGATTCCCCCCAATGGCTAAGACACACCTCAAAGGGTAGAGGTGGGGGCCTATAAGGTTGTCAGACATGTTAGAAAGGGCTAGGAGTGTGGCCAGCTTGCCAGACATGACCACTGTGACCCCAAGCTTTGGGGTCTCCCCAGTCCGCCCTTGAAGGCCTTCTGCTATGTGACCTCCCCTGCTTCCCAACCTGCGCCTGAGCCCTGTGACACACAGGCTATTTCCCACCTCTGTGCCTTTGCTCATGGGGCCTTCTCCCTGGAGAGCCCTCTCTCTGCTCACCCCTTTACTTGCTGACCCTGTCCCTTCTGGTCCCCTCTCTGTGCATGTCACTGCCATGTCTGCTTACCACACTGGAGCTCTGGCCACCTCTGCACTCTCCGTGGAGGTCACACCCAGTTCCCAGCATTAAACACCATCTGTGTCAGGCCCCTAGGGCTGCCGTAACAAAGGACCACAAACTGGGTAGCTTAGGAATACAGACATTTATTCTGTCACACTTCTGGAGGCCAGAAGGCCAGAGTCAAGGTGTCGGGCAGGCCATGCTTTCCCCAGCAGCTCCAGGACAGCACCCTTCCTTGTCTCCTCCAGCTTCTGGTGGTTGTCAATCCTTGGCTTGTAGATGCATCACTCCAGTCTCTGCCTCGATCGTCACATGGCTTTCTCTCTGTCCAAGTGTCCTTCCTATTATAAAGACACCAGTCATTGGATTTAGGGAGCTCTGGTAGTGTATTGCCTAAGGCATTTGACTCCTAACCAGAAGGCTGGCAGTTCAAACCTACCAGCCACTCTGCAGAAGGAAGACTGAGCAGTCTACTTCCATAAAGATTTACCACCTCAGAAACCCAAAGGGCGTCACTGTGAATTGAATTCAATTCAATGACAGTGAGTTTGGTTTTGGTTTGTTGTTGTTGTTGTTGTGTGCCGTCAAGTCGGCCCCGACTCATAGCGACCCCTCCTTGGGTTTCCGAGGCAGTATCACTACGGAAGTAGGATTGCCCAACCTTCCTTCCAAGGAGTGGCTGGTGGGTTTGAACCGCCAGCCTTCTGGTTAGCAGTCAAGTGCTTTAGCCACTATGCTACCAGAGCTCCTTGGTTTTGGTTTAGTCATTGGATTTAGGGTCTACCCTACTCCAGTACAAGGCTAGAGACCAGCTGCAGAGCAGACCATCACTTGCTCACATGCATGTTCAAGTTGAAGCCAAAGAAAATTAAAACCAGTCCACAAGAGGCAAAATATGACCTTGATTATATCCCACCTGAACTTAGAGACCATCTAAAGAATAGATTTGATGCCTTGAACACCCGTGACCAAAGACCAGGCAAGTTGTGGGATGACATCAAGGACACTATACATGCACTACACCACCAGAGCTCTCCCGAAGAAAGCCAAAGGTCATTAAAAAGACAGAAAAGAAAGAAAAGACCAAAATGGATGTCAGAAGAGACTGTGAAACTTGCTCTTGAATGGAGAGTAGCTGAAGCAAATGGAAGAAGTAATGAAATAAAAGAGCTGAACAGAAGATTTCAAAGGGTGGCTTGAGAAGGCAAAGTAAAATATTATAGTGAAATGTACAAAGACCTAGAGTTAGAAGATCAAAAGAGAAGAACACACTCAGCATTTCTCAAGCTGGAAGAACTGAAGGAAAAATTCAAGCTTCAAGTGGCAATATTGAAGGATGTCCTTGCTTGCTGAAAGTGAAGAGGACTTGAAGCAATGACTGATGAAGATCAAAGACTATGTAAGGCCTTCAGTACGGCTTACACCTCGACATCAAGAAAACAAAAATCCTCACAACGGGACCAACAAGCAAGCTCATGATAAATGGAGAAAAGATTGAAGTTGTGAGGGATTTTGTTTTACTTGGATCTACAATCAACACCCATGGGAGTAGCAGTCAGGAAATCTGAAACTGGGCCAAGCTTCCCCAAGGGTCTTCTTTGAAGGGTTAGGGAGCAAAGATGTCATTTGAGGACTAGGTGCTCCTGACCCACGCCATGGCATTTTCAATCACTTCATATGCACGTTAAAGCTGGCAGTGAGTAAGGAGGACCAAAGAGGAATACATACCTTTGAGTTGTGGTGTTGGTGAAGAGTAGTGAAAATACCATGGATTGCCAGAGTACGAACCAATCTGTCCTGACAGAAGTGCAGCTGGAATGCTCCCTAGAAGGGAAAACGGCCACCTACTCTGGTCACATTGTCAGAAAGGACCATTCCCTGGAGAAGGATGTCATGCTGGGTAAAGTGGAGGGTCGGCGACAAAGGGGAAGACCCTCGACAAGATGGACTGACACAGAGGCTGCAACGATGGGCTCAGGCGTAGCAAGGATTGTGAGGCTGGCACAGAACCATGTTGTACATGATAGGGGCACTATGAGTTGGAGCCAACTCAACGGCACTTAATAACCACGTAAGGTCACTGTGAGTCAGATCTGACTGGACAGCACCTAACAACAGCAACTACTACTGCAGTGTGACCTCATCTCAACTTGAGGACATCTTCAAAGACCCTATTTCCAGTGAGGTCACATTCAAAGGTTCTGGGTGGACAGGAATTCTGGGGGACACTATTTGACCCAGCCTACCACCTAAAGCACTGATGACTCCTGGGTGTACATCTGCTGCCTTGGCATCACCCTTGAGCTCTTATATCTGGCATCTGACTCAGTTTCTCCACGAGGATGTCTAGCAACTCTCCCAACCAAGCGTCTGCCTCCCACCTGCTTCGCCCCCTCCACCAAGGAGCTCCTTCCTTGTGGCTGCTCAGGCCAGGACTTGTGGGGACCTCCTTGACCCCCATCCTTCCCACACAATGCCTGTGGAGCCCCTTGGTGCAACCCCCTGGCTCCACCTCACCATGGCTCCATTTGACCCTGAAGCCTCTGTCTCCTGCTCCTGTCTCTCCAGGCCTGTGCCCCCACTCCCTCAGCCTGGACTCCCTTCAGCTCTCACTGGGGTTGGAGCCTGTGTCCTGGATCCCGTTTTTCTTTCTTGGTTACTCCTTGATCTGGTGGTGTGCAGCCTCTGTCAGTTTCCTAAGGAAGAATCAGGAGGAGGGATGTTTGTGAGACATTGCAAGTTTAAAAATACATCGTTGGTCCCCCAACTTAGTTACTAGATGGCTGGAGGTTGGACTGTAAGTTAGGGATCATGTCTCCCTTGGAATATGAAGGGATTGCTCCACTCCCTCCTGGCTCCCATTGTTCTGATGGAGGTTGGAACTGTAAGTTAGGGATCATGTCTTCCTTGGAATTTGAAGATACTGATCCATTGTCTCCTGGCTTCCATTGTTTTGATCAAGAAGTCTGATGTCATTCTGACTTTGATCTCTTGCATGTAACTAGTATTGTTTTTGTTTTCTTTCTCATCCTGGAGCTCTGAAGATCTTTCCCTTGTCCCGTGATCTGAAGAATCACCCACCAAGCTAAGTCTCCAAATGATTTCTAATCCACTGTGTTGAGTCTTTGGTGGCTGTTTCCTATCAGACACGGAAGTCCTTTAGTGATGGGCGATTCTCCTGCATTGTTTCTTTGATGTTTTATTTCTACTGTCACTTTTTTTGAGGAGTCCCTGGGTGGTGTGAACGGTTAAACCCTTGACTGCTAACTGAAAGGTAGGCAGTTCAAAACCCCGAGAGGCACCTCAGGAGACGGGCCTGGGGATCTGCTTCTGAACTGTCACAGCCTTAAAACCCAACAGAGCAATTCTACTCTGTACACTTGGGGTTACTATGAATCGGAATCAACTTGATGGCTACTGGTCCTCGTTTTTTAATTTCTCAGAGCAGTTCTCTGCGTCTCCTGCTTTTAAAGGCTCATCTAGGTGGTTCCTGGAGGCAGCATCATCTCTCTGTGGACATTAATTATGAGCTGCCTATCAGTCAGGGTCCCAACAGGAAACAGATGCAACATTCAAAACAGGATGACCCTAGTAGGGTGGGCAGGGTGTGAGGCACCCATGGGGGTAGTGTAGGACCCAGGGGCTGCAGCTGCAGAGCTGTGGCCATGCTTAGGCCTGGAGGAATGGGTGGGGGAGGTCATGATAGGTCATGGAGAAGAGCTGTGGCCATCCATAGAGGGGCAGCCTAAGGGGACCCTCTAACTCTTCTCCCCTATCCATATCTCTCCTGTTGGGCTCCCCATTAGCTGAAGCCAGCTAGAAACTAGCGGGGCAGGAGCCCTGTGATGTGGTCTCTATGCATTGGCCTCCCCAGGCAGATAGCAGGGCAAAGTCAGTCAATTTTTTCTTTCTGCTCAACAACATTTTAAATGAGATGATCCATTAGATTAGAGGTGACCATGGACGGGGTGACTGGGGGGGGAGAGATTGTTGCTTAAGGGGTACAGAGTATCTGTTTTTGGGAGTGGAAGTTTTAGAAAGAGATGGTGTGATGCTTGTACAATGTGGTGGATATAATTACTGCCCCTGTCCTGTACACCCACAAATGGTTAAAATGGTTGACTTTAAATGGGCGAGGAGGTGCTAAGAGTGGATGGAGCAGCCAGGTTGAAGGGGACATCAGGGAAGGGAGGCTGGGCACCTCCTCATAACCAACCTTCCTGCATAAACTACGGGCTTGTCCTGCCGCTTTCTAGGGGTTTATTATTGTTATTTTTGTTATACGTTAGCCATTGGCCCCTACTACATTTTGTCACAATAAAAAAAGAAGAGAACATGGGGCCTGTAGTTGAGGCAAACCTCTCCTCTCAAGCATCAGCATCTCTGCTTCTAGATGAGCAGAGTCCCAGCTGCCTTGAGTTGGCCTTGACTTTGGAGGAAAGAGGCCCACACGTCCAGGGCACCATTAGGAATGACGCCGTCCTGGCTGTGGCATCTCAGACCATTTGCTTGCTCAGGTCCGTCAAGCTGTCTTGAGTTTTGGGAGCCACATTAAACCCCAGAGTTCCTAGGAAGGTGGGTTCTGCAGGGACAGTACAGAGATTCTGAGCAGCTGCCCCGTAGCAGCCCGCAGAGGCAACAGGGCTCCCTTTGCTCTGGCCAGTGTTCCAGAAAACAGCAGGCACTGATGAGACTGGTTTCGGGGCAGTCTCTCTGGGGGCTGGAGACCCGCTGTGGCGAGGTGACTGTGTGACCCTGTGGGTGCAGCTGAGGGGTATGAAGACCTCCCTGGTCCCTCCCTTCCACCCTCCTCCCATGCTTTGGTTCGTCCTGTCATCAAACAATTGTTGAGTGCCCACTGTGAGCCAAGCACTGTCCTGGGGATGGGGACACATCGGAGGACAATAGAGATGAAGATCTGTTATCCTTTCGGAGGTTCTACAGAGAGACACAGAATTACAACCAAACAAATGAGTGAAACAGAACTGATGGTGTTACTTGCTCTGAAGAAAATGACTCCAGGATGAAGGGCGAGGAGGTGTTAAAAGCAGATGGAGCAGCCAGGTTGAAGGAGACGTCAGGGAAGGGAGGCTGGGCTCCTCCTTGTAACCAACCCTCCTGCATAAACTACGGACTCATCCTGCTGCTTCTTAGGAGCTTATTGTTATTTTTGTAGTACATTAGCCATTGACCCCTTCTACAGAGACGAGGGAGGGTTCAGCTGTACCTCACCCGTCCCCCACATCCTTCTCCAAACCACCATCAGTTGAGGTAGGAGCTGTCTACGATGCTTTCTTTGTATGTAAGAGACCCCCCACACACACCAAGAGCCTCTGCTTTTGAGGTGCCTCCAGAGACATGGACAGTGGCTGTCATCAGAGAGTGAGAGGTCGGTGTTGTTTTCCAAAATGGAGAAAACATGTCATCATCATGTTTTATAAAAACAGATATGTAGTTCCTTCATGGGCTCCAACTTAGAAAAACCAACTCAGGAATCATTTCATAGAGCACCAGGTGACCTGTGCAGTGGAGGGCAGGCAGCCATTGCAGGTGATGAGGGGAGCCCTGTGTGCTACTGTGGGAAGGTGTCCAAGAGCATCTTCAGTGCATTGGAAACAGCAACGAAGTGCAGGACAGGTCATGGGGAGATTGTTGTTTCAATGTATTCCAAATGTCTAACTTCCAGAGAAGCTGCAAAAGTGAAACATGGATTCTTTCCTCCCTTGCACCCCGGTCCCCAGTTGTTGCCATTCTGCCACGGTTTCTGTTTCATTGTCTCCCCGCCTGCCCCCTCTTCCCTTCGTCGATAATTGGTGGCCAGAGAGTGGATGATTCGTGTGTATTGAGTAGGGTTGTGCTCCACGGGGTTTTCAGTGGCTGGCTTGTCAAGGCCTGTCATCCAAGGTGCCTCTAGGTGAACTGGACCATGCGACCTTCCATTTAGCTGCTGAGCACGCTAACCATGTGCATCACCCACGCCCTTCCTCCCTCCACATCCTCGCGAGATTTCACCCGCTAACTTTAGCATCTGTGGACAGTGCATACCAGGCCTGCAAGACTGGTTTGGTATTTTCAAAAATCAGTCAGCCCCCCACATTTAACAGGCTAAAGAAGAAAACATGCACAATCATATCAGTCACAGAAAAAATGATCAAATTAAAATCTCAGTCATGACAAAAACTCTCATAAAAACAGAAATGGAGGGGACTTCCTCGATGTGTTGGAGAGCATCTACCAAAAGCCTGCAAGCAGTGTTCTAAATGGCCCCAGCCTGGGTGCTTCCCGAGGTTGGGAACGAGGCAGGAGGGCCACCGTTGCTGCTCTTACTCACACAGTGCTGGAAGGTCTAGCCAGTGCAGTGAGGTGAGAAAAAGCAGTAAAGGGCATGCAGATCAGAAAGGAAGAGATGAAACTGTCCTTATTTACACACGACATGTTTGTCTATCCAGAGAATCCCAAGTAATACAGAAAAACTCCTAGCAGAATCAGAAGGTGCAAGGTTAACAAACAAAAACCAGTTATGTTTCTGTAGATGAACAATGAACACGTGGGCATCGAAATTAAAAATCAGTACCAGCAGCAGTTATTTACGTGTAAGTTTGACAGAACACAGACAGGACTTGGATGCTGAAAACTAGACAATGCTGATGACGTAAGTCAAACAAGTTCTACAGAAGTGTAGATACATACTATGTTCATGGATTGAGAAAATAAAACCCACTGCTATCAAGACAGTTCCAGCTCATTGTGACCTATAGGACCTAGTAGAACTGCCCCATAGAGTTTCCCAGGCTGAAATCCCTATGGAAAGCAGACGGCATGTTTTTCTCCTGCAGAGTGGCTGGTGGATTTGAATTGCTGACCTGTTGGTTAGCAGGTGAGGGCTTAACCATGGCTCCACCAGGCCTCCTTATGTTCATGGATTAGAAGACCCGAATTAGTGAAGTTGGTGTTTCCTCCCAAATTGATATGTAGATTCAGTGCAATTCCTACCAAAATCACAGCAGGATGTTTTTGGTAAATGTAGACGCGATTCTTCGGAAACTTATACGGGAAGACAGGGGATGAAAATAGCTAAAACAAGTTTGGAAAAGAAAAGTAAAGTGGGAGGAGTCAGTCTACCTGACTTCACGATGCTCTACAGTGATCAAGAGCATGTGGGGTTGGCAGCAGGACAGACAGCACATGTCAGCTGCACAGAGTAAAGAACCCAGACGGAGACCCACACAAATACGCCCCAGTGCTTTCAGGCAAGGGGCCAAGGGAGTCGGTGCAGGGGGAGCCCAACTTCAGTGGGTGCTGGAGGAGCTGGACAGCCGCAGGCCAGAACCAGAACACATCCTCTGAACAGTGTCACGTCTCATGTGAAATTGACTCCAGAGGGACTGAGGTGTAAAACTTTAATTTCTGTAGAAAATCATTCAGGTTTGGTACTAGGGAAAGAATTCTTAAACTTGACACCAAAACAAGGAATGATCTATCAAAGAAAAGACTGATAAATTGGACTTCAACCAAAAGAGAATGTTAAGAGAATGGCAAGAAGAACTACAGACTTAAAGAAAAAACTCACTGCCGTCGAGTCAGATCCAACTCATAGTGACCCTTCCTTAGGTTTCTGAGGTGGTATTGCTATGGAATTAGATTGCCTAACCTTCCTTCCAGGAGCTCTGGTAGCATAGTGGCTAAGACACTTGCCTGCTAACCAGACGGCTGGCGGTTCAAACCCACCAGCCACTCGTCGGAAGGAAGGTTGGGCAATCCTACTTCCGTAGTGATACTGCCTCGGAAACCCAAGGAGGGGTCGCTATGAGTCGGGGCCGACTCGATGGCACATGACAACAACAACAACAACCTTCCTTCCGAGGAGTGGCTGGTGGGTTTGAACCGCCAGCCTTCTGGTTAGCAGTCAAGTGCCTTAGGCACTACGCCACCAGAGCTCCAGACTGGGTGGGAACATTTGCACACCTCACACACAGCAGAGCTCCACGGTCTCAGAGGCTCCAGATTTTCCCCTTCTCTGCACCAGGATCTCATTAGGCCTACATCTCTCTCACTGACTGACCAAGAGGAGAAGTGTGCGTATGTGTTGAGGAGGGGGACCCGGGTCACCCCCTCCCCGTGTGTTTATTTGTGACTGAAAAGTGGACTGAGCTCACAGCTGAGTGTGAACCGCTGTGTGTCCCTCACTGTCTTCTGCTTCCGCGTGAGTGTGTTAGGGGTGCTGTGGTTGTTGATAGCTGTCGCGATGCCTCCTATTCAGGTCGATGTTATGCGCGATAGGACAGACCTTGCCGGGGCCTGCGCCTTCCTCACAGTGGCTGGCGTGGTTGAGTCCGTGTGGCGGCTGTGGCGTCAGTCCGTCTCACAAAGCGCTTCCGTCTTCTCACTGACCCTGCACTTTACCAGCATGATGTCCTCCTCTAGGATCGGCCCTCCTGATGTCTAGAGTCCTCCCATTCTGGCTTCTGAGGAGCCTCCTGCCTGTACTTCCCCCGAGACTGATTGGTTGGTCCTCTGGCAACCCACAGTGCATTCCGTATTCAGTACCCAAGTGGGTACGTGGCACTTCTCGAATATCCACGCGCCCATGCCGGGGCGCCGTTCCGGTTGCTCCACTGGGCTGGGGGTCGTGCCCAGGACCGCTCTTATCCTTCATCTCTGACTTGGGACTTTAAATGCCTCCCTGGAGTGGGGTGAGGTGGGTAATAGAAGCCGGGAGGAGGGGCCTTTCTGCCCCGAGCCAGTGAGCCCCGTGAGAGAGGTGGCAGGCTTGCCCTCTGCCAGCCACCTGGTGGCTGCCCCGCAGGGGGCTGTGGCTAGTGGGAAAATGCAGTATTCATGGCCTGGGTAGTGGGGGATGGTGCTGGCAGATAAGGCACCCCATTTCCTTCCCCAAACACTGCCTGTGATGGGGATGGAATTATCCCCCGAGCTAGGGCAGCCCCGCCCTGGGCCTTTGTATTCGGTGGCCTGTTATGGAAAGTCAGTGGGGGAGGGGACGTTTATTTGGCTCCATGGCTGTCTGTCTGTGCCCTGGCCCCGGTCCTCACCTGCTGTCTGTCTCTGTCTGTCTCCTCCACCCTTCCTAGCCTGCCCTCCGGCACTTCATCGCCCCAGCTCCGGTGGAATCTCATTCGGCGAGCTCCCCCTTCCCTGGCCCCCCGGCCTTCTGCCCCACCCTGGCTCCGGGGGCAGGAGGGCGGGAGGGTCACGGCTGGTGTCCCGTGGGGGGGTGGACATCAACCTGCTCAATCCTCCCATCATCCCTGAAGGTGGCACCGATGAGGGACCTAGGCACAGAGCGGGACACCAGGGGACCAGCGTGGGGGCGCCAGCGAGTCTCCCAGAACTCAGAAGAAAGCTGGCAGACACCGTCCATTCTCCCCCCACCCCGTTCTCCGCTGCCCTCTCTTGTGACTTCCATGCTGTCCCCCGAGCATGGGGCCCACCCATTCTCACTGCTGTTGCCCAGAGTCCAAGCCCAGCACCCCTCAGTGGCCTGTGGAAGAGGTCAGGCTGGCCGGAGGCTGGTGGAGGCAGAGGTCTGTCTGGGAGAAGCCAGTGGTCTGGGGGTTCTCTTTCTCAGTACCCAGAAGGCTGCCTCTGGGGACAGAGATGGGACTGTGAGGGGCTCTGCAGGAGTGGGCCAGGGCTTTGTGAGTGGGTGTGAGAGGGACATATATGAGTGTGTGTGGGGGGTGAGAGTGTGGAGGTGAGTGTGTGTGAGAGGGACCATATATGAGTGTGGGTGTGTGGGTGAGTGTGGGTGAGAGTGTGTGGGTGAGTGTGGGTGAGAGTATGGGGGTGAGTGTGTGTGAAAGGGACATATATAAGTGTGGGGGTGAGTGTGTGTGTGTGTGTGAGAGTGTGGGTGTGAGCATGTGTGAGAGGGACATATATGAGTGTGTGTATGTGGGTGAGAGTATGGGGGTGAGTGTGTGTGAGAGGGACATATATGAGTGTGGCTGTGTGGGTGAGAGTATGGGGGTGAGTGGGTGTGTGGGTGAGAGTGTGGGGGTGAGTGTGTGTGAGAGGGACATATGAGTGTGGG
>NW_006922111.1:1610677-1612938 GCF_000298275.1 Orycteropus afer afer | reverse complement strand
GCGCTGCGTTCGACTGGACATTCCTGGTGGGCGGCCGCCTGTGAAGCCTCGGATGCGGGCGTGGGTTAATCATTGCCTGCGCCGCTCGAATCCAGTTTGTCCCAGGACTCTTCCCCCAGGTGTCTGATTTCACAACCCCCACCCCTGGGCCTCCCCGCACCCCGCATTTGAAATCTTATGCCCCCCACCTCCCTGATGGGGAATTGTCCTCTGCAGGTTGAAAGGCTGGAGAAACGTGAGTGCCTGTGAGAAGGCAGGCTTTTGTGCACACACAGCACGTCCCCCTGCCGCCGAGAGAGGCTCAAGTGAAGCTGGCAGGGAGGGTCCGAGCCCGAGGTCGGGGGAGTAGGGGAGGTACAGACCGAGGGCCAGGCCCCATGATGGCGGAGGCTGAGGTGGAGCCAGGGACCCCAAGCTGTCAATGTGTGAAGTTGGGGCCTTCCTTTTTTAAAAAAAATTTTATTGTGATTTGGGTGAAAGTTTACAGAGCAAATTCACTTTCCATACAGCAGCCCACATATTGTCTCATGACAAATTGACAAATAGACTACAATTTCCCACAATGCAACAGCTCCCCTCCCACTTTCTCCCCATAGTTACCTGTTCCCTGTGTCCTTCCCTCCCATGCGCTCCTGACGCAGGGGGCCTTCCTTTGAGGCCCAGCCACCTTGACAGGTGTTTTCAGGTGGCGGCAGGGATGAGCATGGAACTGTCTGTCCTGCTGACCGAGTCCCCCGCATGGGCCGTCCGGGGCAGCAGGCTGAGGGGCAGGATGTCACTGTCCGAGGGCTCTGCCAGCAGGTATGCCTCCTGTCAACACAGCTTGTACCTGCCTTGCTTGGCATCCTGGGTGTCCAGGCCTGACCACTTAAGACCTCAGTGTCCCCTGACTAAGGCCCAGGATGGGTGGCTTGCCTTCAGGGTGGGGCACATGTAACAAGGGGGTGCTTGGGCTTGGCCCAGTGTGAGGAGGGCAGACGCCGGGCCACCAGTGCCTCCTCCACGCTGGCTTCTGCCTGCCCTGGGCCCAGCAACTTCCAGCACAGGAATCACCGTGTGGCCCTCGCGGCACAGGGTTAGGGGCTCAGCTGCTGACCGAAATGTTGGCAGTTCAAACCTCCAGCAGCTCCGACGAAGAAAGACGTGGGGCTCTGCTCCCAAATAGCAAACCCTGGAGACCCCGAGGGGCAGTTCTGCTGTGTCCTGGAGGGCCGCTCTGAGTCGGAGTCCACTCGGCTGCAATGGGTTAGTTACGCCCACACACTCTCTCCTTGTGTGGAAACATGCAGCAATCATCAAAAATCCATCTTAAGACGATTGGGAAGCTGTTTGTTTTGTTCCCTTTGTGCCTCGGCACCCAGCCACCCAGCAGAGCCCCAGGGTGCTTCCTTGTGATGAGGTGGGTCTCCACCTGGGCATTCTAACACCTATGTGTGCACATATCTGTGTGCATTGTGTACATGTGTGCATGTATGTGTATCTTCATGCACATGTGTGTGCATGTGTGTAGGTATGTGTGCATTGTGCATGTGTATGTGTGCAGGTATGTGTATGTGTTTACACACATGCACATGTGTGTAGGTATGTATGTGCACGTGTGCGTGTATGTATGTGCATGCATGTACCTGTGTGCAGTTATGTGTGTGCATGTGTACAGGTGTGCATGTGTACAGGTGTGCATGTGTTCATGAGCATGTGTATGAGTATGTGTATATCTGTGCATGTATGTGGACCTGGTGAGGCAGCTCACCTTGCATCCCCGGCATGGATTGTCCTTACTGCCTTTTCATGCTGCATGTGTGCGTGTATGGACTGCTGAGTCAGCTCACACCACTTTCCGTGGCTTGTTCTCATTGCCTCTTAATGTGCATGTGTGCATGTGAGTGTGTGCATGTCCATGTGTGTGCGCGCACATATGTGTGAACGTGAGCATGTGTGTGTGTGGACTACTGAGTCCACACACATGAGTCACACCGCTTCTCGTGGCTTGTTCTCATTGCCTTTCAATGTCCGTGTGTGTGTGCATGCATGTGAGCATGTGCATGTTCATGTGTGTGTGTGCACATGCGTGTGTGAACATGTGTGTGAACATGTGTGTGTGTGTGTGTGGACTGCTGAGTCAGCTCGCACCGCTTCCCGTGGCTGGTTCTCACTGTCTCTTCATGCGCCATGCTCACTGGGCAGCAGAGACAGCCCTGTCTCCCCTTGAGATGGACAGACAGAGGACCCGAGCCCAGCTGATGGCTGGGGCAGCTTGTGTC
>NW_006922111.1:1599984-1610437 GCF_000298275.1 Orycteropus afer afer | reverse complement strand
CCGGCCTGCTACTCTGTGCTACGCCTGTGCTTACCTTGCTCCCGAAGACCTGGTCCCTCTCGGTAGGGTAACAAGGGAACGTGTTCAGTGCAGACCAGTGAGTAAGCACAAGCCCGCCTTGTTTCAGTGCCTATGCCCCAGCTCTGTAGTTTCCAAATATTTTCATCACCCCAAATAAACCCATCACGCAGTCACCCCCCAGCCCCCGCCTCTGGCCACCATCCGCATTGTCCCTGTGGGTTTGCCTGGTGCAGATCTCATGGACTCAGAATTATGCCCTGAGTGACCTTCCCAGTCAGGCTTTTCCGCTCTGCATGATGTTTTCAGAGCCCACCCGTGTGGGAGCACGAAGCGGGAGGGCCCCCTGGTTACAGCTGCATTACTGCCATCATGGAGGGCCCTCAGCTCATCCACTCATCCGGGCGTGGGCTGCTCCCACCTTTTGGTGACTGTGAGCAGGGCTGCTATGGATGTGTGTGGGTGGGTGTATCTGAGCACCTCTTCTGGTTGTATACTTAGGAGTAAGTGGACTTGCGGGGTCAGGTGGTAACTGTGTGCAACCCCAACCAGGCTTCCTGGGTCACCTACCACGTCATTTCCACATTCCCCATGGTGTCCCCTGCACCAGTGCCAGTCTGCTCAGCTCAGCGATGTGACCATGCAGTCCATAGCCGTGAGATGGGCATTTTAAATCTCTGGTCCCACACACTGCCTTTTGGGGGCAACGAGTGTCCCTCTGCGAAGCAGGGGCCAGGCTTCAAGTGTCAGGGGTCCTCCAGGTGCTGCCAGCCTCCTGCTGCGGGTCCTTCCAGCTGTTCACCCCTGGATGCAGTTTCTGTGGCCGAAGGGCCAGTGCTTGACTGCGCAGCAGCGTGAGGGGCTGCATGTTAACCAGGGGCCGTCAGATCAGCTCAGATGCTGGTGCCCTGTGTGTGTCAGAGCAGAGCTGTGCTCCGTGGCTTCCCAAAACCAAGCCCACTGCCGTGGAGTCGGCCCTGACTCATAGCAACCCTCCTTGGGTTTCCGAGGCAGTATCTCTATGGAAGTAGATTGCCCAACCTTCCTCCCGAGGAGTGGCTGGTGGGTTTGAACCAGCAGCCTTCTGGTTAGCAGTCAAGTGCCTTAGGCACTGCGCCACCAGAGCTCCCATGGGGTTCAGTGGCTGATTTGTTTGGCCGGAAATCACCAGGCTTCTTCCAGGTGCCCGAGGGGGCTTGAGCCTGCAGCCTTCTGGTCAGCGGCCGAGCACAGGCCCCGTTTGCAGCCCAGGTGCCCTGAGTGTGTGCAATCTGTCATAGCCTGTCCTGTCTGTGGATTTGGTTAGTGGGGCCCAGACGCTGACGCCGGGTGTCTTCGCAGCTGGCGGTTAGCAGGTGCCGCTCTAAATACTAGCAGGAGTCTTGGCTACGCTGGGCTCGCCTGCGCCCACAGCCCTGAGCCGCTGATTACAGGCGGGACCGGCAGCCACTGTAGTCTTGTTGGCAGCAGCCCCCAGTGATTAAAGCACCCTGGGAGTAACTGCCCCAAAGCCCCCACCCACCCTGAGAATGTAAATTATGAGTTGTAAGCACCACGCTGGCCGGGCTCAGGCCGCCACGGGCACATCTAATGTTAAGTGTCCAATGCGGACAAGTTCCCCAAGCGGCTGTGGCCGAGGAAAGCACTCTGTCGTCCTCATCTGAAGCAAAGATGAGTCTTTAAGAAAATAATAGCTGGTCCGGCTTCATGGGGGCGGACAGGCTGCTGGCCTGGCTGGTGTGACGGGTGCCGTGTGGATGAGGAGCAGGGCAGGTCTGCAGGCCGGGAGCA
This sequence comes from Orycteropus afer afer, assembly GCF_000298275.1. NCBI lineage: Eukaryota > Metazoa > Chordata > Mammalia > Tubulidentata > Orycteropodidae > Orycteropus > Orycteropus afer. The sequence continues at coordinate 1,608,628 of NW_006922111.1, read as the reverse complement.
GCCCCGGGCTGTGTCCTTCAGGAGCGTGGGCCAGGTGATGAGCAGGGGCCGGGGGCAGGAGGGCGTCAGGCGGTGGCAGACCTGGCTCTGGCCGATGCTTAGACGCAGGGAGGACAGAGGCAGAGGCTCGGAAGGGTCTCAGGGCTCTGCTGATGGCCGTTGTCTGAATCTCTGATGCTGTGAACAGACATGCCACACGGGGTCGCCTTAAAAATCTGAAGTTTATCCTCACAGCTCTGGGGCCGGCGGTGCAAACCCGGGACTGCCAGTTCCCATTCCCTCAGTGAGCCAGCCTCTCGCCTTGTTTCTGGCGGCTGCTGGTGACCCATGATGCTCTGGGATGTTACAGGACGTTCTGTGATGTTCTGTGACATTCCATGATGTTCCTGACATTCTGTGGTGTTCCATGATGTTTGGTGACATTCCATGGTCTTCTATGCTGTTCCATGGTCTTCTGTGATGTTCCATGACAGTCCGTGGTGTTCTGTGACATTGTGTGATGTTCCATGGTGTTCTGTGATGTTCTATGGCATCCCGTGTTGTTCCATGGTGTTCTGTGATGTCCTGTGGTGTTCCATGGCACCTGTTCCATGATATTCCATGGTATTCCATGATGTTCTGTGACACATTCCATGATGTTACATGATGTCCGTGGTGTTCTGTGATGTTCTATGGCATCCCGTGTTGTTCCATGGTATTCTGTGATGTCCTGTGGTGTTCCATGGCACCTGTTCCATGATATTCCATGGTATTCCATGATGTTCTGTGATACATTCTGTGATGTTCCATGACATCCTATGGTGTTCCATGATGCCCCATGATGTTCTGTGACATCCTGTGGTGTTCCGTGAGTCCCATGACGTCCTGTGGTGTTCTGTGGCAACTGTTCCATGATCTGTGGTGTTCTGTGATGTTCTGTGACACATTCCATGATCTTCTGTGATGTCTCAAGGTGTTCTGTGATGTCCCATGGTGTTCCATAACGTCCCGTGACATCCCATGGTATCCCATGGCACCTGTCTTCCTCATGTGTGGGTTGGCGCCTGCTTGGCTCTTTCACTAACTCAGAGGACGTTAGGGTTAGGGTCCACCCTACACTGGTGTGACCTCATTAACAGAGCAGGGAAAAACGCTGTTTCCAGACACACTCATGTTTACAGGGACCAAGACTGCAGTACATATTCTGGGGGACACAACTCAATCCAAAGCACCTTGTTATGGGATGTGGTCACCAGGAGCCTGGGTGGGGTCCCTGCCCCTTGCCCGCAGGCTGCCCTCCACTGAGGTGTATCTGTGGGGAGTCCCGAGGGACCCCCTTCCCTGCATGCCATCCTCTGCTGAAGCACACCTGCAGGGGTGCCGGGGACATCCGCTGGGGCACACCTGAACGTGCTGGGGACATACTGACACATCTTGGCTTTGTCTCCGACAGCCCCACATCGGCCGCCTGGGCCTGCCTCACGGGCCGTCCGGAGAGAAGGTGGCTGTGGTGACCGTGGATGACTGCGACACGACCATGGCTGTGCGCTTTGGGAACTACGCTGGGAACTACAGCTGTGCTGCACAGGGCACGCAGAGCGGCTCCAAGAAGTGAGCACCCAAGGGCAGAGCTCCAAAGAGTGGGTCTCCTGGACACAGGGCCACTCTGGGCCCCAGTGCCCTGACAGCTCTCATCCAGGCTGTGGTCAAATCCCCGCCCCTTGGTTGGGGCACCTTCCCTCGGACGCAGCAGAACCTCCTAGAACATCTGTCTGAGTGGTGCCAGGACCAGCCCCTGGGTTGTGATGGCTCCGCAGCCCAGTCTTTCACCATGGGGTTGCTGGCTTCATCCCGGCCCGGGCCCCGAGGGCTCCACATTCCGCCCGGGACCCACCCCCTGCGGGCGGACATGGCATTTCACCACCTGGCGCCGAGCTTTCTCGGGGCTTCTCCTAGCTCCAGAACAGAGGCAGGGTCTGCCCTTCACATCCCGGCTCTGGAAAGCCAGCTCCTTCGTTGCTTTGTTCCCGTTGGGCTGGTTTCAGTGGCGGCTTGGTGCATATTTAATTACTTTTTGAAGACCACTGTTCTGGTTCCCTAGTGCTGCTCTGACAAGAATATACCACCAATGGGATGGCCTCAACAAACAGGAGTTTATTCTCTCACAGTTCAGGAGGCATTAAGTCCAAGTTCAAAGTGCCAGGCTCTAGGGGCTGGGTGAAAGCCCCTCGACCTTGGGCTTCAGCTCTGCCTCTTGCTCCTGGCCCACTGAAGCTGGAGGCATCTCTTCACTCAGGCAGCTACTGGCTGCTGAGGCTGACAAGCCCAAGGTCGACAGATAAAATGGCACAGTCCCGATGCTACCAAACCACATGACAGGCCATTAATTAAGTCCATTGTAAGTCCCAAGGTCGGCAGAGCATGGCAGGCTGCTGAACAATGATACGGCCACGTGCAGGGTTCAAGCATGACTAGAGACCATTCCCAAAGCTGTTTCTCATACACAGGAAGCAGACCACAAACCCAAAGCAGCTACTCAGCTGCTCCAGTAGATTCCACCATGGAGTTGATTACCTGTCTCATCATGGGGAATACTACATCCAGCTGCCCAGCCACTCAACCAGGCCCAGCCACATTGACACACAAACTGAACCACCACAGCCACACTTCAGCTGAACCTGATATGTTTCTGACAGGGACTGATGACAGTCACATACTTGTTTGGTCCAGCCTTCCACTCACCTGAGACGCAGGTGTGGTTGTGCCACAGACAGGTCAGAGCCCTGCCCCAGGCCCCAGCCACTGATGGTGGAGCCGAGGTTTGCCTGCAGTTGACCTTTCAAACTCATCCCTCTTCCTGTGAGGTTCCCGAGTTGAGGACACCAGCGTCCCTGTGTCTGGCATCCATGCTGCCTCTGTGTGCACCACACCCTGGGCAGTGGGCCGGGTGGACAATGACCGGTCAGCCTGGAATATGCAGTATGTCAGGATATAATGCACATTTAGGTAAACCAAGGCACAGAGAGGTTGGAAGCCCTGTGGAGGGCACCCGAGGGGGACCTCCTGTTGCTCTAACCTGGCCCTTCACTTCCCTCCCTGCTACCTGCCTGTCCCGTCCTGAAGTTCACAGCCCACTGTGTCTCTGGCGGCAGGGCTGGTGCCGTTTTGGCAGTGTCCGGCCTCCCCCATGCAGACCTCACGGGGCTGGCCTTGTTTCCCCAGGTCCCTGGATCTGACGGGCCCCCTTCTCCTGGGAGGTGTCCCCAACCTGCCCGAGGACTTCCCCGTGCACAACCGGCAGTTCGTAGGCTGCATGCGGAACCTGTCCATCGATGGCAAGGTCATGGATATGGCCGGCTTCATCGCCAACAACGGCACCAGGGCAGGTAGGCATGGCCACGGCACATCCCGGGTTTACCGTCTTTCTCCTAGAACTGGCCCCGTGGTGCCCAGCCACCTGCCTCGCGGGAGGGGACCAGAGCCTGAGCTCACCCAAGATGCGTTCTTGGGGTCTGTGGGTGCTGCAGTTTAAAGTGGCAGAGAAGCTGCCCCTCCAGCGGCCAGCAGATAAGCTGGCCAGACGGCTGGAGTGCACACAGGCTCCTGGGGTCTTCACTGTGTCACCGGACGGTCAGGCCCTGCTGGGTCACAGCCCAGAGACTGCAAGTCTCCAGACGTGTCCACTGGGCTCCAGGCAGCCAGAAGGGCTCAGGCATGCCCCACCCCCACTCAGACCCGCACCTCAGACACACACATGCAGGAGGGGATAGGACCAGAGACGGCCCCCCACAGTGACCTGCCCCACCTCCACTCTGACCCGCAGCTCAGACACACACATGCAGGAGGGGATAGGACCAGAGACGGCCCCCACGGTGACCTGTCCCACCCCCACTTGGACCCACACCTCAGACACACACAGGAGGAGTTAGGACCAGAGACGGCCCCCCACGGTGACCTGTCCCACCCCCACTCGGACCTACACCTCAGATATACACACACAGGGGGAGTTAGGACCAGAGACGGCCCCCCACGGTGACCTGCCCCACCCCCATTGAGACCACACTGACGGTTCTGTCCTTCCAGGCTGTGCCGCCCAGAGGAACTTCTGCGATGGGGCCTGGTGTCAGAATGGGGGCACGTGTCTCAACAGGTGGAACATGTATGTGTGCGCGTGCCCGCTCCGGTTCGGTGGGAGGAACTGTGAACAAGGTGAGTGCTGGTCTGTCCATCATTCCCTTCATCCTCTCCCCCAATGGGGTGGTACCTGAGACCCCTTGTGAGGGCTCTCTCAGGGAGACCTTCATGGGCCCAACATCTGGGGCCAACCTGGCAGCCTGTCTGTGCCCCTGTCCTCACCAGCTGGGGCCACAGTGGGGAGCAGGGGTGTGCATGGGGCTGGGCCGTGGTGGGGTCACCACAGTGGGGTGAACCTGCAGCCAGGGGCGGTCAGGACAGTTCTGTGAGATGCAGCAGTCTGAGCCAGGCCACACAAGGTCAGGCAGCCGTGAGGGTCACTTCCCAGGTGGGCACACTGAGCTTCCTGATGGCTGCCTCTGTGATAGGCCACTGCTGGCCTGGAAGCTGCGTGTCCCCAGGCCCAGCACCCCCAGGCCCGTGTCCCCTTCACACAGTCACAGAGGGCTGTGACCTTCAGAGGAGCGAGTCCTCGGTCCCCACCCCGCCTGCTGTAGCACAGGCTGGGCTTCCCCGTTCACGTGGCAGCATTTTGTGTTGCAGGTTCCATCGAGTTGACTTGACTCAGACCCTTGTACAACAGAACGGAACACTGCCCGGTCCTCAGGGCTATTGGTGAAGTTTTCCAGTAATATATCAGGCAGTGTTTCACTGCTATTCATAAGGTTTTCACTGGCCAATTCTTTGATAAATGGATAGCTCCTTCCTTCTTCCCAGTCTGTCATAGTCTGTAAGCTCTGCTGAAAGCTGTCCACCATGGGTGACCCTGCTGGTATTTGAAATACTGGTGGCACAGCCTCCAGCCTCTGGCCACACACAGCCACCACAGAAGGACACAAGGGCAGGCAGTGGGGGCTGCACACACCTAGTAAATGAGTCTTGCCTTTTTTCTTTTTTTTCTTATCATCACTGCACTAAGATAGACAGAAACGGGGGGGGCGAGGCCAGGTGAGTTTGGGCAGGCTCACGCTCCACCTGGAGACTGACTGCTGGTTCACGTTAGCAAGGTGAAGGCACTACGAAACTTCCAGAAGGGAGCTCTGGTGGTGCATGCCTAAGGCGTTTGACTTCCAGCCAGAAGGTGGGTGGTTCAAACCCACCGGCTACTCTGCAGAAGGAAGACTGGGCAATCTACTTCCATAAAGATTTACTCCCTCAGAAACCCAGAGGGGGTCGCTATGAGTCGGAATCAACTCGATGGCAGTGAGTTTGGTTTCTTTTTTTCACTCTGTCCCAAGGGGGCAAGGCCAGGCTGGGCGCAGCTGGTCTGAAGTGCACCCTGTGTGCCCTGTAAAGGTCAGGTGTTCTCACTGTGGCCCTGTAGCCCACGGAGTCGTGTGCGGATTCTTTGAGAATCGGCTTTCTACCAATTCTCAAAGGAGTTGATGAACCAAGAAGAGATGGGGAACTGCAGCCAAAGCATGTCACCAGGAGAGCAAAGGTTCGCTTGAGTCACTGCGGGGGACCGAGGTGCAGGTCCCCTGCTGGCTCAGAAGGCGGCCCTTCAGCGGTCTGAGGCCACATGGCCGTGAATGATGTGTCCACAGTGGCTGGGACAGATTTAAAATCAGGCCCTGCTGCTTCACAGCTTAGACACCCAGGGCCACAGCATTGAGTGGTGGCTCTGAGTACCACATCTGTGAGCCCGGCAGCCCTCCAGACAGGGCCAGTGTGAGCAGGGAGACTAGCACCATGGGTGGGGCCGTCACAGTGGGGTTTCCTGTTGTGGAAGCCAGGAGCCAGCATACCCTGCCTGGCACGCCAAGGAAAACGTAGCCACATGTTTGGCTTGTTGCGAGCAGGAAGCAAACACTTGGGGTCACGGGGCTCAGTGTCCCTGACAGCCCCCTCGCAGCATGCCCTGTGCCGCCGGCTTTGAGGTCTGTGTGAGGACTGTTTAATCCCATGTGAGTGACACTGCAGGCCATTGAGAGTCTGTGGTGTGGGTCAGGAAGCCCGTCTGGTTTGGGCTTTGCTCGGTATTTTCCCAATTGTCATAGACGCAAGGGGCCTGTGTACATCCCTGCCATCTCCCTGGTTACCCAAAATATTCCAGGAGCCCGAGGCCAGCTGTGAGACAGGGAGCATAGGGACATGGAGGCCTGGTGCCCGTCCCCAGGAGAGGGGCCCCATGCACCTGGGGCAGGAGGCGTGGAAACCCCCCAGACCAAGGGCAGCATAGGCTTGGGGGCCTGAGGGACGTGTGCTCACACACTCCTTCTGTGCTAATCAAGAGATTGTCCTCACACGACACCTGCCTCTGCCCAGCCCTAAGAGCAGGCAGGTGTGGGGGTGACAGGTGGGCTGGGCTGACCCGGACCCCCTCCAGCACCCCTGTGCCCTGAGCTCAGGCTCCTGAGTTACCCCACTCAGCCCCCGCCTGAAAGCCTTTGGTCCCTGGTGAGGCTGGGAAGCCCTCCCAGGAAGGGGGCACATGTCCCCGGAGCGGGGTCTGCAGGGCCCAAGGTGGTGGGTTCGGGGCTGTAAACCCAAAGCCTGCTGCCGTGGAGTGGCTCTCGACTCAGTGGCCCCACGTTTGTGGAGGGCAGCTCCAGAGGCCGTTCCTGGCAGAGATCTTTGTGGAAGTAGCTGTCAGGCCTTTCCTCCGTGGGCTCGCTGGGTGGGCTCAGACCACCAGCCTTCGGTTGGGAGTTGAGCACAGACCACTCGTGCCCTGGGACCTTTCAGAGCACAGTCTCAGACACAGGCCTTTGACATGAAAATAAAACAGGCTCAGAACACCCCCCACCCCACCCCGCCCCGCTGGTCAGGAGAGCTCGGCTCCCCCCGTCCTGTGACGTCAGGGCTGGCATCTGAGGCCCATGTCTGTGTCCACAGTCATGCCCCACCCCCAGCACTTCAGTGGCGAGAGCATCGTGTTCTGGGGCGACCTGGCTATCACCATCTCTGTGCCGTGGTACCTGGGGCTAATGTTCCGGACCAGGAGGGTGGACGGCGTGCTGATGGAGGCCACAGCCGGCGGGTCCTCCCGCCTCCTTCTGCAGGTGAGCACACTGTGGGCCACCCTGGCACCCGGAGGGCAGGCACGCACGTGCGTGGGCTAACCGAGCACTCAGGGAGCCAGCAGGAGGGACTTGGCACTATCGCCGCCCCCTGGTGCCACACCTGCCGGGTTCTCAGGTGTGAGGAAGAGAAGGTAGTGTGAGTGGGCATTCCCAAGAGGCGGGACGATTGTGCCATCCGTCACGAGGTGACGCACAGGGAAGGCGTGTGCGCCACGGAGTTCCCACGTGGTGTGCGTTCCCAGCTGAAGAGATGGAGGGGGCGGTCGACCGTCCAGTGCTCAGCGGCTACAGTGCTTTGAACAGCGAGCCCCGTCTCCGTCTCGCTGGGATGTGGCCTCCTCTCTGGCTGACACATTCCAGAACCAGGGCAGTGAGCACCCCCAACACAGTGGAAGTTCTGCCTAAAACTGTCCCTGACAGAGGTGACGGTGGCTGACTTTGCTGCCTGCAAACCGCTGTGCAGACGGTGGCCTCCGAGTCATGGCGCCCCGTATGTCTCAGGGCAGGACTGCAGCCCACAGGGTCTTCAGGTAGGAATGCAGTCCACAGGGCCTTTGGTGGCTTTTTGTCGAAGTCCATTGCCAGGTCTTTCTTCCACGGATCCTCTGAGCTGGCTCCAACCCCAGCCTTGCAGGTCACATCCGAGTGTGTTCACTGTCTGCACGCCCCAGGGACTCTGCTTCAGGATGCGTTCTTACTCCTGGGGGTGGCTGTCAATGAGAACTAACCTCGAAATGCTCTTGTCCCACTTCATGTAACTCTCTCTTTTTATCTTTTGGCCTTTACTGTTCCAGTTATTTGTAAAAAGTGAGATAAGTGCTAACGTTCCTAAACACTTAAAAAGATACTTCAGTTGCGCTCTACTCTGGTTTTTTGATGTCACAAACTGTCTCCCCTTATGTCTCCCCAGCTCCTGAAACACTTCCGTGTGGAAGTGATTGTAAGTTACTTTAAGGTGTGGAGAAAGCCCCTGATCTTCTCCCAGGGCAGCCCTGTACCTCCACTCTCTGTATTCAGGAGGGTGGGGACCCCGCCCTGGCTGTCTGCCTGGTTTGGGGGGACACCGATTGCCCCCCACTGTGCTTCTACTCTGCAGCAGGGCAGGGACCCCCAGGGACAGCACTGGGGGTTTGCCTGGCCAGGCTCTGGGCTGCAAGCTCCCCCCCTCCCATATGTCTTCAAGGTCTCTGCAGTGACAGTGGGGACATGACGCCCCGTGCAGGCATCACCACCTGTGACCCCCCCCAGGCCAGGGCTGAGACCTGGAATCGCACAAGGCAGTTCCTGAGCTGTCATGGTTTTGTCCCCCAAGAACGTCCACTTTGATGCCTGTTTAAAACCCCCCTCCCCTGACGAGGTGGTGCTTGTGGGAACTGCCCAACCAGGAGGGGATCCCACAGGCACGGCGGCCTGGTCATTCTCTTTCTTCCAGGCTTGGCATCATG
>NW_006922111.1:1597277-1598679 GCF_000298275.1 Orycteropus afer afer | reverse complement strand
TTTTTTTTTTCTGCCAAGGACTATGGCCGGTCTCTCCCTTTGAGAGGCTAGGTGGCAAGAGTGGTGGATTCCAGGGTGTCCTCCAGATCCCTGGAAGGCCACCCCAGGGATGTTTCCAAAGGCTGGTTGGCTGGGTGTCCCTGGAAGGTTCCAGTTTATTTCCAGTTGATGTGTTTGGCCTGCAGGCCCCCACAGGCCCCGTGGGCTGTCCAGGGGCAGCAGCTGAGGCGTTCCTAGTTCCTACCGTTCCTACGAGGTCAGTCGTTCCTATGAGGTCAGTCTCGGTGGCGGATCCTTGAGCCTAACAGTTTGGGTAATTGCTGTCAGGCGCCCCAAGCCTTTGCCGGCATTGTCAAGCGGGATCACCGGGGTATTGTTGAATGCCTCTGCTGAATCCTGCTATGGGCCTAGGGCGAGGGACTGCCCTCCGCAGGATCATTTTGTTTGTAGACATAATGTTGTTTTCATTGCCGTGTTAGCAAGCACATTGAAAGAGGACAGGGTGAGAAATGGGTTGGCGTAAATGTCCCTGAAGGAAAAGGAAGAAAATGTCAAAGGGAAACAGTTACCTTCTCGGACCGGCTGTCCCTTGAAGCCAGAAATCAAAGTACATTCTCTGTCACAGCCCCTTCAGAAATCAGTTAAAAATACTTTCTGTCTTCTGTCTAGTTTCTTGTGGAGCCATTCGGTGTTTGAAAGTATATCTCTGAATCTCCAAACATGGCGTTTTCTACTCGGTCCTTTTGTTTTTGTTTCCTGGGTAATTGCGGGTCAGAGAACGGACTCTGAGTGACTTCAGACCTTTGAAATGTGCTGAGACATGCTTCCGAGCCCAGCATCTAATCAGTTCTTGGAACTGTTCCATGGTACTTGCAGGAGCAGTTTGCTCCGCAGCTGGGGGTACAGTGTCCTATACACTTGAACACATCGCGTGTTCATGGTGGAGTTAGTACCTCCAGTAGCAACACTAAATGTCCTCTTAGTTACTGAGAAAGACAAGGAAAAATCTCCAGACACAATTGTGCATTCATCTATTGCTCTTATTTCTGTTTACTGTTGCTTTATAGATTTTGAGGCTGTATTATTAGGTACATACAGATTTAGAATTGTTCTTCTCTTCTTGAAAATTGACTGTTATCATTAGGAAAATCCTCTTGGTCTCCAGTGATGATTTTTGCCCTAGTGTTTACTTTCTCTGAAGCTGCCCCAGCTTTCTCTTGGTCGTTTACAGTTGTATTCTTATCTATCCTTTTACTGTCAGTATTTCTCTGTCCTTATTTTAGGTCTGTCTCTTTTACACAGTGCACTGACAGTTATTGGTAGCGTAGTGCCTAAGGCACTTGACTGCTAACCAGAAGGCTGGCGGTTCAAACCCACCAGCTTCTCCTCAGAAGGAAGGTTG
>NW_006922111.1:1592284-1595527 GCF_000298275.1 Orycteropus afer afer | reverse complement strand
ACCAGGCCCAGCCAAGTTGACACAAAAACATAACCATCACAAACCATAAAACCAAGAAGCCAGTTGCCATGAGGTCGATTCCAGCTCAGGGCCTCGTGTTCAGAATAGGACTGTCCCCATGCTCTTTCAAGGCTGTGACCTTTCAGAAGTTGGTTACCAGGCCTCTCTTCCTGGGCACCTCTGGGTGGATGCGCACCACCAGCCTTTCAGTGGGTAGTTGGATGCATGGCCATTGGCGCTCCCACGGACCCCAATCTGACAGCCACAGAGGATGGCAAACCCCTGGCTCACCCTGTGGATTCCTTTCTTCCTGGTTGTTTCCTGTTCCCCCGTGGCACCTGAGTCTGACACCTTCAAACAGCTGTTCTTTAGTATTTTGTCTCGTTTTCCCAGGTTGTCTTAGGAGGAGGGTTGGGCCACTTAGCCATTCCTTCGTTGGCATAGCCACAGCCACTTTATCTTAAAACATGAATTTCTTAGACCAGTTACAGTGCTGATTTTGGTTATTTTCTTACATGGGTTTCAAAATCTTGTCTCATACAGTGTAGCATTTACTCCCTACCCTAAGAGTTTGGTGGTTCCCTGGGTCTGTGAGGGGTCCCAGTCTTGAAGTAATAGGCTCTTTCACCATCCTTGTCTTACTTAACCTGCACCCAGTATTTGACACTTTCTACCATAGGAGAAGGCTTGCGGGTCTGAAGAGTGGTAAACGGTCACAACAAGTCAAAACTTCACTGTGTCTGGTCTGTCTGTCTTTCTTCAAGGTTTAAGTGACTGCACTGTGTTGTCCACTTTGTCCCCACTGGCTCGGTCAGCAGGTGTGGTCTCCTCTCCCACAGATCCTGGGTAATTACCTCCGGTTTGAGGTGTCTCACGGCCCCACTGACGTGGCATCTGTGCTGCTGTCCAGATCACGTGTGACTGACGGGGAGTGGCATCACCTGCTGATAGAGCTGAAGAGTGCCAAGGAGGGCAAGGACATTAAGTACCTGGCAGTCATGACCTTGGACTACGGGATGGACCAGGTGAGTGTCGCCTGCACCCATGTCACTGCACAGAGCTCTTTGTCGTGTGAAAACAGAGTGACCCCTGTGTTCATTTCCAAGGCACCAAAAGTGACTTAAAAAGAACAGAACCAAACCCACTGCCATTGAGTCAATTATCCGACTCATAGTGACCCCCTCCCCGTTGGGTTTCCTAGGTGATAAATCTTTATAGAAATAGATTGTCCAGTTTTCCTTCCGCTGAGTGGCTGGTGGGCTTGAACCGCCAACCTTCTGGTTAGCAGTCAAATGCCTTAGGCCACTGAGCCACCAGAGCTAAATGTGACTCAGAAGAACATAAATTTATCCTCTCCCAGGGCTGGAGGCTAGGAGTCCAAACCCAGGGCCATGTTCTCTCTGAAGGTTCTAGGGGAGGAGTCTTCTTGTCTCTGCCGGCTTCCAGTAGCCCCAGCATCCTGGAAGCACCCTCGTGCGCCCATCTTCCTCTGTGCCTCGCACCCTCGTGTGCCCATCTTCCTCTGTGCCTCGCACCCTCGTGTCCCTGTCTTCCTCTGTGCCTCGCACCCTCGTGTGCCCGTCTGCCTCTGTGCCTCTGTGTCCTCCTCTTTGGCAAGGACACCCTTCCCATTGGGTCAGCACCCACCCTAGTGTCACCTAATCTTAACTGGTATCTTCCAAGACCCTATTTCCAAATACTCGCCAGGGGTTAGGACTCCAACCACATTTTCGAGGACACAGTTTAACTCATAGCACCCCTTAATGTTCTGAGACCTACCAGAGGAACAAGGATTTGGGGAAGCACTTTCTGGGCCCCATGAGGTTGGACTTCATGCCGGGATCCCCAGCATCTGCCCCCCGCCTCCCTCCCACTGCCGATGTGGCTGGTCAGCTGTCCATCCGTGTCCCCGCTCATGCCTGGCACACTCCGTTAGAGATTCAGCGTCTGTTCACTCAGTTGTACTGAGCAACGGGCGTACACTCAGCCCCGTGCCTCAGAGGGTGCAAGAACTAACGAGGCCAAGGTCCCTGCCCTCAGAGGGGCCAGTGAGGGCAGGTGGGATGAGCACTGAGACCCAAGGATCAGAGAGGTGCACCTGGCCCAGGTAGACAAGGTCATGTTCCAGGCAGGGCACTCCCAGGCGACACTGCTGAAACAACCTGGATGCATGAAACACCGAGACACTCAAGGCCTACTCCTGTTCTGAAGCGCTCCTGCGTTCTTAGACCACCTCCCCCAGAGACAGACACCGGCACAGTTCCAGGGTCGGGCCTCCCGGGGTCCTGCGGTGACAGATGGGGCTTCCCTTTGTGTGGTCATCAGAGCCCGCTGAGCGCTGTCCCACACACGGGTTGTTTTGTGGTCAGCTGGTTACAGCGTGGGGAGAGTCACCCACCATCCCTCCTGCTGGCCGGCTGGGCCGGGTGCTGAGGTGTGTCCTCAGCCTGGTCCCCGTGCCCTGGTGACCCACGGGCAGCTGGATTCTCACCACAAGGCTATGCTTGGCCTGGGCCGGCATTCCCTGAGGGGTTTGCTACAGAGAGTGATGTTTCTAGATGGAGGCTGTCCCCACGCCCCCTCCGTCCTCTCTGCCCCCTGGGGAAGTAACCACAGGGACAGTGGTGTTTTCAGCTGGTGGTTGTCCCCAAGCCTCTCCGTCCTCTGCCCAGGGCACAGTGCAGATTGGGAACCAGCTCCCAGGGCTAAGGATGAGAAGCGTCACTGTCGGGGGCGTGTCTGAAGACAAGGTGTCTGTGCGCCGAGGCTTCCGGGGCTGCATGCAGGTATGGAGGGCACGGAAGCCCCCCACTGCTGGGGTGGGGAGGCGGTAGCTGGTCCACCTGGTAGCTTTCAGAATTCGTTTTTTAACAAACGATTTTGCTAAAAGGGATCATGAAGTTAACAAGCTCAAGACAGGTCCTGGTTTCCACACGGCCCGCCCCCGGCTCCCCTCTGGGTCAGGGCCTCTCTGCTTCCTCCCTGGTCCCCCTGTTGTCACCCCCCCACCTTCATGGGACATCTTGCACCCAGCTCTTCACTGTCTCCACCTCCCACACTGTCCAACCAGGACTCGTCCCCTGGACCCAGTGAGTGAGCAGCTGAAAAGGGGCTCAGCTCACTTGTCCTGCACCCGGCCACCCCTGCTTCTGCTGCAGGGAGTCAATTCCACCCGTTCCCACTCTGTCGCCCACCCTGGTCCTGTGTGACCGGGAACCAGTGCTGCCCTCCCCCATCCTCGAC
>NW_006922111.1:1586197-1591770 GCF_000298275.1 Orycteropus afer afer | reverse complement strand
GGGACCTCCTCTGCCTAGAACCCCCCACCCAGAACCTCCTTTGCCTAGAACCCCCTGCCTGTGACACCCTCTGCCCTAGACCCCCCACCTGGGACCCACTCTGCTCCCCCTCTGCCTAGAACCCCCTGCCCAGGACCCCCTCTGCCCGCCCCCCCAGAGCCCACAGGGCTGCCCCCTGCCCATCGGTTCTCCTGCGGCCCCTCCTTCATGTTTTCTTCACACAGAAGCTCTGTAGTTCCGTGTCTGCACGGTCAGCCTGCTCCCTGCTTAGAGTGTGTGCCTGGCAAGGGCCAGGGCTGACCGTCCTGCTCTGTCCCCAGCTCTCAGGTCGTCCCACCCCCAGCAGCTCCACCACCCCCACTTTGCAGACAAAATGCCCCCAGGGCCCTGGGGAGAAGCTGGGGTGCCCTGACCTCCAGTGACCACCCGAGGCCCCGAGCTGAGGACTGAATCCAACCTCCCCTCTCTGACCCAGGGAGTGAGGATGGGGGAGACGTCGACAAACATCGCCACCCTGAACATGGATGACGCCCTCAAGGTCAGGGTGAAGGACGGCTGTGAGCTGGAGGATGCCTGCGCCTCAAGCCCCTGCCCCCCGCATAGCCGCTGCCGTGACGTCTGGGACAGCTATGCCTGCGTCTGTGACAGAGGTGGGCGCCGTATGGTGGTACTGCCAACACCTCTCATGCCTGGCCAAGGGGGCCGAGCCTTTGATGCCAAAGACACAGCGGGGAGCGGGGTGCGGGCGTCGGCTGCGGGACACAGCGGGGAGCGGGGTGCGGGCGTTGGCTGCGGGACACAGCGGGGAGCGGGGTGGGGACACAGCCAGGAGCTGGTGTGAGCATTGGCTTGTGAGTGTCTGACCAGGGCCTTTGCTCAGTGACAAAGTAGTGATCCTCTCTCCACTTCAAACCTGTCCCATGTCCCTTTACTAGAGCACAGCAGACACTCCCAGCTATTCTTTTTCATTGCATCTTCAGCGAACACGTACACAGCAAAGCAGGCTCCCGTTCACCAGTTTCTACCCGTCTTGTCCCGTGACGTTGGTTCCACTCTTCATCTTGTACCAGCGTTGTATTATTCCTGTTCTTGGTGTCCTGCTCCCGTTCACCGAGTCTCTCTGCCCCTAACCTGCCTGTCTTTTCTGGGAGTGGCGGTTGGCCGTCTGGCGGCCTGTGGACGTGTTTACCGGGGTGCAGTGCTCAGCGTTGCTGTTCCTCATGAACCAGCTTGCTCTTCAGTGAGAAGGTGGCAATGGAAGCTTCGGTTTGGGGTTTGAGGGGTACCCGGGAGGCTCCTCCAGTTCCGTGGGGCCAGTGAAGCTGGATTTACTGCACTTTGAGGTTCTGTTTTGCATTTTGCTCCCTTCCTGTCAGAATCCATCTAGTGTGTCCCGGATCACGCGTTCAGTGGTGGCAGCCAGGCACCATCTAGTTCTTCTGGTCTCAGGGTAGATGAGGCATGGTTTGTGTGGACATTTAGTGTGTAGATCGGTTCCTTCTCTGAACTTTGTGGTTCTTTCTCCTTTGCCCCAGATGAGTTGTGTCTTAGCTGCTCATAAGCTGTTGGCACCCTGGGTGCTGCTCAGGAGAGCAGGGTGTGCAGCATAGACTTCATGAACTGTGTTCTGTATCACATCAGTGGACTGAGTCATCCCAGGGAACTGTGACCCTAAGTCTTCAAAGCCACAAGACAGTCCCATGAGGTGACTGACAATGATGAGACTGGGGATAAAAAGAGTGAAAAGTGCACACGTGAAAGTAATGCCTTCAGCGGTCAGCCTGAAGGTCTGAGGTGCTGAGTCACTGTTGGCGGTTACCCATCAGCCTTGTGTCCTGGGCTGGCTGGAGCCCCTTCTACCCAGTTGTTCCCTGCCAAGGCGGCCTCAGCAGACAGGCCTGGAGCCCCAGGATGGTTGGGTTC
Source organism: Orycteropus afer afer (assembly GCF_000298275.1). Classification (NCBI taxonomy): domain Eukaryota; kingdom Metazoa; phylum Chordata; class Mammalia; order Tubulidentata; family Orycteropodidae; genus Orycteropus; species Orycteropus afer. The sequence goes on along the minus strand of NW_006922111.1, from coordinate 1,589,847 downwards.
CCACCTCCCCAGGCCCCCCACTTCCTGGGGCAGTAACAGCAGATGAGCCCTGAGGCCTATGATGGTGGGTCCCTCCCAGGCCCCCCACTTCCTGGGGCAGTAACAGCAGACGAGCCCTGAGGCCCACGATGGTGGGTCACCACCTCCCCAGGGCCCTCACTTCCTGGGGCAGTAACAGCAGATGAGCCCTGAGGCCTACAATGGTGGGTCCCTCCCAAGTGGCCTTGGGGACCTTTGTCAGATCCGGCCCTTGCTATTTGTGTTCAGTGTGACCTCAGGGTGGCCCTGCTCCTTTCCTCTGCTGAGTAGGGGGACAGTCGGGGCCCAGGGAAGCCTGGGGGTGACCACAACGCACATGGACCTGCAGTGCCGAGGTGACATGGCCCTTGCCTCCTCAGGGTACTTTGGACAGAGGTGTGTGGACGCTTGCCACCTGAACCCCTGTGAGCACGTGGCGACCTGCGTGCACGTGCCCAGCTCCCCCCGGGGCTACGCATGCAAGTGCGGGCCAGGCCACTACGGGCAGCACTGCGAGAACAGGTGAGTGCACAGTTCCGTCGCCTCCTCCCGGTGCTCCGTGCTCTGTTAGCTCCTCCTGAGGGCCGGGCTGCCTTCCCCCCAAGGTCCTTGAGTAGCAAGGACGTTTTTTTGTTTGCTTTCAAATATGGTGTGAAGTCACTGAGAATTGAACCAGGCACCACAGCTGTGCCATTTGATCACGTCCCACCCCGGCAGCGTATAGCAGAGAGCAAGGGGGCCGTGGGGTCCAGGAAGGGAAGGCCTGTGACCGGAGATACTCAGTCCATGGGGTGGGCGTGGCCCCAGCAGGTCAGCCAAGCGCACCTGCCTCCGGGCCTGTGTCCACGGAGCACAGGCGTGTGATTGTCACAGGTAAACTACCCCAAGGTGGGCCTCTCGGTTCTTCACGAGCCCAACGGGGGCCCTTGTGAGGTGACGTAATGGATCACATATCACCTGTGGCCACCATGGTCCCGACAGCAGGGAAGGCGGACATGTGGGGCTGGCCTCACACCATGTTCTTCCTCAGCTCGTTCCAGACCAGGATGGGGGCTGTCATCCTGGTCCCTTTTGCCTCTGGACGCGTGGTGCAGCCCCACCCACGGTCAAGGAGGGGTGCATCCGGGGGAGCTTGGAGGCGGCGCCCTGGGAGTGTAGGGGGACGGCATTCCAGGTGGAAAGCTGGTGGAGGCTGAGCTGGCGATGAGTGATGGTACGAGTGGTTTCAGGAACTCGTGTCCTGGCAGGCAGGGCCAGCGGCTGCTGCTCTGTCCTGAGCTGGGAGGCAGTAAGCCTGGGACATGAGGGCCCACCCAGAGCCTGGCTTTGTGGAGGCCACGGGGGCCCACAGGACAGTGGTGGGCTTGGATCTGGTCTCCAAGAGCCCGCCAGCTGCTGTGCAGCACGCGTTTTGGAGCAGTGGAAACTATTGGCAGGGGGGCAGCTGGGAGGGCCCCCAGGACTAGATGTTCACCAAGCTGCAGAGGGACGAGGGGGGCAGAGCTCACAAAGGCTCCGGGTCCCACCTTGTAAACACAGATCCACAGCTGCTGACCGGAGCCTCCTGGGCTCAGGGCCGCTGCTCAGGGTTGACATGCCTGGGGTGTGTACACTGTCAGTCCTTACTAATGGCTTGTCAGGGGTGCGAGTGAGAAGAGAGAGGACCACTGGGCAGCCAGGCAGACGGCCAGGCACTGGCACCGGCAGGACAGTCGGTGCAGGTGGGGTTTTGCTTTGGGGCATCGGCAGGAAGGTGGGCTTGCAGGGCCTGCTCGGTTGAGGGGTGGGTGCCAGGGAAGAGGTAGGTGGGCCAGCCTGATCGCCCTCACCTCCCCATGTTGGCTCGAGGGCAGGAGGGCCTGCCATGCTCTGAGTCACTGTCATACACTGCACCAGGCCTGCAGTTAGACCTTTCACACGCAGCTCGGTGGAAAGGCCACTCCGACCATCCATGGGGACGGTAGCCAGCAATAGAGCCAGGAGTCCTGGGAATGGGAAAGGCTGCATAAATCGCCTTGTCAAGGAGCTGCCCAGCAGGCGCCCTTACACAGGCCTGTGGCCACACCAGGCAGCCGTTCCCACCAGGCGGGCGTCTGGCCCCCAGTTGAGAAGGTTATCCTGGGCGGCTGGGCTCAGCTGTCTCTGTGAGGAGCCAGCCTGCTCGGTGGGGCCCAGTCATCACTGATTCCCCGTGAACCTGTGTCAGGTGGGTGTCAGACACAGCTGTGAACACAGATGCCACCCACCCCATGTCTGCATGGCTCTGGTGTGTCCTTCAGGTGGAGGAAAAGGATGTGAGAAGTCACGGGACCTTAAAACTGCCATTTTGTAGGGAGGCCCTCCAGCCGTGGGCACCCAAGGGCTGGGAGGGGGCCTGTCTTCTCAGCAGTCCTGGGGAATCCTGGGGAAGTCAGTGAAATGTACCCTAATATGGGCTCAGTCAGGCGTCCTGGCAGAACTTCCAGGTCACCTTCTGTCCTGGCAAGGACGTGAGCTCAACCTCTCCAATGTCTGCTTGGCGTCCCCAACAGAGTCGACCTCCCGTGCCCCAAAGGCTGGTGGGGGAGCCCTGTCTGCGGACCCTGCCACTGCGCCGTCAGCAAAGGCTTCGATCCCGACTGCAACAAGACCAGCGGGCAGTGCCAGTGCAAGGTGAGGACGCAGGTGGGCAGCTGGGCAGGCTCTGGTCCTGAGCCCAGGAGCTCACATGCTTGTACACATGTGTGTACATACACACACACCTGCACACAAGCATACCTGCCTGTGTACATACTTAATTACACACGCATCTACCTGCATACACACACCTACCTGTAAGCACACATCTCCCTGTGTATACACACCTACCTGTACACACACACATCTACCTGGGTACGCACATGCATACACACCCGCCTGTACACACACATCTACCTAGTTATGCACATGCATGCACACCTACCTCACCTACCTGTACACACACATCTACCTGTGTGCACACACCTACCTATACATACACACATCTACCTTTGTACACGGGAGCTCTGGTAGCATAGTGGCTAAGGCACTTGACTGCTAACCAGAAGGCTGGCGGTTCAAACCTACCAGCCAGTCCCCGGAAGGAAGATGAGGCAATCTACTTCTGTAGTGATACTGCCTCGGAAACCCAAGGAGGGGTCGCTATGAGTCGGGTCTGACTCGATGGCACATAACAACAACAACAACAACCACATTTGTACACATGTGCATACAACACCTAACTACACACACATACATCTACCTTTGTATACATGTGCGTACATACCTACCTATACACATACACATCTACCTGCGTACACACATCATACACACCTACCTATACACATACATCTTCTTATGTACACATGAACCTGTACACAGACACATCTTCCTGAGTACACACATGCATGCACACTTATTTGTGTACATACTCATATACCTGTACACACACACATCTCCCCGTGTACACAGACACAAGCACACCTACTTGTGTACACACACCTAACTGTACACACACACATTTATGTGCAGCTGTGGTTTAGGCTCTGCTGCTCACCAGTGCACACTTCTGATGCTGTCCACACAGGCTTGGTTCCGTGGAAACTGGCTCAGACCCTGGGATGCACTCGTCAGCC
>NW_006922111.1:1583889-1584688 GCF_000298275.1 Orycteropus afer afer | reverse complement strand
GCCCCTCTCGGGGGACGTCCTTGCAGGTGCTCACACGCCCCCCACCTTGCAGGAGAATCACTACAAGCCCCCTGACCAGGATGCCTGTCTGCCCTGCGACTGCTTCCCGCATGGTGCCCACAGCCGCACCTGCGACATGGACACCGGGCAGTGCGCCTGCAAGCCGGGCGTCATCGGGCGTCAGTGCAACCGCTGCGACAACCCCTTCGCAGAGGTCACCACGCTGGGCTGTGAAGGTCAGGGGGCTCCTGAGGCCCTCGGGCCTTGTCAGGCTGGGGGAGGGCGGCTGGGCGGGTGTGCACGTGTCTGCGTGTGCTCGTGTGCTGTGGATGCGCGTGTTTGTGTATGTCTGTCTGCGTGTCTGTGTGTGCATGTGTGTTTGCCTGTGTTTGTGTCTGCATACGTATGTGCTGGTCTGTGTCTGTGTGTGGCTCTATGTGTGTGGATCTGTGTGTATGTGCTGCGCGTGTCTTCATGTGCCCCGGGCACTCCTGGGGAACGCTCGGCCAGGCAGGAGGGGTGTGGTTAGAGCCTGGGTCTCCCCACTCTGCTTCTGTGCTGGTGGGGAGGTGGCGAGTGGTCAGTCCACGGGGACACGAGCGTCCTCCAGGGCAGGAGTGCGGAGCAGGCAGTGTCCTGGACGCAGCCGTCCGAGACTCAACGGCCCCCTTGCCCTCTTTGTAGTGATCTACAGCGGCTGTCCCAAGGCGTTTGAGGCTGGCATCTGGTGGCCGCAGACCAAGTTTGGGCAGCCAGCTGCGGTGCCGTGCCCCAAGGGCTCCGTGGGTAAGTACCAGGG
>NW_006922111.1:1575108-1580574 GCF_000298275.1 Orycteropus afer afer | reverse complement strand
AGTCTCTGGGCCCTCAGGGAGGTGTAGGGCGGCATTTGGGCAGTCCCTGTCCTTTGGGGGGTGTGGGATGACGCCCAGGGACCTGGGGCAGAGAGTTCTTAAGCCCCCCACCCCTGTGCCATCCTGGTCGGGGGAGATAAGGACGCGCCCCACAGAGAGCTGGCCGAGACCGAGGTCACGCAGACCCTTGAATCCATCGCTGCTGAGCTCCTGGATAGGGGGCAGGCATGGGGAGAGGAGAAAGGGCTGGGGGCAGACGAAGGGCAGGCATCTTCCAGGGCCCCCCATGCCCCCAGGACGTGGAGATGAGTAAGGCTGTCCCCTCTGTCATTGCGTCCCTTCCGTCAGACCATCCTCTGGGTCAGTGTCCCCTCCATCAGACCGTCCCCTCCGTCACAGCACCCCCTCTGTGAGTGCGTCTCCCCCGTAGGAATGTCCCCGTCTCTAACAGGGCCCTGCCCATCTGTAGGGGCCCTGCCTACAGTAAACACTTGTCAGTCTTGTCCACGCACCTCACTGGGAACACAGGCCACTTTACGTGAGATCAACGCTGTGTAATTTTGTGGCGTTTCCCCCGGTTTTTAGGGAAATCACGACTTTGCCTGAGCTGCTGACTGCAGGGTGTAGCAGTGACCCAGGCAGAGACGAAGCCGCTGCAGCACCAGGCGGCGCACACGCCTCCGCTCCACCCGGGGTCTCTGCAGTCCGCGCTCACCCCATCACGAGCGGCCTGGCAGCCGCGTGACGGCCATGCTCTTAGCGGTTCATGTGAAGTCACCCACCTGTTCCTCACACGGCCTACCAGGCAGTGCTGGCATCACTGCACTTACAATTAGGGAAACTGGCTTAGCCGAGGTCACACGACTTGTGGGGTGGCTCCCAGAGGTCCCTCCCTGCTGCACTCCCACGGCTCTGCACACACCCCGCCCCTGCCAGACCCCTTCCCGTTGCTTCTGCTCAGACACCTAGCTCTAAGAATATTGGGTGAGGCACCTGTTTGGTCCCAAAACGTGACCCACTGGGAAATAGCTGCCTCACACTTCCTCGTTTACTCCCCTCCATCACCCCCACCTCCGCAGAGACCCCTTGGGGCCTGAGCAGGCCCAGGCCTGACTGACACCAAGGCCTGAGGGTCAGTGCTGGGGGGCCGGCTCACACTCAGGCTCTCACGAGGGGCAGCCTGGTTCCTGACCAGATGTGGCCCAGGGACCCTGCAGAGACCCCACTGCCTCAGTGCACCACCTGGTCCCCACTATTGTTCCCATGAACTGTGGGGTGCGCAGGAGGCCAGGAATCTGCCAGACTCTGCGGGATACTGACCCCGCGGTGGGGCCGTCTGCTCAGAGGAGGTGGCCGTTGCTGCCCACCTGGCTTACCTGGGGGGGGCGCTGCTGAGACCAGGGTGTCTCCTCGCAGCTCTGGGGCAGACACCTCCACAGGCTCCTCTCTCAGAAACGTTTCCTCCTCTCCGATTAACTCCAACCAGCATGCGCCCTCTGGTCCTGCCGGCGTGGTCTCTGACCTGGGGGCCCTGCTAGGGGCTGCTTGTTTCAGCTCAGGCTGCTGCGGGCGTCAGCGTGGGCAGCCGGGCCGTGACCACCGGGCATGTGGCCGCATGGCACGCCGAGGCTGAGCGTCGTCCCTCTGTTGGACAGGACGTGGTGAGCGTGGGCAGCGCCCTCCTGGCCCCGGCCACCAGGCCCACGTGGGAACAGATACAGAGGAACGAGGGCGGCTCGGCCCAGCTGCTGCGGCACTTCGAGGCCTACTTCAGCACCGTGGCGCGCAACCTAAGGACCACCTACCTGCGGCCCTTCATCATCGTCACCCCCAACATGAGTAAGGGCGGGGCCCGTGGGGGCAGGCCTCTCAGATGCAGCACACCTGGGCTGCCACCTCCGTAGGCCGATCCACCGGGAGGTCTGGCCACTTAGAAGAGGGACCACCCCCACGTTCCTGGCTGTGAACTGGGGAGAAGCAGCCCTCCAGGGGCTGTTGGGGAGATGGTATGTGATCACACCTCACCCCCCAGCCAGTGGGCTGCGGAAGGTGACACGTGGCTGCGGTACAATCCTGGCGGCCAGCGCACCCATGCACTCAGGATGGACTCTTTCTGGCGACCCTGGCCATGACCGTGTGGCCCCGTCTGGCTTCCCTCTTGGGGTCACACCACAGAGGGACACTGGGGGAGCAGCCAGGCATCCCTCTGTCATCGGGACCCCGAGCAGTGGGGGGCATGACCTGCGTGGCAGGGTGTGGAGCAGCATGCAGAACAGATGCAGACTTGCAGGACAATTCGGGGCCGGGAGCAACTGGCCGGTTTCTTCAACAGGGTGGCCCTCCGTGGGAGAACCAGTGCCCCCACCACTGCCCAGACAGAGCGGCCAAAGTCCCACGGCCCATGGGTGCAGTCAGTACAAAAGGTTGTCCCTTCAGAGGGGTGTTCTAGTTCCCTAGTGCCACTCTGACAGGCATATACCACAGATGGGATGGCCTGAACAAGCAGGAGTTTATTCGTACAATTTGGAGGCTTTAAGCCCAAGTTCTAAGTGGCAGGCTCTAGGGGCTGGGTCAAAGCCCCTCAACCTTGGGGTCCAGCTCTGCCTCCTGCTCCTGGCCCACTGGAGCTAGAGGCGTTTCTTCACTCAGATAGCTGCTGGCTGGTGAGGTAAAAAGGCACAATCCCGATGTTACCAAACCACACAGCAGGCCATTAACTTAAGTCCATTGTAAGGGCCAGGGTCGGCAGAGCGTAGCAGGCTGCTGACCAACGACATGGCTACATGCAGGGTCCAAACGTGCCATAGGCTAGAGACCATTCTCAAAGCTTCTCCTTATATACAGGAAGCAGACCACATACCCAAAGGCAGCTACTCAGCTGCTTGTGGTAGATCCCACCATAAAGTTGACTACCAGTCTCATCATAGGGAATACTACATCCAGCTGCCCAGCCACTCAACCAGGCCCAGCCAAGTTGACACACAAACATAACCATCACAGAGGGGTTTGCCCATTGAGGCTCCCAGAAGGTGCCCCTACTGTTTATCTTGGGAAGGGCCTGGTCCCCCCCCACCCCACTGTAGTCTCTGGGAGGCTGATGCAGGAGGGGCCTTGGTTCCTGCCCAGAAAACAGTCAGGCTGCTCTGACCTGCCTGGCCCTGGGGTGGAGGTGGACTCATGGGCTCCCCACCATCGCTGGAGGCAGGATAGGAAGGCCAGCCCCCAGTATCCCCACTTCCTGTCCCATGAGAGAGCCTGGTGGAGCCCCAAAAGCTCAGGGCTGGACAGGGCCCAGGAGCACCAGCCCTACGTACACCTGGTCCCACCTCTGGAGCCCGTGGGCAGGATCCCACACATGTCTCTGTGTGCCCACCTCCTCTCTCGAAGGTCCCCTCCTGCACTGGCTGAGAGCCGCCGAGTCACAGGACGTGGTCACTGTCAGTCTCCTCAGGACCAAGGGCTCCTCTCAGCTCTTCCTCCTGCTCCCCGAGCTCTCAGCCCCTGACCACCTTGTGCCTCCAGGGCAAGCACCCACCCTGCTCCAGCGGGGGGGCAGGCACCCACCCGCCCTGCCCCAGCGGGGGGGCACCCGTCATGCTGAGGATAATGAGTTGACAGCTTGGCAGGTGGCTCAGGGTATCTCCCTGGAGAACCCAGGTCCCCACCTGGCCTGTGGCCGGGCCCCTCAGAGCAGTGCAGACATACCCCCACAGCTGCAGGCTTGGACATGTCACCCTCATGCAAAGCCCAGAGCTCTCTGGTCTGTCTCAGGCCTGCTCAGCCTGTCCCAGAGGGAGAAGGGGACTGGGACTGAGAGCGAGCCCCAGCTGTGGGCCACTCTCTCAGGTTACACGTAGAAGTCACAGTGCCACATTTGTGTACCAAATGCTTGGGGCATGCACCTGGTTGGTAATGCCACGTGTGTGTACGGCGCCATGCACACATGTAACACCATGCATATGTATAACACTGTGCACATATGTAAGATCATCTGTATGTCACACCATGCACACATGTAACACTGACCATTTGTAAAACCATCTGCGTAACACGGTACTCACACATAACATCATACATATGTATAACACTGTGTACATGCATATGTGTAATGCTACACACTCATGTAATGCCATTTACACACATAGCACTGTACACATGTGTAATGCCATGCATATGTAACACTGGTCATGTATAACACCTTGCATATGTATAACACCATGCTCACGTGTAACACTGTGCATGTATGTAACACTGGTTGTGTGTAAACCATGCATATGTATAGCACTGTGCACATATGTAACACCATGCTCACGCGTAACACTGCACATGTGTAATGCCATGCACATGTGTGCACCCATGCACACATGTGAAACCATGCATGTACGTAACAATGCACAGGTGTAAACATGCATATGTGTAGCAACATGCACATGTGTGGAACCACATATATGTGTGACACCATGCACATATGACACCATGCTCATTTGTAGGGCTGCACTCTGCATTGCCCCCAAGAGCTCAGCCCACCACAGACCCCGGTGTGGTGGCCTCTGGACGCCACATCGAACCACGTGTCTCCTCCCATTGTCTCTCTTCACTCCGGGGTATCCTGCCCTAGAACTCAGGGTAAAGCCCAAGAAGGCCTAAGGCGTGTCTGGGCTAAAGCTCGCTGGGCAGTGACAGCAGCTCTGGTCCCTTTGAAAGCAGTAATGGTTCCAGAGAGCTCCCGTGAGCAGACCTGGGGGTTGTGTGTGATTGAAATGAACTGCCCCCACAGTCCTTGCCGTGGACGTCTTCAACAAGTCTAACTTCACGGGAGCCCGGGTGCCGCGGTTCGAGGACATACAAGAAGAGTACCCAAAGGAGCTGGGGTCCTCGGTCCTCTTCCCGGCAGACTTCTTCAAATCACCTGACAGGAAGAAAGGTAGGGCTGCCCAGGCCTGCCTGCGCTATTGGGGATTCTTACCAGCTGGGGTGGGGTGTGGCACTCTGTAGGGGTCCTGGAGAGCAGCCTGTGTCCCCACCAGCAGCTGACTCGGGGACACCTGGGCATGTGCTGGCGCCAGAGCTGATTGGCAAGTATCTCAGTGATTTATAACATGACGGGCATGCAAGGGGGTGGAACGGTACATGAGCAAGCCCTCCCTGGCACGCAGTGAGGGTCTGCCCACTCCGGGCCTCCGATTGGGGATTTTTTGGTTTTAGGTTGACGCACTTAGAACAGGTGACCAGCAGGAAGGCCACACTCCTTGACCCCACCCCCCAAAAAAAACAATCCGGCATAGTTCATGCATGTAATTCTTTAAGCCAGAAGCATGGTTATGCTACAAGATGGGTTGAACGTGTTTAATTGTTTTAAAGTATTTGTCATAGATCCATCTCAGCTACTAAAGACTGCCGCTTGGGACAGTGCCCACTGCCCGTAGAATCAGCTCTGCTCCTGGCAGCCCCGTGGCTGTCAGAGGA
>NW_006922111.1:1573718-1575008 GCF_000298275.1 Orycteropus afer afer | reverse complement strand
CAAGATGGGTTGAACGTGTTTAATTGTTTTAAAGCATTTGTCATAGATCCATCTCAGCTACTAAAGATTGCCGCTTGGGACAGTGCCCGCTGCCCGTAGAATCAGCTCTGCTCCTGGCAGCCCCGTGGCTGTCAGAGGACACCTGCGCCCGCAGAGTTCTCTGTGGCTGGTTTCCGGAAGTAGAGCAGCAGGCCTCTCTTCCGAGGGGCCTCTGGGTGGAGACGAACCCCCAGCCTTTTGGTTAGCAGCCAGTGTGTTCCCCGTTTCGCCAACCAGGGACTCCTAAGCATTCCGTAAGGACAATTTAAAATCTGAAATGTCTTCAGTAAATACGTTTGTTTGTTTTACATTCATCAGCAAATTTATTAATAATAATTTTAAGGTGTCCAAATTACAGTTTATAAAATCCTTTCAAAACACACAGTGTGAACATGGAGAGAAGAGATGGAGCGGGTTGACACCAAGTCCCTAAGTGGCCTGAACAGTTTGCGCGCTTGACCGCTAACCTAAGGGCTGGTGGTGTGCCCCACTGGGGCATGAGGCCAGGTGGTCTGTTCCGTTAGGACCCCAGTCACGAACACCCCATGAAGCACAGTTCCACTCTGCAGCACGTGGGTCACCACGGGTCGGAACCCACTTGACGGCAGTGGGTTTGGGTTTTTTGGTTTTAGGTTGACACTTAGGTGACAAGCAGGAGGACCACAGCCCTCCACCAAGTCCCTGGGCCCTTCTGTCTCCTGGCATCGGTCACTTGGCTGAGTGATTGCTCGGCCTCAAAGGAAACCTTACAGAGCAGGCTTTACTCAGATGTGGGGTCTCGCTGGGCACTGGCCATCCCACAGGCCGGGTGTCATTCTGGGGTGTGACACCTGCCAGCTGCTGGGAAGTCCCTGCTCACTGAGCATGGCCTGTGGGGCCCACTGCGGGGGCCCAGGCCTCACCCTCTGTGATGCATTGCAGAAGGCCCCACCGCCAGGCCACCCAGTCAGAAGGCGTTCCCACGGCCGGCACAGCCAGGGCCCGGCACCGACAGGGAGGCCTCGGCCAGGCGGCAGAGGAGGCACCCGGACGAGCCCAGCCAGTTTGCTGTCGCCCTGGTCGTCATCTACCGGACCCTGGGCCAGCTGTTGCCAGAGCACTATGACCCCGACCGCCGCAGCCTCCGGTAAGCCTGGGGCCTGGGCTCCTGAGGCTCAGAGCATGGACACCCAAACCATCGCCAAACCTCCTCGCGCTCTGCCTTGGGCTCTGGCTCCTGCACAGCCCAGTGTCTTCCAGGAAGACCCCAGT
>NW_006922111.1:1571267-1572398 GCF_000298275.1 Orycteropus afer afer | reverse complement strand
GCCACAGGTCCTCTGTCCTCCTGCCTCTCTGTCTCCTCTCCCCACCCCACCCCAGGGTGACCCTGTATTAACATAACCAGTCACACTCTCCAAGGCCCCAAACAAGGTCACGTTCACACGTGCCAGGGGTCAGAGCTTGGGCACATCTTTCTGGGGACACATCTCATCTGCAACAAGGAGTGACTCCGTGACTAGATCCCTTTTGCTGTTCCTGCTACTGCATGTTGTGGGCTGTCCCACGTTTCTGGAGCCTGCCCTGGCCCAGAGGTGGTGCATCTCGGCACTCTCGCTGGCGGTCATAACCCTGCTCTGGGGTAAAGCTGGGGTCAGGTGCTCAGTGAAGAATGGCTTCCCGCCTTCCTTGTGCACATGCAGAGTTTAAAACGAGCGCCTTCTCAGCCCACTCCCTGCCCTTGTTCCTGCCACAGGCTGCCCAGCAGGCCTGTCATCAACACGGCGGTGGTGAGTGCGGCGGTGTACAGTGAGGGCACTGGGCTCCCGAGCCCCCTGGAGAGGCCCATCCTGGTGGAGCTGGCCCTGCTGGAGACCGAGGAGCGCACCAAGCCCGCCTGCGTGTTGTGGAACCACTCGATCCCGTGAGTGCAGTGCTGGAGGCAGGGGGCGGCCCCTCCTGCCCTGGGGCTGCAGCGTTTCGGTGTGGGGCTTCGCTGAGGCTGGAGTGCACCCATGGGTCCTGGCCACCCAGGCTGCAGGAGGGGCCCAGGGACCTTCCTTCTTAGCCTGTTGCTCCCCTTCCACCCCTACCCCCACACACAGGGCCAGAGGTTCATGCCCCAGCTCCGTGCTGGGGGCATCAGAGCATCCCCAGCTACATGCACAGAGACACACAGGTGTGCACACAGGCATGTATGTGTGCGCCAAGACATGCACACATGCATGCACATACAGAGACATGCACACATGATGCACATGGGCATGCATGCAGATAGACACATGTGCACACATATCTGCACACACAGACATGCATGCACTATGCACACAGATGTATATACATACAGACATGCATACACGCAGGCCTGTGCACACAGAGACATGCACACCCTATGCACACAGACATGCATGCATACAGCACACATGCACACAAAGTTGTGTGCACACAGAGATGCACAC
>NW_006922111.1:1568649-1570177 GCF_000298275.1 Orycteropus afer afer | reverse complement strand
CTGCCCCAGAAAGTCAGGGAGCGGGGCTGAGCACCCCTGTATGCCCTCATGTCCCCATGCCTCCAGGAACTCCCTCCAACGCTTCGCTCCCTAAAACCATGGCTCCTCTGAATTTAGTGGCTACCCAGCAAGAGGGGCCTCTGCCAGGCGCTGGGCGGGGTGGGGTGACCGAGGTGAGCCTCCAGACACCTTGCCCTCGCGGTGTCATGGGGAAGCCTGCGTGGGGGCAAAGAGAACAATGTCCTTGATCCGAGCACTGTGCTGTCCAAAGGCTCGTTAAGGAGAGGCCAGCACTGTGTGGGGGTAACAGGCGCTTGGTTTAAAAAGGAGAGAAAGAACGGACCACTTTGACGGCGACAGAAGTGCTGGCGGCCGAAGCCCGGCCGCCCGTCTCTCTCTGGTCGCTCCTGACAAGAAGCCGTGGCTCTGTTCCTGCTCCCCACTTTGTGTGGTACCTGTTACCCACAGACCTGAAAGCTCTGGGCAAACCGGAGTCAACTCTCAGCCCATTTCTCAGACGAGTAAACCGAGGATCACAGGGCCTGTGATCTTCCCAGAGTCGGGATGGCCAGGGCCCTCCTCGCGGCCCAGGCACACCTCGTCACAGCTTGTTACTTGGCGCGTCCCTTCAGTGAAACCAGGCTAATAACAGAGCCGGACGTCACGGCTGCTCCCGTGAAACCTTGCGCAACCTGCAGATGAAAGTGTGGAACGTGTGTGAGAAATTGTTTCAGCTTAAAGGTGGCTTGAGTATAAAGTACCTGTTTGAACAATGGCTGGTGTTTCCTGCACAGGGGGTGGGAGTGAGCCTGCAATGTTCCTGTCTAGTTTTACTGCTGGATGATGTGGAAACTTGGACCCCAGAGGGTATTAAGTAGAAGCCCCCACAGCCAGCGAAGGGGAGGGAGGCTGTTCGTACACCGAGTGTCAGCAGGACTATTGGCCCCTAGTCAAAAGTGACCAAGGTGTTTCTGGGCGTGATGCTGTCAGAGAAACACAGGTGAAGGCTGTTCTGAGGGTCGCTGGACTTGCTGTGGGAGCAGGCCCGGCCGTCGGCACCTGCCGGTCTTTGACCGAGGCCTGTGGGCAGGACAGCTGCCCCTCAGCTGTGCGGGCTGTCTCACCCACCCTTCCTTCTTCCTCAGCACCGGCGGCACCGGAGGCTGGTCAGCCAGGGGCTGTGAACTCCTGTCTCGGAACCGGACCCACATCACGTGCCAGTGCAGTCACTTGCACAGCTTTGCGGTGCTCATGGACGTGTCCCGGCGCGAGGTGGGTTCAGGAGCCTGCCTGGCTGTGCCCCTCAACCGGGCTGATTGGACCCCAAGTTGGCCAATTAAAACCCACATCCATGGAGAGCCTGGCCCAGAGTCTGCCAGGATTTCTACCACAAACCCCGCTCAGAGGGTGTTCAGAGATCCCAGGTTGTAGAGGAACAATCTGGGGGCAGACCCTCACCTCAGGCTCCAGAGAGACCCCTGCAACGTCGAGCTCCTTCCGAGCGGGTTGCCAGCATCTCTCAGATGCA
>NW_006922111.1:1561544-1566854 GCF_000298275.1 Orycteropus afer afer | reverse complement strand
CTCCAACCTGCACAACATCCACAAGCACCTCGCCGTGGCGCTCTTCTGCTCCCAGCTGGTCTTCGGGGTCGGGATCAACCAGACGGAGAACCCGGTAAGGCTGGCCTCCGCCGGGCTCTGCCAGAACCGCAGCCGGCACTGCTTGGTCTGCTGGGCCCTGCAGGGGCCTGACCTCTGGACGGCTGGCTCCTGTGGTCCCCGGCAGGCTGCCCCACCCTAAGTGGCCTTTGTGGGGGCGGGGACGTGCTGGCTGCCATTCGAGGTTGGTGGGGGCGGTTACGGCCCCGGTCCGCCGGCTCTGCGCTGCACAGGAGCGCGGCTGTCTCCACCGCCCCCACCGCTTCTCTGCGCCATCACGGCTGCATTTCCCAGGAGAGCAGGAGGCGGTCCGCAGTGGGTCAGGACTGGTGAGGCGGGTCTTGGTGGGCGTGTGACCTTGATGAAGAGAAATTAAGGGCTAGTGGGGGAGGGAAGAGACAAGAGACAGGAGATGGAGGGCCTGGGTTTGGTCCAGTTACACTAGAGGCATCTGCTCAAGGCACCCAGGGTCGGACAGGTCAGACGGACAGACCCAGGTATACTCGGGGCTCTCTGTGGGGCTGCTGTTGTAGGGGCTGGTGGGGATGGTGGTGGTGTGGGTGTCTGTGTGTGTGCATATGTGCATCTGGGTTTGTATGTGTGCACGCATGTATCTGTGCTTATGTGCACATGTGTATATTCCTGAATGTGTGTCTGTATGTTTCTGTATGTGTGTCTGTGTGCATGTGTCCCTGTGCCTGTAGGTGTCTGCGTGTGTGTGTATATGAGTCTGTAAGTGTCTGTGAGTCTGTATGTGTGTGTATGTCTGTGTGTCCATCAATACATCTGTGTATGTTTGTATGCATGTATGAGTCTGTATGTGGCTGTGTGTCTCTATGTCTCTGCATGTGTGCATGTATGTCTGTGTGTGCATCTACATGCCTGTGCATCTGTGTGTATACATGTATGCATGTGTGTGTTTGCATGTATATATGTCTTTATGTGTGCATGTGTGTCTATGTGTGTGTACATGTGTATGTCTCTGTGACTGTGTACATCTGGATCCATCTGTGTCTGTGTGTGTATGTGTGTATATCTTGTGTGCCTATATGTCTCTGTGTGCATGTATGTGTCTGCATGTGTGCATGTGTGTCTCTCTTTTCATCTCTGTGTGTGCATGTGTGTGTTTCTCTGTGTATGCACATATGGGTCTCTGTGTGTATATTTGTGTGTACATGATATCTATGTGCAACTGTGCATGTATGTGTGTGTCTGTATGTGTCTCTATGTGCATGCATGTGCCTTATGTCTCTGTATACATGTATGTGTCTCTGTATGCATGTGTGCATGCATGTGTCTATGTCTCTGTGTGTGCATGCATGCATCTCTGTGTGTCTGTATGTATCCATGTGTCTGTATTGTGCATGTGTGTGTCTCTGTGTGCATGTATGTCTATGTGTACATCTATGTCAGCATGTCTTTTTGTGTGTATGTGCCTGTGTGTGTCTCTGTGTGTGCATGCATGTCTCTGTGTGTCTGCATGTGTGCATATATGTGACTGCATGTCTGTGTGTGTGCATGTGTCCTGTGTGTCTGTGTCTGTGTGTGTAGGAAGCACTGACTTCCCACAGTGCACGCACACACGAGCTGGCCCACCTCTACTCCTCCCCAGCCATCAGAGGAAGCGCCACAGTGTCAGGCTCTGATCAGGAGGCTCCCGGAGCGAGTGGCGGCAGCTCTGAGCCTCAGGGCTGCCCTTGTGCATTGTCACTGTGCACAGCCACTGTCGGCACTGCCTTGTTCCACTCTCTCTCTCTGGTCTGAACAAGATAAAAACTTGTGTTCCCTCATGGAAGTCCAGGCAAGCGGGCAACAGTCATTCTTGCCTAAGAGCTTAAAAACCAAAGCCTCGGCCACACTGGACCACACCTGAGGGCCATGCAGCTTCCAGCCAGTGGACAGTGTGACCCCGAAGCTGAACCCCTGGGCAACTAGTGACCATCTTCTCTCTGTTAAGCTTCAATGGATTCTTGGGGCCCCATGGAACCAGGCATCCTTCCTTCTGTCCTTGTCCCCACAGGGAAAAGTTAGTGAACTGGATCATGGGGACTCACGGGGTCATGGGGTTTCATGTGGCATGGTGGGGCTCATGGGTCATGGTGGGGCTCACGGGTCATGGTGGGGATCACAGGTCGTGGTGGGGCTCATGGGTCATGGTGCGGTTCATGGGGCATGGTGGGGCTCACAGGTCGTGGTGGGGCTCACGGGCTGTGGTGGGGCTCACAGAGTATGGTGGGGATGACAGGTCGTGGTGGGGTTCATGGGTCATGGTGGGGCTCACGGACTGTGGTAGGGCTCACGGGTCATGGTGGGGCTCACAGGTTGTGGTGGGGCTCACGGAGTAGGGTGGAGATCACAGGTCGTGGTGGGGCTCACAGGTCATGGTGGGGTTCACGGGTCATGGTGGGGCTCACGGACTGTGGTAGGGCTCACGGGTCATGGTGGGGCTCACAGGTTGTGGTGGGGCTCACGGAGTAGGGTGGAGATCACAGGTCGTGGTGGGGCTCACAGGTCATGGTGGGGTTCACGGGTCGTGGTGGGGCTCACAGGGCATGGTGGGGCTCACGGGTCGTGATGGGGTTCACAAGGTATGGTGGGGTTCACAGGTTGTGGTGGGGTTCATGAGTCGTGGCGGGGTTCATGGGGTGCTCACGGGACGTGGTGGGGCTCACAGGCATGGAGAGGGGCTCACCAGATGTCCAGCCACATCTCTAAAGCGGATGAGTTATTTTCAGGACAGACCATGAGAATCAGACCTCCTTTGTCCTGTGTCCCTGACCCCCTTCTTCTCGACTTCTCCGCTCCAGCCTGGGGACGGTCAGTTCCTTGGGAGGTTGGTCCCAGACTCACTATCCGCTAGGGCCGGCGAGGCCAGCCCCGAGCTGGTCCTCTTTCATGCCCCTCACAGTTGTTCTTGAAGACCCGGCTTCCTAGGGTGAGCTGTGGGGCTCTGACCTGGAGCCCCCCGGCAACCACCGTCTAATCCAGCCTGGTGTGGAGCTGCTGGCGGTGCTCTGTGCCCCTCACCAAGCACCCTGCTCCATCAGCTCCATGTTAGGGGACCTGGCCAGGGCTGTGCCTGGCCTCCTGCTGAGGACTTGTTTCCCAGCTGGGTTTGCAAGGATACGACCTACACTTGGTGTTAGCCACTGAATTAACACAGGGGCTTTGGGAGTATTTCACCCTTTACCTTCAGAGGCCATTCACACACTCAGTAGCTGGGCATTAAATGAGCACCTACTGTGTGTGGGTCCGAGGACACCACAGGAGATGGAGCAGCTGTGGTCCCCACCCTTTGGAGCTGGTGGCCTGACAGAGTGACCTGTGTTTGAAGGAGGTGCGCAGCACACTCAGGACACCACCCCAGGGGTAGGGCAACCCAGGGGGGACCACAGTGGCCGCACCAGGAAGTCGTACATCAGCCAAGACCAAGAGCCACACAGGAAGCAGCCAGCAGCCATTTCTGGGTTTGCAGGGGGCTGGGAAGCGCAGAGACCGGAAAACATCCCTGGAGGCCGGGCCAGGAGAGAAATGGAGTGGGACGGAATGTTTTCTGCACACGGCCTGCAGCTGTGTTTAGAGCTCAGGGAGGCGAGCTCTGTCATCACTTTGGAGTTCTCGCGTCTGCAGCGTGAGGAGCCCTTGTCTGTGACAAAGGCAGAAAGATGGCACTTGGTGGAAAGGCAGGCTGTCCAGCAGGACACTGTCCTCCAATGTGCCACTCGAGAGAGATGGTGAAGTCTGAAAGTAGAGGTGACACATAAACTCCACCCAGAACGCAGGCAAGTGTCCCTGCCACCATCCAACAAGACTAGCCGGAAAGTAACAGGCAGCCCAGGGTAGAGGGGTCACAGAGAATGATCAAAGGACCCGTTTACTGACGACATACACTTTCTCAATGTTCACGTACCTAATGAAGTGGGCTCAAAATGTACACATAAGACCAAACGCACTGCCAGCAAGTTGAGTCCAGCTCATAGTGACCCCATTGGATTTCCAAGGCAGTAAATCTTTACAGAAGCAAATTGTCCCATCTTCCTTCCACAGAGCGGCAGGTGGGTTTGAACTGCTGACCTTCTGATTACGAGTCAAGGCCTCTGCACTGTGCCAGCAGAGCTCCTTAAAATACACATAGAGAAAACACAAATTCCTTTAACAGTTCAAGGGATAAATAAGAACTACAATGGACATTTTTAAAATGGAAAATAATGGAAGTATCATATATCAAAAATCACTAGATTTAGTAAAAGTGGAACATACAGAATTTAGAAAAATAAAAGAAAATAATAATAGTGAAGGGGATGGATGAGCGAAGGGGCGTCACTGGAGTTTTAGAAGAACGACTGAAAAAGCATGAAGAGAGGCTGAGATGTGTCAACAGACAGGTGCAGCACTGGGAGCGCTCACTCGGCTGGGCCAAGAGGCTTGGAACCCGGCCCACTGACGGGAGGAGATCCACATCTGCGCCATTCCAAAGAAAGGTGGCCCAACAGAAATGTGGAAATCATAGAATATCACACACAAGTAAAGTTTTGCTAAAGATAATTCGAGAACACGTATAGTGGTTCATTGACGGGGAACTGTCAGAAATGCAAGCTGGATTGAGAAGAGGCCGTGGAATGAAGGACATCACTGCTGACGTCACACGGATCTTGGCTGAAAGCAGAGACTACCGAAGGATGTTTACCTGCATTTTATTGACTACGCAAAGGCATTTGACGGTGTGGATCATAACAAATTATGGACAACCCTGTAAAGAATGGGAATTCCAGAACACTTGATTGTACTTACAAGGAAGACCTAGAAGCAGTCATTCTAACAGAACAAGGACACACTGCATGGTTTAAAATCAGGAAAGGTGTGCGTGACGGTTGTATCCTTTCACCATATTCATTGAATCTGTGTGCTGAGCAAATAATACAAGAGGCTGGACTATATGAAGAGGAACGTGGCATCAGGATTGGAGGAAATCTCATTAGCAGCTTGCAATATGCAGATGACACAACCTTGCTGCTGAAAGTGAAGAGGACTCAAAGCTCTTACTGATGAAGATCAAAGGCTACAGACTTCAGTACGCATCACACCTCGACATAAAGAAAATGAAAATCCTCACAATTGAACCAATAAGCAGCATCACAATAAATGGAGAAAAGGTTGAAGTTGTCAGGGATTTCATTTTACTTGAATCCACAATCAACACCCATGGAAGCAGCAGTCAAGAAATCAGACATC
>NW_006922111.1:1554258-1559614 GCF_000298275.1 Orycteropus afer afer | reverse complement strand
TGTCTAGAAAAATCCATCCAATGCAACAAAAATAAATGGAAGATGTGGGTTGGAAAGGAAGAAACAAAGTCCCCATTTGCTGGTGACATGATAGACCTTGCAGGAAAACGAGCAACAATCTACAAATTATGAGAAATAATTGGAGAATTGAGCCAAGTGGTTGGGTGCCATTAAGTTGGTTGATTCCAACTCATAGTGACCCCACGTGACAGATGGGGCTGCCCCATAGGGTTTTCTGGGTTGTCGTTTTTACAGAAGCGGGTCTCCAGACATGAGCTACCTCAGAGCTGCTGGGTAGGTTTCAACCCCCAGCCCTCCTTCAGTTAGCAAGCACCTAACGTTTGCGTCAAAGGAGCCGACTGTTGCTGGAAACAGATATAAATCCAGTTGCATTTCTGTGCACCAGCCACAAAGTGTTGGAAAATATTATTCAAAAAGTGGAAAGATACTGAAACACAGACCCTGGGAGTAGACAAGTTGCTGAATAAGCTTGGCTGTGATGGGAGGCCAGACTCTGTTGGCCACAGCTGGGTGGGGGGAGGTGGAGCTTTCCCAGGGCGGAGAGATCTGAGTGTGTGCACATGCCAAGAGGAGGGGCCTGGGAGCAAGAGCAATGGGGTGGGGGATGGACAACACAGGCTGCAGGGACGGGAGGGACGGGAGGGGTCCCCGGGGAGGGAGACTGGCAGAGGTAGCAGCAGTGGCATCCTGGTAACGGGCGGAGGAGAAAAACACAGGGCTGAGGGGTGGTTGTGGCTTTGGCAGGGCCTGGCTGCTTGCAAATGATTTTCCATTTGTGTGAGATTTTCAACACGCGCTTAAAGTGGGCACCAGTGGGCAGTGGCAGATGCAACTCGAGGAAGGGGAGGACGACCGGGCACTCTCTGTTCTGTGGGGTCCACACTGCACGACATGCTTTGTCCCCTGCTTCCGGCTCAGTGAGGCTGAGCAACCTGCCCAGGGCACCATGGGAGAGAGTGGGTGGTGGACGTGCTAAACGGACGGCCATCACTGGGAGGGCAGCACCGAGGCCCCAGGCCTGGTGAGGATTCCCTCTCCTGTGTGTAAGCACGTGCAGGTCATGTGTGCATGTGTGTGCATGTGTGTGCGATTCCACATGTGTGTTGTGAAATGATGACCCTAAAAGCTAGACCGGCTGACTGTCACGCATTCCCGTGCAGAGACTCCAGGAAGTCCACAGGCCCATCTCACGTCACCCAGCTCTCTCTCAAGGTGAGCGATGGGCCATGCCTCTCAGCAGCATATCGATGGGGCTAGGGGGCCATCGCCACCACCTGCAGTCGTTGATTGTTACCACATAAAATCTACCAAAGACCCAGCCGTAGGAAACACCTCTCACCTGTGCCCTCATGGAGCCCACCTTGTAGACATGGGCATGAATGGTGGTACGTGATTGTCAACTGTTGAACAGGTGCCGTGGTGGTGGGTGGGCAGTAGTGCCGGAGTAGGCAGGGGCAGGGGCGGCTGAACGGGGCCACCCACCTGCCATCCAGTGGAAGGGTCCAGGATGAGTTGGAGACAAATTGGGGATCACAGTGTCTTCCTCGTGCAGGCCGCGACCAGGTCTGCCGTGAGGAGATGACCCTGGCTGTGGGTAGGAGACAATGGAAAGGGCAGAGACCAGAGGTCAGAAGGCAGCCAGACTGGTATCTTCTGAGGTCTGATGAGCAGAGCTGAAGCTCAGAACTGAGGCCAGGGCAGCAGGTGTGATAAAGGCGACTCAGCCAACCAGGCATGGACAGAGAGGCGGAGCTGGGGATGCCTTTAAGGTCAGGAGGAGGGGATGGAGGGACGGTCGGATGACAGATGTGTAGATGAATGCAGGGAGGGACAGTTGGGTGAGGAGGTGAGGATGTCCCTGACCGAGACAGAAACAGGTGGCGTGACCGTCTGGGTAAGGTTGGACACATGCATGGTCTTGAGTACAGGCGGGCATCTGTTAGTACCGGAATCGGCTGCAGGGATGGCTCCGGGGAAGGGAGTGGACTGAACAGGCAAAGGGGCAATCCCTTGGCGAGCTGGTCCGGGCTGCACGCAGGGCTGAGCCCTCCCTTCTCGTTCACTGCACCTGGTGGGACCCCTCAGGACCCTCCTGAGGTGTCCAAGCCTCACCTCATAGGCGAAGTCAGGAGACGGCAGCGGCCAACCTCGAGAGGGTCCGTCGTTGGACTTGGTAGCTTAGTAGCACTCAGGATCCTTGGTACACACAGCACTGACCCGTAAGCATTTGTCAGATGAGCAGGGTGAGAGCTCCTTGCTGGCCTCTGGGGTGCTCCCTGAGACCAGGGCACTGCTGTGGGGGTGACACTACCACAGTGGGGACTTCTCTACGTGTACAGCTGGGTGCCCCTTCGCGGGGAGCTTGTCCTTATCAGTGTATCAGGCAGGTGAAGGCGCCCACTGGGAATCTTCACGGTTAACTGCACAGCCCTTCAGTCGTGCCTTGGAGTGGTTTGAATAGGGGGGAAAGTAGGTCGGTGGCAAGCCACTCCTTGCAAGGAGACACCACCTGTGGGCTGAGGAGAGGCCGTCCCCACACATCTCCAGGGTGACTCATAGGCCAGCCTGGAAGAAGAGCCTTCCAGCAAGCTGCGCTCTGGGGGACAGGAAAGGGCGCAGGGACCCCGAGTGCGCCCAGGCGTGGCCTTGGCGGTGTACCCACTCGCATGGGCTTTGTATAAACTCCAGGTCCCATCTCCGGGCGAGCCGCTTCATCGCCCAGATCCCTGACAGGCTGAGATGATTCACGCAGGAGCGTGTTGTCTTTGTTCTTTTTCTGGACGAGGTGGCGCGTCAAGGGCAGAAGTCTGCGTGTACGGCTCCGTTGAACTGAACTTTCTCACCCTCCTTTTGTGTTCTGCAAACAGTGGTTTGTGAGTTTACTTAGCACATTGGTTAAGGAAACCCGCCCTCTCGCCATTCTTGCCCTGGAAGCCAAGCGTGATGAATGTTTGGGGCATCTGGACCGTTTGTGGGGTCCCCGCCAGGCCGCACGCGCCCTTGCAGCCAGGCTGGGCACTTGGCCCTCCTCTAAGCTGTGACTCCGTTTCCTGACCTCGTCTGGCGTCCAAGGCCAAGGGCCTGGCCTCTGTCATTACCCATGTCTCTTCTCCCACCTGCTTGGATGCCTGTTTTGTGAGGCATTTGACAAACTTTAATGCTGACATGGGCTCCTGGGGGTGCAGACGCTTCAGTGCTACACTGTTAACTGAAAGTTGGCAGCGCAAACCCACGCGAGGCCTGGCCGTCTGCTTCGAAAGACTCACAGGCGTGGGAGCCCTGCGGAGTTCTGCTCTGCACACGTGGGGTTGCCGTGTGTTGGAATCGACTCCATGGGAACAGGCTGGTGGGTTAATACTAAAACGGGCCCTCGCCCATCTCCTGGGTTTTAATTTCCGGAAAGTACCTGGCCCGTCGCCAGCAGCATGGGCGTGGCACCTGCAAACTTGAGCTCCACAACTCGCCTGGCTTCCCACAGTCCACGTGGCCGGGGCTTGGCAAAATAGTTCCCAGCGTGCGCTGAGGATTGAGGGTGCCCCCAGGAAGTTGGATAGGACGTGTCAGAACAGGGCCCTGGCTGGGGGGGCGCGGTGAGGATAGGCAGGGACTCTCCTCTCTACCCTGACCTATTGGGGTGCCTGGGACCCAAAGGGGAGCCCACCCACAACTCCCACCAGGTGCATGGTGAGATGGGGCCGTAGAGATGGGTCAAGATATCCCACCAGCTGAGGAACCCTGGCCTGGGCAGCCCCTTCCAGAAGGAACCAGGGTCGGCTGCTCTGCGCCCAATCACAGTTCCTGTAGGTTCAGACCCACAGCGTGTGGACAAGCTTGGCGACAGTGATGTCAGAGGCTGGACCCCGGCGGCCCAGCCCTCTCCACCCAGCCATGCCCCCCATTCTCCCACGGAATTCCGGCCCAGTTTCTGGTCAAGGGCAGCCTATGAGGCAATGGATGGGCTTTGCAGGGGTCCAGCAGCCGTCCGAGAGCCCAGGGTGAACACTATGGGAGCTCATTCCCTCCTCCCGGGTACTGGGCCCACTGGGCAAATAGACGGCCCCGCCCTGCTGGGGAGAAAAAACAGAATGGCAGGCTCCTCGCTGTTCCTTCTTCAGGGACGTGTCGGGGTCTGTCGACTCGCACAGGTGAGGATCACTTTGTTCTTGTTCAGTTGCAGAGGCCACAAGGCAGGCGCTGCCCCCTCCTCCGGCCACACCCCCTTGCCACGGGCCCCAGGAGGGGCGGGGTCTGCCCCAGGCTCAGGCGAGCACCCTGGGGGCCCGCCACCCCAGCACGCCCACGGCCACAGTACTTGTTAAATTTTAAATTAAATGGCAACGTGAGAAACTCGAGCGTTGTCCCGTGAAAACCCAGATTTCCAGGCCGTCTGGCACAGACTGGAAGCTGTGTCCCCGTAAGCCCCCAGGCCCCAGGTGACGTCCACTCCCGGCGTCCGGCTGCACAGGGGGCCCTCGGCTGGGGCCTGAGAGTTGCTGGGGGTGGCGCCCGGCACCCCCTGGGTGAACCTAAGAGGAAGAACTCACCTGATGCTTCCTCTTTCTGGCGTGGCAGAGCCACACGGGCCCTCCTGGGTCCTGCCGTTGACTGGCACAGGGCGGGCGCGTGGGTGCCACTGACCACCTGCCCCTCTGCCGCAGTTCGTGTGCACGGTTATCGCCATCCTCCTGCACTACGTCCACATGAGCACCTTCGCCTGGACCTTCGTGGAGGGCCTACATGTCTACCGCATGCTCACCGAGGCCCGCAACATCGACATGGGGCCCATGCATTTCTACTACGTCGTGGGCTGGGGCGTCCCGGCCGTCATCACAGGTGAGCCCCGCGGGTGGCGGGGGGCACCGCTTGCGGCAGCTCCCTGCATCACTGTTGAGGCGAGAACCAGCTCCCCAGCAGGAGGAGGCTGTTAGGTACCAGCACAGACGGTCCCGGCCCCGCTCCCCTGTCCACACAGACTGCAGGCCCTCTGCACTCAGTGTCTGGGTCCAGCACCTAACAGACAAAAATTCAGTGTCTGCCTGATGGACGGACAGATGGCCCGTTGGGTGGATAGGTTTGTGGATGGGGAAGTGTGTGTGTGTGTGTGTGTGGATAGTGGATGGGAGCATGGATGGGTGAGTGGGTAGGTGGATGGATGGATGGATTCATGACTATATGTATGTACAGGTGGATGGGAGAGTAGATGGATGGATGGATGGTGAAGAAATGGAAGAAATGGAAAAGGATAGATAGATGGACAGGTGGGTGGATAGGTGTGTGGATGGGGCAATGTATATGTGTGTGTAGGGGAGGGTAGATGGATGGGTGAGTGGGATAG
>NW_006922111.1:1551634-1553193 GCF_000298275.1 Orycteropus afer afer | reverse complement strand
TGAAGGAAAAGAACAGCACATGCCTTACTGTATCAGAAACATATCAGACAGTGAGCGTTTGGTCTCTGCCAGGACATGCCCACTCCTCGCCACAAAGGGGAGAGCTGGACCCTCTTCCCCTGGGTAATCGCTGTGTCTCAGGGGTCCAGACACAGAGCCTGAGGCTGGAGGCCCTGGGGACAGGCTCTGCTCCCCCCAGGGCTCTGCCCGACAGCCACCTGGCCCAGTGGCGGCTTGGCCTCAGATTCATTCTAGTTCCCACAGTCACCATGGACTGGTGTCCTCACGTCCTCGTGGCCCTGGTGGCAGGCATGGCCTCTTCTCCTCTTTAACAAGGACCCCACCCATACTGAATTAGCACTCACCCTCCCGCCACATGAACCTACCTGATAATATGTTCAGAGACCCCGTTTTCCAGGAAGGTCATGTTCACGGCCACAAGGAGTCCTGGGGGTAAGACTTGAAGAGATCTTTTTGGGACACAGTTCATTTCATAACTTGCATCTAGTGTTATTTTAGCTTCTCTTTTTAAACTAGAAAATTAGGCTTAGAAACGAAATACCTCATTTACCTCAATTTCTACAAAGAGAAATGAAGACATAAAATCAAAATGATTTGCTGACTCACTGATTTCACACAAAACCAAACCAAGCTCACTGCCATCAAATCGATTCCAACTCATAACCCCATTGGGTTGCCAAGGTGGTAAATCCTTACAGAGGTAGATTGCCCAGTCTCCCTTCTGCAGAGCAGCTGGTGGGTTTGAACCACCGACCTTCTGGTTAGCAGTCAAGTGCCTTATCCACTCTGCCACCAGCACTCCAGAGCTCACACAGAGACTTCAACTCTTACTCTGTGGTTGTGCACGGCCCCAAGTAAACTCGGATCCGTTTGATCCAAGTCTGTTCCATTCTCCCTTGGGGTGTTCGTCCAAGAGCACCCCCCTTTCTGAGGAGCTGGAGGAAGTATCTGTAAACAGCAGGGAGGGGTGTCCAGGCAACTCCCGCTCTGCTTCCTGTACCACAGAACCAGCGAGGGCGCCCAGCGACCCTGGCACCAGGGACTCTGTGATAGGAAGGGGTTTGCCACCGGCCACAGCTGGGACCCCTTTCCAAAGGGTCACCTGAGTCCAGGGTGGTAGCCCCGGGAGCAAAGGTCAGGGAGGTGTCAGGCACATCCGAGGTCCTCGCAGCAGTTGGCATCCCAGGAGGTGGCAGAGGCCCCTGGGTCCGGGAAGACCACAGCTCAAGGCCACGGGGGCCGCACCCCAAGCCAGGGCGTTCTGGGTCTGCTGGTGACGCGGCAGCCTCTGTCCCTGGAACAGGCAAGTGTGCCTCCAGCAGCACGTGCTCCGGGCAGACCCGCCTGGTGCTTGGTACGGTCGCTCTGACGCCCACATGCTGTTGCCAATGCCTGTCTCCTCAGGAGGACAAAGGCTTCCGTTCTGCCGGCCAGGCCCTGAGGCTGCACAGCCGAGGCCCCGCAGGGGTTGAGGAACGAGGAGCACAGCCTTGGTTCCCTGGGGCTTGTGGGAACCGAGGCCTGAGTGCTCCTCTGGG
>NW_006922111.1:1521068-1550849 GCF_000298275.1 Orycteropus afer afer | reverse complement strand
ACCCCACCAGGCCCCACCTGTTCAGCTGGTCACCCCCAAAGGCTTCTCTGATGCCAGGCAGGGCAGGCAGGGCCTCTGTCCTCACGAGGCACCAGGAGACAACACCCGAGTCGAGGTTTATCCCCGAGACTCGCACTGAGGGCGGGCCCGGGAGCTCTGGGAGTAATGGCCCCCTGGGACTGGGGAGGCCGGAGGAAGCGTCTTGGCCTAGGCCTGACTTGATGGGGGCTGGGGGTG
Organism: Orycteropus afer afer; assembly: GCF_000298275.1. Classification (NCBI taxonomy): domain Eukaryota; kingdom Metazoa; phylum Chordata; class Mammalia; order Tubulidentata; family Orycteropodidae; genus Orycteropus; species Orycteropus afer. The sequence continues at coordinate 1,550,612 of NW_006922111.1, read as the reverse complement.
CACACAGCCTGGGGGTGCAGAGGCTGCGAGGTGGGTCCATGCAGGACCTTGAGGGCCACCCTGGCCTCTGCTTAGGCCGTGGGACAGCGGCAGCAGGGAGATGGCCACCTTCAGATTTGAACAAGGAGAGTGGCCAGGAAGAATCCCCACTCGGCCGGAGCCCAGGGGCGGGGGAGGGCAGGTGGCACTGTGTTTCCCTCCTTAAACGGTGGGTGTAGAGGAGGGCACCCCAGCTTCACCTGGCGATGGCTGTGCCCGCCTGGGCCAATGACCTGGAAGACCCCAGTGGTGCATGTTGCTGTTTACACACACTTTCTAACCACGGGGCTGGTGTGTCTGTGTGAGCATGTATGAGTATGTATCTGTGTGCAAGAGTGTACGTCTCTGTGTGTGAACATACATGTCAGTAAGCATGTGTGTGTCTGGGTATTATGTGGGGGTGAGTACATGTGAGCATATGTGGGTGAGTGTGTGTGTACACATGTGCATGTCTGTGATCATGTGTGAATGTGTAGGTGGGTGTGATGTGGGTAAGTGCGTGTGAATGTATCTGTGATCATTACGTGTGTGGGGGTGATATATGGATGAGTTCATGTGAACATGTGTGCATGTCTGTGGTCATTATGTGCGAATGTGTGTGGGGCTATGATGTGTGTGGGTGAGTACATGTGAGCATGTGTGTGTGACCGTGTGAGTGGGGGGATGACATGTATGGCTCAGTACATGTGAGCCTCTGTGCATGTGTGTGTGATCATTATGTGTGAATGTGGGGGGACGACGTGTATGGGTGAGTATGTGTGAGCATGTGTGCATGTCTGTGATCATGTGTGAGTGTGGGAGTGATGTGTGGGGGTGAGTGCATGTGAGCACGTGTGTCTGATCAGTAGGTGTGTGTGTATGTGGGTGTGATATGGGAGGGGTGTGTGGCTGTGACGTGTGGGGGTGAGTGGGTATGACGTGTGTGGCTGAGTACATGAGAGCGCGTGTTTGAGTGTGTGCACACATCCTCTCACACATGGCCCCCAGTTCACGGGCCAGTCCTCTGTCCCACCCCCACCCGGTCCCTGTGTCTGGCCTGCATGGCGCAGAGAGCTTCCTGCCACTTGTGCCCTCACAGCCCCACCCAGTGTCTCTGGTTCCCCTGGTCTCCTCAGCAGCACAGCTCACGGACCCCTTGTGCCTGCCCACCCACCCTGGCCCACGTGGTCGGAGGGCCCCGGCGACACCTCGTGCCAGCCTGCCTGGGCCCACATAGTCAGGAGGCCTCATGGACCCCTCGGCCTTATTTTGTCCCTGCTGTTTCCAGGGCTGGCAGTGGGCCTGGACCCCCAGGGCTACGGGAACCCCGACTTCTGCTGGCTGTCCCTGCGTGACACACTCATCTGGAGCTTTGCTGGGCCCATCGGGGCTGTGATAGTTGTGAGTGCCGGGGTCCCCGCAGCTTGGGGACATGGGAACCCAGGGCCTCTTGGGGACACCAGCTGGCCACTGTCATGGGCTCTTCGGGCCATCCTGGGCCTGGGCAGGAAAGGGCCGGCCTGGTTGTCATGGTCACTGAAGCCGCCAGGTCGGTCCCTGGCCTCATCTTCAGACCCTTGACTCCAGGTTTTTCTTCATTTCCCGTCCACCCCGAGCAGTCCCTGTCCCCGGGCTGGGCATGACCGCAGGCAGAGTGGGGCTGTGGGCGACCTGCCAGGGAAGCCTGGGGGCAGGAAGGCCTGGGGACCCCGAGGACTTCCCTCAGGGCGCGGCAGGGAGAACCCTCGGAGCGCTTGGCTGAAGGCTCCACTCAACAAGACGGGGTCCCACCTGACTTTCTCTTTCCAGATCAACACAGTCATTTTTGTCCTGTCTGCCAAGGTTTCCTGCCAAAGAAAGCGCCATTACTATGAGAGGAAAGGGGTCATGTGAGTGGGGCCAAGCCGGGCCGCTGGGGCGGGCGGTGCAGGGCCTGGCCCGAGACCCCGCATGGCCTTGGGACAGAGGGAGAGAGGAGGGCCCAGCCAAGCCCCTGCCCCAGGAGCAGGCCTCTCGGCCCTCCCACCAGGACCCACCAGCCCTCCACTGTCCTCACCCCACCCTGACCTGCTGGGTGGTTCCCGGGGCCCAGGCCCTTGTCCAGGCACCCGATGCTCATTAGCATTTGGTCCCCTCGACGAGCCCATGAGGGTGTGGCATGGTCACCCCTCTTGCAGATGGGGAAACCCGGGGTGAGGGGAGCAGGGGCGGGAGGAGGGCACTGAGTCACGCCCCGCCCCCAGCTCCCTGCTAAGGACGGCCTTCCTGCTGCTGCTGCTCGTTGGGGCCACCTGGCTGCTGGGGCTGCTGGCCGTCAACCACGACTCGCTGGCCTTCCACTACCTCTTCGCCGTCTTCAGCGGCTTACAGGTAGGTGCGAGGCAGAGCCATCTGCACTGTGCGCCGCGGCCCCAGGGCCCAGGGCTCCAGGGTCTGTGTCCTCACCACCCAGGACCTGTGGGCTGCACTGCGCCTGCGTCCCAGGGGCCCGACGTGTGATGGCAGAGGCCCCCCCAGCCTCCACCCACAGGACGCCTGTTCCCAGACAGCAATGAGCACAGCCTCCCAGGACCCCAGACTTGAACACGTCCCCACCCCCACCCCGGGCTGGTCAGGGCCGCCCTTGCTCAGTCAGTGGGGGACTGGTCCTCCTCCCTGCCGTGTCTGAGGACGTTCCTCTGTCCCTGGGTGCTGTATCAGGTGTTCGCACCCAGCCTGAGGGCTGCCAGGCGTTGACGGCTGGAGGCCTGTGTACGGGGTTTTCAGGAGGCTGTGCCCCCGGACTCTGGCCGCCCCTGCCCCAGCCCCTGGCTAAAGGAAACCCCTCGGTGTCTCAGGGGCACTCACATCCACTCCACGTGTTGGGGGGCTGTGTTCTGGCTTCCTTGGGGCCACCCGGCCACATGTCCCCCCGGGGTGTCCGTCCCGGGGCCGCACATCTCTCCTGACAGCCCCTCCTGCCCCCAGGGTCTCTTCGTCCTCTCGTTCCACTGCGTATTCAACAGGGAAGTCCGCAAGCACCTAAAGGGGGTGCTCGCCGGCAAGAAGCCGCACCCGGACGACTCGGCCGCCACGAGGGCCACACTGCTGACGGTAGGGGCGCCGCCTGCAGGGCCAGAGGCCTGGGTCTCCCCTCTGAGGGCGGTCGGCCAGTAGTGCCCCTCAACGTGGGCTATTCCAGGGCCCTGGAGCTGCCAGGCCAGGCCTCTGAGCTGGAAACAGCGGCTGTGAGGCGTGAGGCCAGCCTCCCCCAGGCTGGGCGGGTGGGCGGCCAGGGACGGGGTGGCCTGGGGGTGGACCTCGTCTGCTGCAGTCAGTGGGCTGCCAAGGCCGCACTGATGGCTGGACTCAGCCGGTAACCAGCCCTCCCTCCCCAGCGTTCCCTCAACTGCAACAACACATACAACGAAGAGCCCAACATGTACCGCACAGCCTTGGGCGAGTCCACGGCCTCGCTGGACAGCACCCTAAGGTCAGCCATCTTCCGGGGGGCAGGGCATCTGCCTGACCATGGGGAGGCTCAAGGTGCAGGCCCCATGAGCATGTCCCCGCTCTTGCCGGTACCCTTGCTGTCAGAACAGATGGGGCACTGCCAGAGAACCTTCCTGAGCCCCAAGGGTCTTGCCCCCCGACCCATGTGGAAGGTCCTCAGGACTGCTGGCTGGCGGCATCGTCCATCCTTCCGGGTGGCGATGCTGAACCCCCATCTTCCCCAGGGGTGAAGGTGTCCAGAAGGCCGGTGTGTCCTCAGGCCCAGTGCGGGGCGGCCACGGGCAGCCTGACGTACCCTTTGCCCATGGGACCACCAAGAAGACCCACGGTATGGCTCCCTGGAGGGGCTCCTGCACCCTGGTGTCCCCCCACCCCTTAGAGAACTGTCAGTGGCCACAGTCACTCTCAGCGGGCATCTGTCTCCTGGTAACAGAAGTAGCACAGTGGGGCTTAAACATCACCGTCTCCAGTTCAGGAAGGCAGACGTCCAGATTCAGAACACAGCTCCAGGGGCGGTCCTGCCTTGTCTGTTCCACTGCTGGGAGCTGCCGGCGCCCCTTGACCTGTAGATACACGCGCCTCCATCCCCGTCAGTTACCACGCCCCTCCTCCACGTGCTTGTCCCCGTGTCTATGCTGCTCCTTGTACCTCAGAGGTGATAAGGGTTAGGACCCACCCTGCACCACAGGCCTCAATAATACACAAAGGGCCGAATTCCCAAGTGGGAGCCCATCCACGAATATGAGGGTTACAATTCACAATGCTTTGGGGGACACAATTCAATCTGTCACAGAGGGCCAGCGGGATCTCCCAGTGGCTTCCTCCAGACATGGTGGGGACCCTGGGCCTGAGCCCCTGCTCTCCCCGTCTGCCACAGGCCGAGACTCGGACTCAGACAGCGAGCTCTCCCTGGACGAGCAAAGCAGCTCCTACGCCTCCTCCCACTCCTCGGACAGTGAGGACGAGGGCATGGACCCCGAGCAGCAGTGGGACCCCGCCACACCCCAGGTCCACACCCGTGGCCCTGTCCACAGCACCCCCAAAGGTGAGCGGGCAGGCACACAGGCTGCGAGGGGACCCAGCCTCACTCAGCCTCCCTGGCCCACAGTGCACCTGGCAGAGCTGCGAGGACTCGCCCCCTCACGCTGCCCACAGAGCACAGCAGGGGGGGAGTTTTGTTCTCCGTGGGTCTTTGCTGCCGGGACAAGGGATGGCAGGCAAAGCTGGCCCCTCCGGGAACCCTCATGAGGCTCCTGATGTTGGGGTGCGGGGGGGGTCACAGCCACAGGCCCCCACAGTCAGGACCCTCCCTCCCAGGCCTGAGATTCTGCCCCGTAGGGCAGCCCCACCAGGCCTGGAGGCCCCAGAGGGTCCACGTCACAGCCTGGGGAGGGAAGGCCCGGGCCTTTGGGGGCAGAGCAGTAAGCAGTGGCCGGGCCCTGTGCCACAGTGGACGCGGAGGCCAACCACATCGAGGCCAACTGGCCGGATGGGAGCCTGGCGGGGAGCGACGGGGAGGAGCCGGCCGAGAAGCCCCGCCTGAGGGTGGAGACCAAGGTCAGCGTGGAGCTGCACCCGGAGCAGCTGGTGGGCCCACTGCCCAACCCGCCCCCGGAGCAGAGGAAAGGTGAGGGGCTGGGGCCTGAGGGGCGGTTCCTCATCCTGAGAGGGGACCTGAGGGCCTCATATACTGGGCGCCACCGGGTCTGAGAACCGTGGGGATGGGAGTGGGGAGCCAGGGCCAAAGCCAGGCTTAGACCTGCTGGGCCCACCAGTCTCCACGCTGGTCCCTCCCTTTGCTTTGGCCTGGAAGTGACCACTGTCTCCCCTGGCCAGGCATCTTGAAGAAGAAGGTCACCTACCCGCCCCCACTGACCGAGAGGTCCCTGAAGGCCCGGCTGCGGGAGAAGCTGGCCGACGGGGACCAGAGCGCCGGCTCCTCACGGACATCCTCCCTGGGCTCCAGCGATGGGGGGCCACGCGTCCCTGCAGACTGCGGAGTTACAGTCAAGAGCCCGCTGCCCCGAGAGCCAGTGCGTGAGCACCTCAACGGGGTGGCCATGCATGTTCGGGCCGGGAGCGCCCAGGCCACCGGTGCCGACTCCGAGTGAGTGCCCGGCGAGGGGAGGGTTTCAGCTCAGTTCACATGAGACAAATCCTGAGGGGGGATGCGGTAGCCAGACCTCTGGAGTCCCCGAGACCCAAGGCTGGGACCACGCGGCCCCATGCTGGGTGCTTTGTCTGTGCCATCAATGCCTTCAGGTCACTCCCACCCTGTGTGACAGGTGAGGAGACTGGGGCTCTGAGCCCCAGCTGCAGGGGGAGAGATGGGCCAAGACTGGCCCTGTGACCTCTCCCCGCCCCTCCTGGCTCATGCCCCTGAGAGCAAACGGGCCAGGCCTTCGGGGCAGCCCCCAAGAGCCAGGCAGAGAGGGAGTTTGGTTTGCAAGCTCCGTGCTCCGTGAGGCCGCAGGTGGAGGGCACATCACCCTGGCCGCGACTCACCAGCCTCAGTGGGGTCACTCACTCTGCCCCTGCCTTCTGTGGAGCCCAGGCATCCCCCATGGCTGGACGGGCATCTGTCACTCCTCACTGACCCCCCGTCACCTCCCGGCTTCTTCCCGCAAACAGAGGCAGTAACGAAACTTCAATTTGAATCATCAGGAAACAGTGAGGCAAGTCCGTCCCTCCACGTGGGCTTCTGTGCAGCTCGTCTCCCGCCTGGAGCCCAGGGCACTGCCCTTCCAGTGAGGTGGGCCCCCTAGTGGCAGCCCCAGGGCCCTCCACCTCCCCAGGGGCTTGGGCCCATCAGACCCCGTGACGAGTGCCAAAGGCCACAGGCACAGGGAGCGGTGTCCCCTAACGGGCTGCCACGCTGCTGGCCCTGCAGGAGCAGCTCACAGCAGGGCCGTCACCAGGCCGATGCCTGCTGGGGCTCAGGGGCACGGGGCAGAGGAGGACAGGGTCCACGCACCCACGTGGGCGCCCAGCCCCTCGGCGGCAGCCGCACCCGCCCTCTGCCGAGGCACCACCTGCCTGAGGCACCTGCCATGACGGGGGAAGGCGTGGATGCTTTTGGATTCGTGCTGGATGCTGAGAAGGCAAAGACCGTTTTACGCTTGTACCGACTGTTGACACGGAGAGGTTGTGGGTCACTGCTTTTATGGGAGAAAGACTGTACAATGGGACGTGACCGTGAGCATCCCAGCAAACCAGAGGCGTGGGGTCCACTGGGGTCACCGACTCGGTGGCTGAGGAGCCGCCAGGATTCAGGGCTCGTGGGTTGTCTGTGCGTAAGCTCCTGGCTCCCCGCTGCCCCTGGGGGCTGTGGACGGCCCCTGGGACCGGGCAGGCTCTGAGGAGCTGGGGATTCCGTGACGCACACGCAGGCCCTCCCTGCAGGGCCGCCCTGCCCGGTGGGTGTCCCGGGAGCTGGCATTCCTTTCTCATCTGCTCCTGCCGTGTGTTCCTGACTCGGAGGCCTGAGGTCTCCCTGGTGTCACAGTTCTTCCTGCCAGCTGCCCGGCTCTCCTAGGCTCCGGGGACCTCCACGCAGACTGGAGGCCCACCCCGGGGTCTGACCACTTCCTTCCTTTTGCTTCAAATGGCCAGTTGTGCGGTGGGAGAAAGCCAGAACCAGGCTTTTCAGTGGTCACCAAACTGTCCTGGCAACTCACAGCGAGGACCAGCTGGGACCGTCCACTGGGGGCACCCCACTTCGTGGCCCACGGGCTGTGGCACGGGGCCTGGGCCGTTCGGACATGTCTTGTTCCTCAAAGGTGCCCTGATCAAGGAGCTCACGGAACGAGCAACGTGCAGTCGGGCACGGGCATCTCACGTTCCGTCCTGGTGGAAACGCAAGCAGATCCGAAGACGGGCTGCCCCTCGACACGGATGAAACGCGACCTGAGGGCCTCGTCCTGAACCATACATGTGCCTTTATGGTGCTGGCCCGTCGGGGTCGACCACTGACGAGACGCTTGTGGGGTAAACACAGGGTCTCCCTGAGTGTAGCTCTCTGAGCCTCAGTAGGGCCTCTGATGGGTCCGGAACCAGCCTGTGCCCCCTGAGGTATAGTTAGGGTGTCACTGGATCAGAACTGTTACCAAAAAACAAGGGTCGGTTTTATTAAGACAGAAAGATTTTAAACGTATTTTTATGATGTAAAATTCTATGAGAGAGATTAGACACTGGAGGGTTTTTTTTAACAAATGTGTATTTATTACTGTTCAGAACACTGGAATTGAGAAGTCGACAATAAATTAAGATGTCTGACTTTGTACCTGGGCTCTGCTGGTTTCTCCCCCGACCGCCTGGCACTGGGGGCGCCGTTGACAGCGTGTTGGCAGAACCCCTGGGGGACACTGGCCTCGCGCCCAGGCAGCACCGGGCGGACGTCCACCTTGCTCCTCGGGCCGCTGCGGCCGGGTGGCGCCCGTGTTTCTGAGCTGCCTAAATCTGTGACTTTCGGGCTTCCACTGGACTTGGGAAGTGTTTTGTCATTATTCCCTCCACTTCCTCCCTCCTTCCGGGACGCCAGTGACGTGACCGTGGGCCTTGTCACCTTGCCCCACGGGTCCCTAAGGTCACCTCTTCCCCTGCTTCCTTCTGTCCGTTCTTCAGCTGTTCCTCGTTTCTCAGTCACCGAGTTGTCCTGTCAGCCCCGTTCTGCTGGTGAGCCCGTCCGGGACCCATTTGCTTCAAGTATTTAGTTCTGACATGTCCGCTGGGCTCCTTCCCGGGGTTTTTAGTTCTGCACTTAGGACTGCCGGTTTCCCCTTCTCTGCCTCGTGGAGCCTGGTTCTAGCAGCTGCTTGAAACTCTCGTCAGACAATTCGAACACCCGGGTCACTGGGGGCTGGAATCTGTTGCTTATCTTCTCCCCTGAAAATCCATCCCCTTGTCCTGGTTCTTTGTCTGTGACGTCATTTTAGATCCAATCTTGAGGCAGTGCTTTGGAGGTGAGGAGACGTCGGGCCCTGTTAAATTCTCCGACAAATTCACTTTTACTTACTAATTTATCTAAGGAGCTCTGCTGGCGTAGTGCCTAAGGCATCTGACTGCTAATCAGAAGGTTGGCAGTTCAAACCTACCAGCCACTCCTCGGAAGGAAGACTGGGCAATCTACTTCCATAAAGATTTACTACCTTGGAAACCCAAAGGGGTCGCTAGATAAAATTATTAACCTCTGCGGTAGTTAAGGTTGTTGTCAACCTGGCTGGGCCTGGCTGAGTGGCTGGGCAGCTGGATGTAGTGTTCTCCATGATGAGACTGGCAATCAACTCCATGGTGGGATCTGCCGTGAGCAGGTGAGTAGCTGCCTTAGGGGTGTGGTCTGCTTCCCGTACATAAGGAGAAGCTTTGGGATTGGGCTCCAGCTTATGGCACGCTTGAACCCTGCATGTAGCCGAGTCATTGGTCAGCAGCCTGCCATGCTCTGCCGACCCTGGGACTTTCAAAGGACTTGAATCAAAGGCCTGCCATGTGGTTTGGTAACATTGGAGCTATGCCTTTTTACTTGTCAACCTTGGGTTTGTTGGCCTCAGCAGCCAGCAAAACCCTCCAGCTTCAGTGGGCTGGGAGCAGGAGACAGAGCTGAAGCCCAAGGTTGAGGGCTTTCACCCAGTCCCTAGAGCCTGGCACTTTGAACTTGGACTTAAAGGATCCACACCGCAGAAAATAAACTGTTTGTTCAAGCCATCCCACTGGTGGTATATTCCAGAGCGGCACCAGGTGACCAGAATCACCTCATCTACTGTTGTTGTTCTTAGGTACTGTCGAGTCAGCTCCAACTCATAGTGACCTTGTGTCCAAGAGAATGGAGCACTGCCCGGTCCCGTGCCAGCCTCACTATCCCTGCTACACCTGAACCCATCACTGCAGCCACCGTGTCAATCCATCTCATTGAAGACCTTCCCCTCCTTCATTGACCCTCCACCCTACCAAGCATGACATCCTTCTCCAGGGAATGGCCCCTTCTGACCACATGACCAAAGTAGGTGAGACGAAGTCTGGCCATTCTCGCTTCCCAGGAGCCTTCCAGCTGCACTTCCTCAGGACAAATTTGTTTGTTCTTCTGGCAGTCCATGGTACTTTCAGCATTCTTCACCAACACCACAACTCAAAAGCATCAACTCTTATTCGGTCTTCCTTATTGGTTGTCCAGCTCTCCCATGCATATGAGGTGACTGAAAACACCATGGCTTGGTTAGGTGCACCTTAGTCTTCAAAGAGACATCCTTGCTCTCCAGCCCTTGAAAGAGGTCTTGTGCAGCCGATTCACCCAGTGCAATACATCATGTGACTTCTTGACTGCGGCTTCCATGGGTGTTGATTGTGGAACCAAGCGCTATGAGATCTTTGACAACTTCAATCTTTTCTCCATTTATCATTTATTATGAAATAATTTTATCAATTATTATAAATAATCAGTTACCTACTACCCACTGCCCTGGAATCCATTCTGACCCACAGCGCCCCTAGAGGACAGAGTGGAACTGCCCCACAGGGTCTCCAAGGCTGTCAATCTTCACAGAAGCAAAGCCCAAACCACACCCACTGCTGTGGAGTCCATTCTGACCCACAGCGCCCCTAGAGGACAGAGTGGAACTGCCCACAGGGTCTCCAAGGCTGTCAATCTTTACAGAAACAGACTGCCTCATCTCTCTCCTGCAGAGCAGCTGGTGGGTTTGAACAACCAATGTTTTGGTTGGCAGCCCAATGCCTTAGCCACAGCACCAACAAATAACAATTCACTGCCATCGAGTCAGACTCAACTCATAGCGACCCCTCCTTGGGTTTCTGAGGCGGTATCACTACGGAAATACATTGCCCAACCTTCCTTCCAAGGGGCGGCTGGTCGGTTTGAACTGCCAGGCTTCTGGTTAGCAGTCAAGTGCCTTAGGCACTATGCTATTAGAGCTCCCACAGCACCAAAGGGCTCCTTAAATAATTAGCTAGTAACAATTAATTTAGTAATTAGTACTAACTACTTACTTTACTTTATTAATTTGCTGATTAGTGATTTATTAATGAAGTGTCTATCAATAAATTCATTACTTTATTAGTAAAATTTTATTGATTAGTTGTAGATATAGATTTCCTTTATAATAATTATGTCACACAGTAATTTTGTTTAAATATAACATTCAAACTATTGAACATACAACACAACTAATTAAAACATATCATACGTTGATTTTTTAATTTTTAAAAGTATCTTTACCAGATAAGCAACTAGTTAGGGTCCGACTACCAGTCCTGACTCACCGTCTGTGCAACAAACCCAAGGGGTGCCAGGAGAGAGGACTGGGGGCTGCCCTGGGCGTGCGTACCCCTTGCTCCACCTCTGGGGGTGCCTGCACGTCTGCCCCTCGGTCAGCCGGGCACTGGGTGGCAGTTAATAGCACACTTCTGCTTGCAAAGCCTTCGCTGGCTGTGTGGGTCTGTTCCAGGCACGGGTAGGTGGAGGCTGTGTCAGGACTTAGGGGTATTGGGGGGTCCACCTTCCAGTCTCTCAGGGATTTGCCCTACACTCACCAACTCCCAAGCCCCTTTGCTTGGCTCCTGTCCAGAAAGATGGGTCTTAGTCACCCACTGCACTGAGTCACACATCACCCAACTGGTGCCCCGCCAGGGACAAGTGTGAGAGGGAAGAGAAGGAGTAATGGGGTCCCCACCCTCCTCTCTGAGTCTTTGCCCCAGGCCTGCGGTGTGGCTCCAGTGAGGACGGATCTGGGAGAGAGAAGAGGAAACCGACCAGAAACCCCCACACCCCCCTAGTCATTTTTCACGCTCTGGGGTCTTCCCAACCCACCTGCTCTGGGACTTTTCAGGGCTCAGTCATTGCTCTCCGAGTTATTAACTCTCACACTCTGGAGAGACAAGACTCTGAGGAAGCCATGGCCGAGACGGTGGCCGCCTGCCCGCGGCCCGCCCTCCCCGTGGCCGGGACGGTGGCCGCCTGCCCGTGGCCTGCCCTCCCCGTGGCCGGGACGGTGGCCGCCTGCCTGTGGCCCGCCCTGCCCACTCGGGCTTCTGTCCCTGCTGCTGTACCTGGACAGGCTGAGGTGGAACCCTGCCTGAGGAGGTCCCCGGAATGGGTAGCCAAGAGGGTACCCCAGGCATCCTGGGTGGCCAGCCCATCCCTCTCCAGGCCTAAGCACACCCGGGCCTACACTGAACACAGACTGTGCGGAGTTGGGCCCTAACCCCACACGTTTCTAGAGAGAGCTGCCAACTGCTTGAGGATGATGCCAGCAGGACACCAGCCTCCGTGGGCTCTGACTCAGGACGCCCCACAAAGTCAGAGAACTGAGCTCCACAGAGGTTTCAAGGACTGACTTTTCACTTTTTCCAAAGTGTTTCTGGGTGGGCTTGAACCCACAGCCATTTGGTTAGCAGAGCACTGTTAACTGTTATTCCAGGGATGTGAATGGACTTACCAACTTACCACTGGCTCCATCGGGCCGGTCTCTGGGGCCTGGCCAGTGGTGGGGTGGGGAAGGCGGGTTGGCCCCAGGTGGGGCTGCTGGTGGAGTCAGGGAGCAGCCTGGACTTGAGCAGAAGGAAGGTGTGGTCCACACTGGGGCCCAAGGGGCAGCACCAGTCCGTGGCTCACTCCTGTCACCCCACTGACATCAAGGGCCTTTCTGTGTCATGACCCAGCGGCAGCTCAGAGTGGGCATCGTGGGGCACCTGGGGGCCCGGCAGACTCAGTCCCAGGCATGAGGCCCAGCTCCCAGCAGTGAGTCCAGGAAACCTGAGCCCAGGGAGGCCCCTGCCCCTCAGAGCTGGCAGAACAAAAGCAGCATTTCAGTCCCCACATGCCCAGCTGGGCAGAGGGTCCCCAGGGCCTGACAGGATACTACCAGACTGTCTGGTTCCCAGCCGTGGTCTGCCTTCTGGCTGGGGCCCAACCCCTGCCCACCCTGACAGCAAGTCTGATGGGGCCCAATTCCTTCATGAGGGGTCAAGAGGGGTTCCATGCAGTGGCCCGGCACAGCTCAGTGTACGTGGGCTGCTAGGTTCTGAGCCCTCCTCACCCCTGGAGCACTCCCTGCTGACAGATAGAAGACTGGAGGCTAAGATGGAGGAATAGGCAGACAAGCGACACAGACCCTCTTCAACAAAAAGAAAAACCAATTGACAGAGATACAGAAGATAATCCTGGAGCACTGAGCTTTGAGAGGAACTATACAGAAGGGGATTAGGCACCAACTAGTGGAAAAACCTGAACAAAAACAGTGAGAACACAGACGGTCGAAGCTGTGGACTGTCGGCTACTCTGACGGGACCAACAGCCTGAATAGTGCCAAGTGGTGAGAATTGACCTAAAGATCAGCCCTGGTCACCAAGGGCTGCAGGGACGACTGCGCTGATGGCCTATGACTAGGAAGGGAAACAGCAAGGAGGGAGACAACTTGAGCTGTTGACTTTCCGCTGTCCAGAGGGTGCAGCCATTTTGAATGTTTACAAGCAGCAGCCATTTTAGATATTTAAAATGACTGAGGGCACAGCCATTTTGAATCTTTACAAGTGGCAACCATTTTGGATTATAAAGTGATTGCATCTTCATTCAGATTCCAGGGACCTAGGAATAGGCTTTGTTTGCCAAGGTCAGCAGGGACATACGAGAGGCTGACAACAGGAAAGGAGACAGGTGGTGAGGGTATAAGTGCTGTCAACTAGCGAATAGAGGAGCACAGTACACTGCTTACACAGATAACATACAAACAAAAGAAAGAAAATGAAAATCGTGGGCAAGTCACTCCAACATACAATCACCAATTAAATATAAACACAAAAACGTCACAATGCCTCGGAGACAACAGAGCATCACAGTCCACACAAAGAAGCAAGATAAAGCAGGAGAAACAAGGGACTAGGATACAGACCCAAAACACATCCCTGAGGAACACGCAGCATTGGAACTCCCTGATAAGGAATTCAAAAGAATTATATTTAGGTGTCTTCAAGGAATTGAGAGACAGATCAAGGAAAACACAGAGAAAACCCTACAACAATTTCAAAAGACAATACAAGAACAAAAGGACAAAATAAATGAAAAATTAGAAATGATACAAAATCTACACACAGAAATCCAGACGATTAATACTAAATTTCCAGAAATAGGTAAGACACTGAATGGGCAAAGGAGCAGAACTGTATCAATGGAAGACAGAATTAGGGAGATTGAAGGCAAATACCTGAACACTTCTTTGGAAAGGGATCAATCAGGAAAAATATCAAAACAAAATGAAGAAAGCCTAAGGTTCATGTGGGATATCATCAAAAGGAATAATCTACGTGTAATTGGAATTCCAGAACAGGAAGACACAAAACCACAGAGAAAATTATCAAAGATTTGTTGAAAGAGAATTTTCCTGATATGATGAAAGATAAAAAAAAATATATCTATTCAGGAAGTCCAACGAACCCCAAACAGGATAGACCCCAACAGAAAATCACCCAGACATATCATCAAACTCACCAAAACCAAAGACAAAGAATCATGAGAGCAGCACGGGAAAAATGAAAAGTTACCTAGAAGGGGCAACCATTAAGACTAAGCTCGGATTTCTCGAGAGAAACTATGCAGGCGAGAAGATAATGGGATGGTATATAAAAGCACTGAAGGAGAAAAAATTCCAACCAAGAATTATGTACCCAGCAAAACTGTCCCTCAAATGTGATGGTGAAATTAGGACATTTCCAGATAAGCAGAAATTAAGGGAATTTGTTAAAACCAGACCAACCTTAGAAGAGATTCTAAAAAGGAGCCCTTTGGACAGCAACAACAGCCAACAACAACGGACCATTAACACACATGATGACATAACCCAGCAACCGACCCAGCTATGAAAGTATCCAAAGTAAAAAAGCCTACATACAAGATTGTAAACAGGGAACCAGAGACATCAATTGACAAATGAGGACAACTACAAACCAAAAAGAGGGAAAAGCTGTCATTACAGAACTTCTAGATGGTAGGGAAGTGAAGACAACTACAAGATAGAATGGACTGTTCTAAACTTGGGAAGAAAACTATGAATTGCAGGGTAACCTCAAAGAAAAACGATAAACCTTCACATCAAAAAAGAGGACCAGCATAAATACTAAAAGCAAATACTAAAAGAATAGCAATGAAGGAAGCGATAACACAATTCATAAACAATTGAATTGTTTCTGAGCTCAGCATAGAAAATTATATGGAACAAAGAAATCGACACAATGAAAAAGTACATGACAAAAATGACAGCAACAAATTCATATTTGCCAATAATTACATATCTGGCAAGGGACTTACCTCTAAGATTTATGGCGAAAGAGTGGATGACCAAACTATGGTGCATACACATAATGGAATGCTATGCAGCACTAAAGAATAATATACAGTCTGCAAAACACCACGTAATATGGATGAACTTGGAGGACATTACACTGAGTGACATAAGTCAATCACAGAAGGACAAATATAGTATTAGTTCATTGTGGAGAGTCAAGGAAAGGTTTACATATGAAGGGAAACTTTCTTTGTTGGTTGCCAGGGGTGGGAGGGGAGGGGAGGGAACACTGGAAAAAAAAAAACACATTGACCCATGTCACTTTAGTTTTGTGTATTTCACTGTACATAAATTATTATTTCAATAAAATGCATTTAAAAAAAGAAGCCTGGAGTCCAGTGTATGGGGTGGCCAACGGGGAGGCCCGACCGCAGGAGGGCTCGGGGCTGCGGGCTCAGTGGGGGGTTGGGGGTTTGCTACTGCACGGAGCAGGCAGCTCCTTCGAGGGTGCCGGGTCAGAGAGCATGTGTCTCCCTCTAGCCCTGCCGGCAGGACACCCTGACGGGACCACAGTTCCAGGCTGCACTGCCAGAGGCCACCCAGTGGGACATGGTCATTTCCGTGGTTCCTTCGTGCACTCTGTCCCTGGAGCCCTCTCTGTCCCAGAGGGAATCAACTTCTTGAGGTAGGGGGAGGTCCCAGCCCCTCATGGGCCCGCACTGCGGAGGGCCTGCTTCCCCGGCCCACCCTGCCGTATTCCCAGCCTCCCTTGCAGCGAGACTGGGTTATGGGGACACTGGGCTGGCTGGGCTGGGGCTCTGGGTGTTTCACGCTGTGCGCACACCGTGTGTGTGTCATGTTCGTGTACGTGTACGTGAGTGGCGGGCTGTGCCCCGATGCTCCTGCGTCCCCCCTCAGCTGCACGGCTGGAGGGAGCCCAGCTGTGGGACACTGGGAGGTGGACGGAGGCCTGACTGTGACCTGCTCTCCGGAGGGCACGGACCGAGGCTGCCCTGACCCCACGCGTGGCCCGCAGGCACGAGCAGCCCTGCCGTCACTCCACTCTGGTGGCTCCCGAGCCGAGGGCAGGGCGCTCCTCCCAGCAGGCGCAGGCTCCAGTGGCCCCAGTATGGACTGAAGGGCGTGGCGGCTCTGCTGTAGTCCATGGGTGTGCTGACCCAGACCCCCGAGGGCCCCGCGCGAGCAGACCGTGCGCTGACCCAGACCCACGAGGGCCCCGCATGAGCTGACCCAGACCCCCGAGGGCCCCGCGCGAGCAGACCGTGCGCTGACCCAGACCCACGAGGGCCCCGCATGAGCTGACCCAGACCCCCGAGGGCCCCGCGCGAGCAGACCGTGCGCTGACCCAGACCCACGAGGGCCCCGCATGAGCTGACCCAGACCCCCGAGGGCCCCGCGCGAGCAGACCGTGCGCTGACCCAGACCCACGAGGGCCCCACATGAGCTAACTCAGACCCACGACGGCCCCGCGAGAGCAGACCCAGACCCACGACGGCCCCGCATGAGCTAACCCAGACCCACGAGGGCCCCGCGTGAGCTAACCCAGACCCCCGAGGGCCCCGCGCAAGCAGACCGCGCTGTGTGGCTTCATGGCTGGGCTTCTCGGCAGCGGATCACCAGGCCTGCCTTCTGCAGCGCTCCTGGGTGGGTTCAGACCCCCAACCTTCCAGTGAGGAGCTGCATGCTTCACCGTTTGTGCCCCAGGGACCCCTCTAGCCTTGGGCCCTCTCAGCCATGAGAGTGCTGGGGCGTCCTGGCTGCCAGGCCCAGGGCAGAGGTGGTCCTCAGTGCAGGATCCAGACCTGAGCCTGTAGGGCGAGGCCCACAGGGAGCCCAGGACAGGCACTGACCGGGCCCGTCCCCAGGGCAGGGGGGTAGGAAGCCGAGGCAGTGAGCACACAGCTGTGCAGTGCCCCCGCCCCCCGGAAGGGCCATCTGGTGCCCAGCCCTAGGCCTGGGCTCGGATCCATCAATGGCTGGGTGACCATTGATGCCAAGTGGACGGGGAGGCCCAGCTGTGCGTCTCCTAACCTCCCTCCCCCCAAGGCAGCTCCAGTCGCCTTCAACCAGCTATGGCAAGACGGAGGTCACTCCAGGAGACACAGCCTGCCCTCCACGCGGCATGGCCACTCAGAGCAGGGCCGGTTCCTCTTCTCATCCACCAGGCGGCTCTGATCCCCTTCCCACCACCACGCACATGCCTCCCCTGGCCCAGCTAGGAAAGAAGCCCCCCACCACAGCACACGCACACATACACACACCGCCCACACAGGAAGAACTGCAGGCATTTGCCGGACGTTCCAAAGTCAGCTCTGAAGACAGCAGGACCCGGGGCCCCTGACACTGGGCTGCGCAGGAGGGAGGGGGAGTTGGGCCTACAGGTGCTAACCTTCTCAGGGGGAGCACGGGCATCCACCATCCCTTGTGCGAGCAGCCTGTCCCCCCTCCAGGACCAAAGGCTCCGGCCTGGCTTCAGGGGAGCTTTCAGACTGATACAGACTGGGAAGGGTGACGGGTCACCCACTTCTGAAACAGGTGGCAGTGAAACCCTCATGAACAACAGTGAAACACTGTTTGATATGTTACTGGGAAACTTTATGAAGAGCCTGAAACTGTCCGATACAGTGCCGGAAGATGAGCCCCTCGGGTCGGAGGACACGCAAAATACAACTAGGGAAGAGCGGACTCCTCAGAGTCGAGTCGCCCTTAACGACGTGGATGGAGGAAAGCTTTCAGGGCCTCCATTTGCTGATGGGGCATGACTCGCAATGACAAGAAACAGCTGCACACTTCCGTGGATAATCAGAACGTGGAATGTACAAAGTACAAATCTAGGAAAACTGGAAGTTGTCAAAACTGAAATGGAACACATAAAGACCGATGTTCTAGGCATTAGTGAGCTGAAATAGACTGGTTTGGGCCATTCTGAATCAGACAATATGCTACTGTGTGGGGAATGACAAATTGAAGAGGAATGGTGTGGCATTCATCGTCACAAAGGATGTTTCAAGATCAGTCCTGAACTACAATGCTGTCAGTGATAGGACAATATCCATATGGCTACAAGGAAGGTCAGTTAATACTACTGTTCAACTCTACACACTAACTTCTAAAGCCAAAGATGAAGAAATTGAAGATTTTTCCAACTTCTGTATCTGAAATTGACCAAACATGCAGTCAAGATACGTTGACTATCACTGGTGACTGAAACGCACAAGTTGGAAACAAAGAACTCATTGCAGGAAAATGTGGCCTTGGGGATCTCATGATAAAGTTTTGTGAGAACAATGACTTATTCACTGCAAATACCACTTTTCAACAACACAAATGGCGGCTACACACATGGACGCCACCAGATGGAGTACACAGGAATCAGAGCGACTGCATCGCTGGGAAGAGGTGATGGAGAGCTCAACACCTTCAGCCAAAACCAGGCCAGGAGCTGACTGAACAGACCATCAATGCTCATATGCAAGTTCAAGCTGAAGTTGAAGACAATGAAAACAAGTCCATGACAGCCAAAATATGACCTTGATTATATCCCTCCCGAATACAGAGACCATCTAAATAGATTTGATGCACTGAACACCAATGACGAAAAACCAGAGGAACTGTGGGATGACATCAAGAACATCATCCGTGAAGAAAGCAAAAGATGGGAAAGAAAAAAAAAAAAGACCAAAATGGATGTCAGAAGAGACTCTGAAGCTTGCCCTTGAGTGGAGAGTAGCTAAAGCAAATGGAAGAAATGACAAGATAAAAGAGCTGAAGAGAAGATTTCAAAGAGCAGCTTGAGCAGACAAAGCCAATTACTGTAATGAAATGTGCAAAGACCTGGAGTTAGAAAACCAAAAGGGAAGAATAAGCTTAGCATTTCTCAAGCTGAAATGAAAGCATTTGAAGAAAAATTCAAGCTTTGTGTTGCAATAGTGAAAGATTTTATGGACAAAATATTGAATGATGCAGGAAACATCAAAAGAAGATGGAAGGAATACACAGTCACTGCACCAAAATGAACTGGTCAACATTCATCCATTTCAGGAGGTGGCATATGGTCAAGAACCAGCGGTACTGAAGGAAGAGGTCAATGCTGCACGGAAGGAACTGTCGAAGAACAAGGCTCCGGGAGTTGACGGAAAACCCACTGAGATGTTTCAAGAAACGGGTGCAGTGCTGCAGGCACTTACTCATTTATGCCAAGAATATGGAAGACGCTGCCTGGCCAACTGACTGGAAGAGACTGTATCCGCACCATTCCAAAGAAAGGTGCTCCCACAGAATGTGGAAATTATTGAACAATATCAGTATCACAAGGAAGTAAAATCTTACTGAAGATAATTCAAAAATGGTTGCAGTAGTATATTGATAGGGAACTTCAAGAAATGCAAGCTGGATTCAGAAGAGGACGTGGAACAAGGGATATCATTGCTGATATCTGATGGATCTTGACTGAAAGCAAAGAATACCAGAAAGATGTTTATCTGTGTCTTATCGACTATGAAAAGGCATTCAACTGTGTGGATCATAACAAATTATGGATAACATCAAGAAGAATGGGAATTCCAGAACACTTTATTGTTCTCATGAGGAACCTGTACACAGACCAAGAGTCTGTTCAAACAAAACAAGGGGTTACGGCATGGTTTAATATCAAGAAAGGCATATGTCAGGGTTGGGTCCTTTCACCACACTTATTCAATGTGTGTGCTGAGCAAATAATCTGAGAAGCTGGACTATATGAAGAAGTATGCAACATCAAGATTGAAAGAAGGCTCGTTAACAACCTGTGATATACTGAGAATGCAACTTTGTTTGCTGAAAGTGAGGATGAAGAAGCACTTACTGATGAAGATTACAGACTTCAGTCTGCAGCATGGATTACACCACAACATAAACAGAATGAAGATCCTCACAAGTGGACCAATGAACAGCATCACGGTAGATGGAGAAAAGACTGAAGTTGTCAAAGATTTCATTTTACTTGGATCTACAATCAACACCCATGGAAGCAGCAGACTCGCAGTAAGACAGTGTACTGCAGTGGGCAAAGGTGCTGCAGGAGACCTCTGTAAATTGTTTAGCAGCAGAGACGTCACTCTGAAGACAGAGCACGTGACCCAAGCCATAGTATTTTCAGCTGCCTCACGTGCACATGAAAGCTGGGTAACTAACAGGGAACAGGGAAGAAGAGTTGCTGCTTCTGAGTTGTGGTGCTGGTGAAGAATACCGAAGGTACCATGGCCTGCCCGAAGAAGGAATAAACTGCCCTGGAGGAAGTGCAGCCGGAATGCTCCTTGGAGGTGAGAATGGTCAGACTTCGTCTCACCTACTTTGGTCACATTGTCAGCAGGGACCAGTCCCTGGAGGATCAGCAGGGACCAGGCCCCAGAGGAGCCAGGCCCAGGAAAGTAATGGGCCAATGGAAAAGGGGGAGAGGCCCAGCAAAACGGGTCGACACAGCGGCTGCGACGGCGGGCTCAGTGTAGCAGGGACTGTGAGGCTGGCGCAGGACCGGACAGCAACTCGTTGTGTTGCACACGGGGTCACCAGGAGTTGGAGGTGATTTGACGGCACCTAACCACCACCTGCTTGGTGCTGGGCACTGCAGATCAGGGTGGGCCTCTGGACACAGATGCTGCAGATGGGGGGCTAGGCCAGGTGTGAGCCCTCGACACCCAGGTGTGACCTTGCCGCCCCCACATTCCTGACGGCAGGTCCACGTGGGGCAGACCCTGGCCTTCACATCCTCCCTCCTGGCCTTCACATCCTCAGAGGCATCTGGGCAGCCCAGGTGAGGGAGGGGCGGGTGCAGGGCTCCGTATCTGGGTGAGGGCGTTCCTCATGGTTCTCTTGTCCTGCCCACCTTCCTCTCAGTCAGACGGGAGATCAGTGCGACCACAGTCCCCAAACGGCCCACCCTGGAGGCCTCGGCCCCACCAAGGGTCTGTCAGACTCCACATCCCAGACATGATTTTATTTGACCCTGTCCCACAGTGGCCCACAGGCTGGCGGGTGGGAGACCTCGGGGTGAGGTGGGACAGGCGTGAATAGAACCTATGAACGGGGCTATTGCAACAGACCCCTCACCAGTGAAGACTTCTGGCTGGAGCTACACCTTGGAGAAGACAGGGCTGGCCAACCCGGGCCTCCCCTGGGCCCCAGAAACTTTCTGGAACCTTGGCCAGCCTGGCCGGGCCCAGGGATGGCTGATGCAGCTGGGCTTCCAGAGGGTCGGGCAGCAGCTGCCAAGTGTGGCATGCCCAGCCCAGCTCGCTCCCCCAGGGCGCCTCAAGGTCAGCAGAGGCAGCTGGCAGCCTGGCGCTGGGTCGGGGCACAGCACTGGGTCAGGGCGCACCACTGGGTCGGGGTGTGGGGCCTGGACCACTGCCCACGCCATCACCAGAGCCCTCAGAGGCCACTTGTGATCTGTCCTTGCCCCTCTGGAGAGTGTAGGCGGACGGCCCGAGCCGCAGGATCTTTCCGCTGCCCAGGCACTCGTCCCCCTTGTAGAAGACAGCAAACTGCAGGACAGAGAGGCCCGAGGTCAGCGCAGGCGGGGCCCGGCATCCAGGGGAGGGGCACAGCACCCCCAGCAGTTCACCAGGGACAGGGAGGTCGGGGCCAGGGACCGAGTGGACAGCCACAAGGCCTCGCCACACAGCTGTGCCTGCAGCCCGGGCTCACCTGGCCAATGGGGCTGGAGGGAGGCAGGGAGGTTCAGCCCCCCTCCACTGAGGTTCCCTGAGGGCCCCCAAGTCCCAACCAGCTGCCGTCGTACACCTGCAGTGCCCACCCCTCACACCATCCTCAGCCCACACTTCAGTGGTGTCCCCTTCCTTGGAGCTCCTGCAGTCAGCCCCACAGGGCACCCCGTTCCTCTACCTGCCAAGCACAAGCCACCTCTCCCAACTCTGTCCCTGCCCTGAGGCCTGGCCGGGAGGGAGCAGGAGCCAGGCCAGAGAGCTGAGGTCTCGGGCTGGTCCCAGCCAGCTCTCCCCGTGCGCCAACATCACTGTCATCGCTAAAGCAGGAAGGACACCCTCTGAGCCCCATCTCCCTCCCTGTAAATGAGTGGGGCCGGTCGGCTTTGTGGCACCTCCTCACAGAAGGATGGCGGCTCAGAGACCTCGGCCACACACAGGCCCCCACCCACGGCCACAGGCAGGTGCCTTCTTGCCCTGCACTGGGTGCCACCTCCTCCATCCGGGGCACCACAGAGCTGGGCGTGCCACGCTCACCCCTCAGGACAGCCTGCACCTCTGGGGCCACACTCACCTGCCCGGGAGCGAGCGCCCGCACAGCCTTCACTGCAGTCACCCACACGGTGCCATCCTGGTTGAGGGTCAGTACACAAGGCACTAGAGGGGAAGAGGGCTGATGGGGGGCTGGCCTCAGGCCTCCCGGGAAGGAGGAGCACTAATGGGGGCAGGGGAGACTGCTGCTCAGAGGGACTCCAGCGCACCACCTCCATCAGGAAGGGTCGGCAACGTCAGGGGCCAGGGAGCGCCACCAGGGCCTCTGGGCGTTGACAGGGCCCTGCCTCCCGTCCCAGCTGCACCCACACCCACAACCCAGAGCCACCCAGGGCTCAACAGCAGACACCCCCTGACTCGGCTGCCCCGACACCGGGCAGCAAGCTGCTACTCAGCCCCCCCGGCCTCCCCGTGGCAGGGAGGGCAGGGGCCTGGACTGCATCATACTGTCTGAACAGCCAGGGACTGTCCTGCTCATGGTCAAATCCCCACTGTCCCAGGAGCCTGGCTCAGCCCAGGAAGCTTGGGCCTGAGTGGCCTCCGGGCCCCTGCGGCTCAGTCACCTAGCGCCATCTGGTGGCGGAACCGGAAGTGGCACTCCATCATCTTGTCGCGGACCAGGACGGCAGGCGGCTCCTCAGCAATCCAGTGCACGCGGCTGGTGCGAAGCAGCTCCCGGTACAAGGCGGGGTGGTCCACGTGGGGGGCCTGAGGGGCGGACGTGCAGGCATGACGCCCCAGAGCCTGACCAGGGAGGGCCGCACCCACACCCACCTCGGCCCTCGTTCACCCCATCACGCCGAGCAGCAGGCACGGTGACGTGGGCCACTACGGACAGGCCAGTCAGTGCGCACACGTGGCCACCCTCACCACCTCACAGGCCCTTGAGTCTCACCCTGTAGACGAGGAAATGGGGTGGGCGGCGGTGGCTCGCCCAGGGTGACAACACAAAAGAGGCGGCAGGGAGGTGAGCGTGCGCCCAGCCTGCAGGCGCTCTGCGGAGCCGGGAGTCTCACAGGCCTTCCGCCTGCAGCCTGCCAGGGGCGGCGGCCGACCCGGGACCCCGTCCAACACCGTCGGCCAGAGGAAAGGAGGGGAAGGTGGCCGCCAGCCCCTCAGGCAGGCGCCGGGAGGCTGTGCTCACAGGCCACAGCTGGCCTGGTCTGCTCAGGGCGGTTGAGGCCCCAGGTCCCTACCCACCACTCACTCTCCAGCCCCTGTAACTCTGAAGCTTGGGGCCAGGGGTCCCTGAAGCCCTTTCTCCTGAAGCGGCAGAGCAGCAGCAAGTCTAGGGGCCTCGGGGCCTGAGGAGGGAGGACGGCCCAAAGGGACCGAGGTCGGCTGACCGTCCTTCTGGTTCCCTCGTAGCAAACCAGACACTGGAGCCCCATTCCTGCCCCTGCACCTGACCCAGGCCTGCACTGCATGGCTCCTTACAGAGGGGGCTGAGGCTGGCCACCGAGGCCTGCACGCTTTCTGGCTGCATGGAACAGAGGGTCCCCCACCACCGTGACAGGGTGCTAGGAGGCACTCAGCCACACATTTCCCGGCTGGCGCTGTTGAGAACAGGCGGTCGGTCTGCTGTGGGCCTCCTGTTAGCAGCATCCCAGCCTCTACTCACTAGATGCCAGCAGCATCTCCCCAAGTCATCCTTCTCAGTGGTGACAGCCACAAACATCTCTAAACCCTGTCAGATGTCCCGGGAGTAGGGCCCTGCCTGGCTGAGAAGCCCCAGGCCAGTGTGGGGCAGCACAGGCCCCAGGGAGCGTGGTCTCTGGCGTGGGGGCTCAGAGCAGTGTCTGCTCACAGGACCGATGCCATGACAATAGGACGAGCGCTCCCCAAATGCGCTCAAGACAGCCTCCCCTATGGTCACGACCTGGTGGGGGTCAGCACACCAGGCCCTGGGGGCAAGAGTGGCCTGAGAGGGGCTGGCCTCAGACCCCGAGGAGGAGGAGCACTAATGGGGAGGACGGGGTGCTGCTCAGAGAACCCCCAGTATCACCACGACCTGGGAAGAAGGCTCCCGCCCTCCCGCACCCCTGCTGCCCCAGGTACTGCCCCACCCTGCCATCCCCTCCACACCACCCTGGGTCCTGCCCCAGGTACTGCTCCTGCCCTGCCACCCCAGCCCCACTGCCCCTGCTCTGCCCCCATGTGGCTCTGCTGGGTGCAGATCTCGTCCCCTGGGTACCCACCACGAAAACATCACCCCTGGTGCTGTCCTTCTCCACCACGTACCAGGGCTCCCGCAGGCCGCCGATCCTGGCTCTCTGGCCTAGAGTGTACAGGAACCAGCCTGTGGAGGCCCAGTGCACAGTGAGCCTCAGGCCAGTTCCTAACCCCGCACTTCGACTAGCAGGGAGGGCACAGGGACCACCAGGGAGCCAGCTGGCAGCCCCGGGGCGGCAGTGCTCACCCAGAGCCAGGTCCCTCGGGCAGAGATGGCCTCCTGGGGACCTCAGACCAGAAGGCACTCACCCAGCCAGGCCTGTGTCAGACACCAGGCACCAGGAATGAGAAGCTCCAGCCAAGGGCTCCTGGCCCACAGAGCAGGGCAGATCCTTGAGAATGCTGGGCCGTCCTGAGGGTCCCAATGGACCCACACTTGCAGGTATGCCTGCCGTCTGATGCATAAAGTGGCCTTGGCCACCCCCACACCTTTTCTCTGGGCAGCTTTCTAACTGCTCTCGGTATCATTGCCCCCAAACAAGTCCCTTCTGTCCCCTCACCCGGGGACAGTGCTGCCCCGGCAGTGAGGTCCTGGCAGCAGTCAGCACACCCTGAGCTCAGATGCCGATGCAGACAGAGCTACACACAGGGTCACAGGCATAGACCAGGGTCACCGAGCCACCACCTGGGGATGGGACTGCGCAGATCCAGCAGTCCTGGCCAAGGGCCACCTCCTCCTCGGTCAGGGATGTGCAACAAACCAAACACCTGCCAGGGCGCTGCCCCGCACCCCCAGGCCCTCTGAGGGGCCACCTGACATCCAACTAGTGGTCTGTACTAGCCTGCTCCCGACAGGAGGGAGACCTCGGAGACTGTTTCACGTCTGTCCTCTGCACGTCTCGCACAGAGAGGCCCCAGGCCCACCCCTGGAGCTCCCACGGCCGGCTTTCCCACTGGGCGGCGGCCAAGCCAGGTGAGAAACTCCACGTGTGGGACGCCTGACACCGCTGATCACATGGGCTTTCATCACGAAAGCCGTACTATGATGACAACAGAACTCCTTCCGCCAAAGCAGGTCTCTATCATTTTCCTCCTACGCTGTAATTGCTGCTGTTAGGTGCTGTCAAGTCGGTTCTGACGCCTAACGACCGCACGTGCACACACGAAACGCGGCCCCTCCCGTGCCATCTCCAGTCACTGGCATGCTTGAGCTCATCACTGCAGACCCGGGGTTACTGCGACTCGCTGGGGGTCCTCCCCGTTCACTGATCCTCAGCTTTACGAGGCAGGATCAACCTCCCCAGGGACTGGTCCCTTCTGACAACATGACAAGAGGACAGGAGGGGAAGTCTTACATCCTCTTTCTAAGGAGCATCCCGACGGAACTTCTTCCAAGACAGACTTGTTCATTCTTCCCAACAGTTCAAGGCCCATTCAGCATTCTCCACCAACACCACAATTCAAAGGCATATGAGGTGCCTAAAAATGCCATGGCTTGGGTCAGGGACACTTTAGTCTTTAAAAGGACATCTTTGTTCCTCAACAATTTAAAGAGGTCTTTTGAAGCAAATGTGCCCAGTGCGAGACATTGTTTGATTTCTTTGCTGTTTGTGTGGGTGTGGACTGTGGATCCAAGTAAAATGAAATCCTTGACAACTTTGATCTTCTTCTCTCCATTTATCGTGATGTTGCCTATTGGTCCAGTTGTGAGGATTTTTGTTTTATGTCGAGGTATAATCCATACTGAAGGCTGTAGTCTTTGATGTCATCAGAAAGTGCTTCAAGTCCTCCTCACTTTTAATAAGCAAGGTTGTATCATCTGCATATCACATGTTGTTATTAAGTCTTCCTTCAATCCCAATGCTGTGTTCTTCTTCGGACAGCCCAGCTTCTCAGATTATTTGCTCAGCACACAGACTGAGTAAGTGTGGGGAAAGGATACAACCGACACACACCTTACCTGATCTGAAACCATGCAATGCAGTACCCCCTTGTTCTGTTCAAATGACTGCCCCACGGACTATGTAGATTCCACACGAACACAACGAAGTGTTCTGGAATTCCCATTCTTCACAATGGTATCCATAATTTGTTATGATCCACACAGTCAAATGTCTTCACACAGTTAATAAAACACAGAGAAACATCTTTCTGGTATTCTTTGCTTTCAGCCAAGATCCATCTGGCATTAGCAGTGATATCCCCCGTTCCATGTCCTCTTCTGAATCCAGCTTGCATTCCTGGAAGCTCCCTGTCAATATACTGCTGCAACCGTTTTTGAATTACGTTCAGCAAGATTTTACTTGCATGTGATACTTATGATACTGTTTGTTAATTTCCACATTGTGTTGGTCACCTTTCTTTGGAATGGGCACAAATACAGATCACTTCTGGTCAGCTGGCTAGGTAGCTATCTTCCAAATTTCTTAGCATAGACAAGTAAGCACCTCTGTCCGTTTGAAACATCTCAGTTGGTTAGTCTGTCAGTTCCTGAAGCCTTATTTTTCATCAATTCCTTCAGTGCAGCTTGGACTTCTTCCTTCAACACCATTGGTTCTTGATCATATGCCGCCTCCTGAAATGGCTGAATGTCAACCAGTCCTTTTTGGTGCAGTGACTCTGTACTTCTTCCAACTTCTTTGGCCGTTTCCTGCATCATTCAACATTTTGCCTGTAGAATCCTTCAACAGGGCAACTCGAGGCTTGAATTTGTTCCTTCGGTTCTTTCTGCTTGAGAAAAGCTGAGTATGCTCTTCCCTTCGAATTTCCAACCCCAGTTGTTTGCACATTTCTCCATTAACAGACTTTGCCTTCTCCAGCTGCTGACTTGACAGCACCTAACAGCCACATGCAGCGAGTAGGTCTGGCTCTGAAAAGCTTGCAAGCAGCCACCTAAGATCCAGCTATTGGTCTCTACTTGGCCCAAGAAGAAGAGAAAAGTGGAAAAGATGGACTCAGAAAGAAAGTAGCCTACAGAACAAACAATCTATGGATCCACGACCTCAGCCACCCTGAGATCAGAGGGACTAGAAGGTGCCTGGCCACCACTACTGGCCATTTTGATTAGGACAACAGACAGACCCTGACAGAGTGGCAGAAAAACATGGAACAGAACTCGAATTCTTAGAAAGTGCAGACTTATTGGTCTGGTTGAACTAGAGGACTCCCTAAGGCTACTGCCCTGAGATACTCTTTAAACTGAGAAGCCTGAGTATTTATTCTTTGAAGTCATCTTTTAGCTGAATAACAGACTGACTCATACATTACAGACCCACCCACGAGTGATGGGCTCCTATCACAGATCACCTGCATGAGCCCAAACGGTTGACATCCACTATACAGCACAGATGAGAAAGCAAGGGGCCGGGGAAACTAGATTAACAGAAACAGAGCCACCAGAATGGAAATGCAAATGCTGACACACTGCAAAATGTAGCCAATGTCACTGAAAAACATGCAGGAAATTGTTAAATGGGAATCTATTTGCATAAAAATACATTTACAAAAAAGAAAGGCGCCCACATCTTGACACACTAACTCTCCAGTCAGAGCCTGGACTAAACGCCCTGTGTCCCAGATGTCTGCCTCCACAGCCCAGCCCCACGCCCCACTGGCTGACAGGGGCCTAGGCATCCTAACGTCCCGGTGCCGAGGCCCACCCCCGCTCAGGAGTCAGAGGGACAGCGGCCGGGTGGCCTCTCACCTTGGTGTGCTCCCAGCACCTTGCTGTCTTCTATGGAAATGAAGTTCCCAGGCCGAGGCTGCAGATACTGGAAAGTAAATCGTGTTACTGAAGAGGCTGGCCCAGGCTGGGGCAACGGCTCTGTGCTCTACATCCAACAACACCCACCTGAAGAATGAACTTCTCAAAGTTTCTTTTACCCACGAAGCAGATGCCCATGCTCTGAAATGACAGGGGGCAGGGTGAGCAGAGATGATGGTGGGAGGCAGCCTCTGCCAGGTGGGGCTTGGGCTCCATTCTGAAACCCTGAGCAGTGCCCCCTGGACCAGCCACCCCCTTCTGGCAAAGGGCCTGGCTGTCCCCCGCAGCACGTCTTAGCCCTCCCAGTGTTTATGGAGGTCCCAAGACTTGGGTCCTATCACCGAGGAAGTGACATTGCTTCATTCCCATGCCCGGCAGTCCCGGCCCAATGGCGGATGCCAGACTTGCTGCCCCAGGAAACGACCTTGGGCAAGGAGTGCAGCAAACCCCAGCAGCAGAGAGAAAATCCAGTCTGTCGAGCCTCCAGGCCCCCGGCCCAGAGTGTGAGGCAGGGCTGGAAAAGGCCCAGGAAGGAGGCTGGGGGGCCAGGGCTCAAAGCTGCAGCGGGAGGCTTGGGAGGGAGACCCCTGGCCCTGGAGCTGTTCTCAGCACAGGAAGACAGAGCTGCAGAAGACTCCCCCCACTGCTGTACCGCCAGACGCTTCACCCCAATTATCTGCTGTGTCTCCCTCTGGGAGGGGGGTTCTGTGGGGCAGGGGCCTGTGCCATATAGCCCTAGAGCTCCCTCAGCTCCTACCACCCAACAATACCCAGAAACTGAATAGTAGAAATGGTAGGTGGGTGGGTGGATGGGTGGACTGGTAGGTGAGGGATTAGTGGGGGTAGATGGATGAATGAGTGGGTGGGGAGAGAGGAAGGTAAATAGGAGTTGGGTGGGTGGCTGGGTAGATGGGTGGGTGGGTGAACTGACAGGTGAGGGGTTAGGTGGGTAGAGGGATGGATGAGTTGGGGGGGACATACAGGGGTTGACAGGAGTTGGGTGGGTGGATAGATGGACAGATGGATGGGTGGGTAGGTGGGTGGGTGGACTGATGGGTGAGGGGTTAGGTGGGTGGATAGATAGAGAAGGAGGTGGGGAAGTAGTGGGGTAGAGGGAGATGGATGGATAGGTGGGTGGGTGCCTTCCACGGGAACAACAATTTGCTGATAAGGCATGGCCCGCTCTTCCCTGTGCCATGCAAACCCAGAAACGGTCAAAGGCCCACTGCCCACTCACACCTCCTTCCTCTGAAGCACGTGATGAAGTCCGTTCTCAGCAGCAATTTTCTTTACAAACTCTTTGGTTAATCCCCCCAGAGGGAAGATGGTTCTCCGCAGGGCATCCTGGGAAACCTGGCTGAGAAAGAAGGTCTGGTCTTTATAGCTGTCAGCTGCCTGCAGGAGTCTTACCGCTGCCAAGAGCAAAGAACAAAAGATGTTGGTGGAATAAACAAGGTGACATCTGGCCTTTAATGAAAACTCAATCCTCATCAGCCACGGGTGATGCGCTCACTCTCACTAACTAACGTCGAGTCAGATC
>NW_006922111.1:1519961-1520497 GCF_000298275.1 Orycteropus afer afer | reverse complement strand
ACCCAGCGGGGGTTGCTGTGAGTCAGAAGTGACTTGACAGCAATGCGTTTGGCTTTGGTACTTTTCACCGCATTCCCATTCTTGGTAAGGAACGGTGCTTGCTTAGACTCCAGGCTGTCCTACAGTTCCACCTGCATTCTCTGTTACACTGTAAAGCCACCTTTATGTTTGAGGCGATACAGCAAGGTGATTGACCTTGGCCATGGCTTGGTTCATGAAAGGAGGGATCTCCCAGCCTGGGCCCAGCTCGGCACAAGGCGTAGTCCCCTTCTGCTGGGTCCCAGAATTCCAGGACTGGCACCATCTGGTCCCTCCAAGGATTGATGGAAAGACACTGAGGCACAGTATCAGTATTAGGCCTTCTGTCGACACTTCTCATCGTTATCTAGTGCAAAGAGAAGCCTACACAGCTTGGGTGGCATAGCGGTTAAATACTTAGCTGCTACCTCAAGGTGAGCAGTTCAAACCCGCCAGCTGCACTATGGTACAATGAAGAGGCAGTTGCTTTCATAAAGATTACACCCTTGCAGACCCTG
>NW_006922111.1:1517120-1518726 GCF_000298275.1 Orycteropus afer afer | reverse complement strand
GGCCAGACCCCACTGCTGGCCTCTGCCTTCGTTTCTTCACTGTTATCACAGACGGGCTCTCTTCTTCACCTCCCTCTTCACCCCTGCTAACACGCTGTCGGGTCGCTGGTAACACCACAGACTGCTCTCGTGAAACCCTTCTCCTGACGTCTGGCCTCCTGGTCTCCTACACCGCGTGTCCGTCCACGCCTGACTAACTTCGCTCAGCAGAGGGGCTCGAGGTCCACCCAGGCTACGAGGTGTCGCAGAGTCACCGCTGCTGTGCTGTGCCCAGGCACCGTGCGTGCTGGCCCGTCCCTCTGCTGGTGGGCATTTAGGCTGCTCCCACCTTCCTGCTATTGTGAACAGTGGTAGGGTAAACACGGGGGTGATGGTATCACTCTCTACACACAGAACGATAAACCAGCTCAACAATGAAAGTAGATCCGGTCATCACGTAAACAGGGCCATCTGCCAAACTCTACTCTTTATTTCCAGAGAGAATCCAGTCAGTCAGGGCGTGCAGCACGAAGCCTCAGATCACGGTGCCTTCGGCATCATCTCCTCGCTCTGGGCTATTTCAGGACAAAGTCAAGTGCCATGATCCTGAGGAAAGAAGTGGCCAAGCCTACGCTGACCGGCCGCCACACGCAGGTGGAGAGGAGCTGGCGTCTGCGGGGACAGGCCTGTGGAACAGCTTTCTCTCCGGCAGCCACCAATCAACGTAAGGCCGTGACGCTGGTCTGAGGAGGTGGCCAGGCCCAGGAGCCTGGTATGCCCCCGCCCTGCTGTGTCCTCCTCCAAGGCCAGGTGGCCTATTGCAGCTCCCCAGGGCAACTAAGTGAGACAGCAATCAAAATTCTCCCCTAGCGGTAAACAGATAGGCAGACAGGCTGAATGACCAGGGCTGTCTAGGCAAAAGGAAATATACCCAAGACCATGAATAAGGCTGGCAGGTGACGTTTCCACACGTGGATTTGTATGTGCTGTGAGAATGTTCACACTACAACTAGCAGGGGGCAAACTTCTGATAACTTTTTCAGCACAGTCAACCACCCTGACAGAGCGATACTTGGACCTGTGGGCTTGAGACCATGGTCACAGGGGACATCAAGCTCAACTGGCATAAAACAGAAACATTGTTCTGCATCCTACTTTGGTAAGTAGCAGCCAGAGGCTTAAAAGCTTACAAGCGGCCATCTAGATGCAACAATGGGTCTCTCCTTATCCAGAGCAAAGAAGAATGAAGAAAATCAAAAGCACACAGAAACAATTAGTCCAAGGGGCCGGTACACCGTGCGATCCTCAGCCTACAAGACCCTGAGACCAGAAGAACTAGACGGTGCCTGGCTACCACTGTTAACTACTCAGAAAGGGATCAGTGTAGGAGATCCTGGATAGAATGGGAGAACAACATGGAAAAAAACCCTCAAAATCATAAAAAAGGACAGGTTTACTGGTCTGATAGAGCCCCGTGAGACCCCTGAGACTATGGCCCCTAGTCACCCTTTTGGCGTGGAATTGAATGCACTCCCATGGCTTCCAGCCAAATAACAGACAGGCATAAGGGGTGAACATATACAGCAGGTAGTACACAGCTTAGAGTGATGAATCTAAGGGGTGAACA
>NW_006922111.1:1514808-1515688 GCF_000298275.1 Orycteropus afer afer | reverse complement strand
AAGGCAGGTGTCCGCCGCAGCCACCCTGGGCCCCAGATGAGGGCAGCACCCACGACAGCTGCTGCCTGCACCGGGCTCGGTGACACAGAGGCAAGAACTCCCCGGAAAGAGCCCAGACGACAGTCGGGCAGAACTGGGTTCAATTCCAGCTCTACCACCTGGTTAAAATGGGGATAAGAACGTGGGCGTCGTATGACCGTGGGGTGGACAGAAAGGCAACGGAGGCGTGTAAGCACCTGCCCGTCCCCAGGGCCTCGGCACCCAGAGGGGGCTGGGCCGGGAGCCAGGCTCAAGAAGCAGCTGTTTGGCGGCACCCAGGTGACTGGGAGGCCAGATGGGGACAGTGCTGCCCTTGACAGGCCCAGCCATGGAGGCCTCTGCGGGGAGGTGGCCCTGAGCCCCAATGTTTTGCACCAAGAACAGGGTGGGCTCACTTTCTGCACACACAGGCGCATGAGGACACCTGGGCAGCAACATCCCATGTCCCCACCTGGCATTCATGGTTCTCTAGGACGAGAAACTCCACTCTCAGCGACATTTAAGAGACTGTCTCTGCACAGTCTCCTTAAACTGCCTCACAGCCCGATCCCGAGGCCTGGACTAAGAACGCCAGGTCCCCGGCGCCTGACGCACAGAGGGACACAGGATCCTGAGCCCACTGCAAATCCACGGCTAGGAGCAAGGCCTGGGCCAAGGCGCAGCACCTCCAAGCTGCTGTCAAGCATCTCCTCACATGACATGTGAACCTTCAAGTCACCAACACACAGAGCCTGCAACCGGATTAAAAATGATCGATTCCATATCCCACTAACCCCTCCCTGGCACCTGATCTGGCTTCTGTTCCCAATCACAGACCCAGGGCTGGGGGTGGCTCCCTCAG
>NW_006922111.1:1514137-1514708 GCF_000298275.1 Orycteropus afer afer | reverse complement strand
GCGGCACCCAGGTGACTGGGAGGCCAGATGGGAACAGTGCTGCCCTTGAGAGGCCCAGCCATGGAGGCCTCTGCAGGAAGGTGGCCCTGAGCCCCAATGTTTTGCACCAAGAACAGGGTGGGCTCACTTTCTGCACACACAGGCGCATGAGGACAGCTGGGCAGCAACGTCCCATGTCCCACCTGGCATTCATGGTTCTCTAGGACGAGAAACTCCACTCTCAGTGACATTTAAGAGACTGTCTCTGCACAGTCTCCATAAACTGCCTCACAGACTGATCCCGAGGCCTGGACTAAGAACGCCAGGTCCCCGGCGCCTGACGCACAGAGGGACACAGGATCCTGAGCCCACTGCAAATCCACGGCAAGGAGCAAGGCCTGGGCCAAGGCGCAGCACTCCAAGCTGCTGTCAAGCATCTCCTCACATGACACGTGAACCTTCAAGTCACCAACACACAGAGCCTGCAACCGGATTACAAATGATCGATTCCATATCCCACTAACCCCTCCCTGGCACCTGATCTGGCTTCTGTTCCCAATCACAGACCCAGGGCTGGGGGTGGCTCCCTCAG
>NW_006922111.1:1504329-1512887 GCF_000298275.1 Orycteropus afer afer | reverse complement strand
CTTGCTGCAGCCACTGTGTCACTCCACCCCGTTGAGGGTCCCCTTGTTTGCGCTGACCCTCTACTTTTCCAAGCACAGAAGAGGCAGGGACCGGTCCCCCGATAACATGTCTGAAGTACGTGAGAAAAAGTCTCTTCAACCTCCCTTCTGAGGAGCATTCCAGCTGTACTTCCTCCAGGACAGAGTCACCAGCAAAGACAAAGGCCCCCCACTTTAGATGCACCTCCTGAAGGAGCCACCATCAGCCTGCAGAAGGTGTAGGACTCTTCCGTGAGGACCTCAGAGCTTGGGAGTGGGTCTCACGTCACCGTGTTCACTGTCTCATCAGCTTGTTCAGTCAAGAGACACTTCCTGCTGAGTCTCCTTCCACGGCATTCCCGAAGACAGGCCATCCAGAGGCTCCAAGACAAGCCACGGGCACGGGGGCTTGGCGCTCTCTGAAGACAAACGCTCGACGGCTGAACAGCTGTGGCTCCCTCCGAGCTACAACCTTCCTCTCGCCATTCTTCACTGTGCCCTCTGGTGTCACACACGGAGAATGCAGCCCTAACTCTTGAGGCCTGAAGGCCGCCATTGCAACAGCCCCACAGCACTCCCAGCAGTTCACCAGAGGCCTCACTGCCAGACCCCCTCAAAGTCGTCCATCCACACCCCATGACGCCGTGGAGCCGGGACACGCTGGAACATCTGACCACGGCCTCTGAGGGTCTGGCCAGGGCCGACCACTCCAGACTGGCCTCTCCCTTCCTCTGATGTTCTCTGACCATCAAGGCGACCTAAATTTTGTGTGCACTTGTGTGTGGTAAAATACACACAACATAAAAGTTCCTGTGTTGAATTATGCACTCCAGTGTCCTCCAGGGCATCACAATGCTGTACAGCCGCCCCACCGTCAAGGGCCAGAACCTTCCCAACAGAAACCGGAGGTGCCTTCAACAGTCACCCCTCAGTCCCCCTCCCCAGACCCAGCACCACAGACCTGCTGTCTCCAGGGAGGTGAGCGTTCTGGATGTTTCATACAACATCAGACAACACGTGGCCTTTGTACCTGACTCCTTCCCTCAGCATCATGTTTTCAAGGTTCACCTACACCGCAGCCTGCATCAGTACAGGTGATCAAGACTGAATGACATCCTACTGTACAGACAGACCCTACTGGCTGTGTTCACTCACTGTGCACGCACATCTGGGCTCTTTCTACCTGTTGGCTAACCGTGAATTGTGCTGCTATGAACAGTGCTGCCAAGTTTTTGTGTGAACATGTTTGTAATTCCCTTGGGTAGACATTGACAGGTGGAATATACATAGGACATAAACATAGGATAAGCATGTGTTTAACTTTTCAAAGAACCGCCAAACTCTTTTCCACAGCATCTATACCCATCAGCAATGCAAGTTCAAGCTGAAGCTGAAAACAAAGCAAGTCCCCGAGAGCCAAAATATGACCTTGATTATATCCTACCTAAATTTAAAGACCATCTGAAGTATAGATTTGATGCACTAAACACCAATGATTGAAGACCAGACAAGTTGTGGGATGACATCAAGAACATCATCCATGAAGAAAGCAAAGGGTCATTAAAAAAACAGGAAAGGAAGAAAAGACAAAAATGGATGTCAGAAGAGACTCTGAAACTTGCCCTTGAGCGGAGAATCGCTAAAGCAAACGGAAGAAATGGAAAGGTAAAAGAGCTGAACAGAAGACTTCAGAGAGCAGCTCAAGAAGACAAAGTCAATTATTACAAAGAAATGTGCACAGACCTGGGGTTAGAAACCCACAAGGAAGAACACGCACAGAAGAACATTTCTCAAGCTGAAAGAACTGAAGAAAAAGTTCAAGCATCGAGTTGCAATATTGAAAGATTTATGGGCAGTATGCGGAATGATGCAGGAAACGTCAAAACGAGATGGAAGGAATACACAGTCACTGTACAAAAAGAAGAGGTCGATGTTTATCTACTTCAGGAGATGGCACATGATCAAGAACCAGTGGTACTGAGGAAGAAGTCAAAGCTGCACCAAAAGAACTGGTGAAAAACAAGGGTCCAGGAATTGACAGAACACCTATTGAGATGTTTCACCAAACAGATGCTGTGCTGGAGGCACTCACTCATCCATGCCAAGGAATACGGAAGACAGAGCTACCTGGCCAACCGACTGGAAGAGATCCATATTCGTACCCATTCCAAAGAAAAGTGATCCCACAGAATATGGAAATTATTGAACAATATTATTAACATCACATGCAAGTAACATTCTGCCGAGGATAATTCAAAATGGTTGCAGCACAAGCTGCCATCTAGATGCAACGATGGGTCTCTCCTCGTCCAGAGCAAAGAAGAATGAAGGAAATCACAATTCATGGAAACAATTAGTCCTAGTGACTGGTGGTACACCATGTGATCCACAGCCTATACAACTATGAGACCAGAACTAGATGGTGCCCGGCTACCACTGTCATCCACTTGGAAGGGGATCTATGTAGGAGAGCCTTGATTGAGAGGGAGAACAATGTAGAACAAAACTCAAAATCATTTGGAGAAAAAAAAAAAATTGTGGGGACCAGGTTTGCTGGTCTGATAGAGTATGGTGGAACCACTGAGACTATGGCCCCTAGCTGCCCTTCAGATCTGGAATTAAACCCACACCTGTGGTTTCCAGCCAAACAAAAGACAGGCATATGAGTTGAACACTTACCTCAAGTAGATATACCCCTTGGAGAGAACAATTATGGGAGAAAGAAGAGCTGCTTACGCACAGGGAGACAGCTCAGGGGGCAGGAGTGTATGGAGGGATGGATACTGGGAAGAGGTAACTATGGGGAGGAAGTGGGAGGGGAGCTGTTGCATTGTGGTAAACTGTGGTCAATGACATGAGACAAAGTATATGTGAACTGCTGTATGGAAAGTGAATTTGCTCTGTAAATCTTCACCCAAATCACAATAATAAAAAAAAAAAATGGTTGCAGCAGTATATTGACAGAGAACTTCTGGAAATGCAAGCTGGATTCAGAAGTGGACATGGAACAAGGGATATCACTGCTAATGTCAGATGGATCCTGGCTGAAAACAAAGAATACCAGAGAGATGTTTACTTGTGTTTTATTGACTATGCAAAAGCATTCGATTATATGGCTCATAACAAATTACGGGTAACAATGAGAAGAATGGGAATTCCAGAACACTTCAGTGTACTCATGAGAAACCTGTACACAGACCAGGAGGCTGTCATTCAATCAGAACAACGGGACACTGCATGGTTTAAAATCAAGAAGGGAGTGTATTAGGGTTGTATCCTTTCTCCATAGTTACTCAATCTGTACACTGAACAAATAATCCGAGAAGCTGGACTATATGAAGAACGCGGCATCAGGACTGGAGGAAGACTCGTTAACAACCTGCGACATGCAGACAACACAGCCTTGCCTACTGAAGGGGAAGATGACTTGAAGCACTTGCTGGTGAGGAATGAAGACTACAGTCTGCAGTGTGAGTTACACCTCAACATAAAGAAAACAAAAATCCTCACAACTGGACCAATAAGCAGCATCACAATAAATGCAGAAACGACTGAGGTTGTCAAAGATTTCATATTACCTGGATCCACAATAAATGCCCATGGAGGCAGCAGTCAAGACATCAGATGTCATACTGCACTGGGCAAATCTGCTGCAGAAGATCTCTTTAAAATGTAAGGAGCAAAGATATCTCTTTGAAGACTAAAGCGGTCCTAACTCAAGTCATGGTATTTTGAATTGCCTCATATGTACATGAAAGCTGGAAAATGAATAAGGAAGTCAAAGAAGAGTTGATGCTTTTGAGTTGTGGTATGGCAAAGAATACTGAAAGTCCCACGGACTGCCAGAAGAACGGACAAATCTGTCCCGGAGGAAGAGCAGCCAGAGTGCTCTTCAGAAGCCAGAATGGCCAGCCTTCATCTCACCTACTTTGATGTTGTCAGAAGGGACCATTCCCTGGAGAAGGATGTCATGCTGAGTAAAGTGGAGGGTCAGCGAAACAGGGGAAGGCCCTCAACGAGATGGACTGACACAGTGGCTGCAGCGATGGGCCCAGGTACGGCAAGCATTGTGAGGCTGGCACAGGACTGGGCAGTGGTTTCCAATTTCTCCACATCCCCGCCAAGGCTTGTTACTCTCCTTATTTGTAATGGCCCTTGTGGTGGCTGTGAAGTGGGCAGAAGCCGTATCTCACTTTGGTTTTGATTTCTATTTCCCTAATGACTGTGGAAATTCAAGCAGGCTTTAGAAGGGGACATGGAACAAGGGCTATCACTGCTGATGTCAGACGGCTCTTGGCTGAAAGCAGAGAACACCAGAGAGACGTTAACCTGTGTTTTATTAACTATGCAAAGGCATTCGATTCCGTGGATGATAACAAATTATGGATAAAACTGTGAAGAATGGGAATTCCAGAACACTTAATTGAGCTTATGCAGAACTTGTACACAGACCAGGAGGCTGTTCTTAGAACAGAACGAGGGACTACTGTATGGTTTAAAATCAAGAAAGGTGTGCATCAGGGCTGTACCCTTTCACCACACTTATCCAATCTGCTTGCTGAGCAAATAATCCAAGAAGCTGGACTATATGCAGTAGAAGGCAGCATCAGGATTGGAGAAAGACTCATCAACAACCTGAGATATGTAGATGACACAACCTTGCTTGCCAAAAGCGAAGAGAACTTGAAGTACTTACTGATGAAGTTCAAAGACTAAAGACTAAAGCTTTCAACATAAAGAAAACAAATATCCTCACAACTGGACCAATAAGCAGCATCGTGATAAAAGGAGAAAAGGTTGAAGTTGTCAAGGATTTCACTTTACTTGGAACTACAATCAATGCCCGTGGAAGCAGCAGTCATGCAATCAGATGTCGTACTGCACGGGGCAAATCTGCTGCAAAAGATCTCTTTAGAGTGTTGAAGGGCAAATATGCCTCTTTGAAGACTAAGGCGCACCTGCCCCAAGCCATGGTCTTTTCCACAGCTTCGTATGCATGTGAAAGCTGGACAGTGAACAAGGAAGTCCGAAGACGTTGATGCTCTTGAATTACGGTGTTTATGAAGAATATTGAACACACCACGGACTGGCAGAAGAACCAACCGATCTGTCCTGGAGGAAGCACAGCCGGAACGCCTCTTAGAAGGGAGACTGTCTCTTGTACTTTGGCCCTATCAGCAGGAGGGACATCATGCTTGCTAAAGCAGAGTCAGGGAGAAAGAGGACCCTCACGAGATGGGATCACAGTGGCTGCGGCGATGGGCTCAAGCACAGCAGCAACTGTGCGGCTGGCACGGAACCGGGCAGTGTCCCATTCTGCTGCACATGGCGTTGCTGGGATCAGAGCCTTGAGGATCGACTTGAGGGCACCCGACAACACGTGATCACCGATGGCACTGAGCCCCTATTCGTGTGCTTGCTGTCATCTGTTGCCCCAGTGTTTACAATAAGCACCTCCGACTGCTGGCTCACATTTGACTTGAGGTCAAGTAAATTCCCCACGTCTCTGGCACAGAAAGGCTCTTGTACTAGGACAAATACCTATGGAACCGTATTAACAAACTCTGCATTTACTGCTATTAAATCTCACCTTGTGATGGTAGCCAGGACCTCTCAAACTGTTTCTGTAAGTGCTGACTGTCTAATTCCACAAACCCACATTTCATCATCACCTCAGCCTTTGATCTCTGCCCAATCAGATGGGCAAGTCTTCTCTGTCCTCATGTGAGTCATGCTAAGTGCTGACAGGACAGAACTGCAGACACTGTCTAACCACCACTGTGTCACTGGCACCAAAAGACAAGTCCTGGGATGTGAGCATGCCCTGGCAGGTCAGCTGGAAGGGGGCAGAGCCAACTGAGAGGTCGCTACCTGGGCTTGAGTAGCATGTTATGGGGACCCCAACTGCAGGGGACACGAAGAAGAACCTGCATTTCACCAAGGACAGCACATGCCAAGGAGCCTGAGCAAGCGATTTAGGGCAAGAATCAGGGGGTTCAAGGAAAGGTGCCAGAGGTGTCCTTACAGGCAAATGGAATCTAGAAATGAGACACTCAGAACAAACACCTGCAGATTCAGATGGGTGGCATGGCGGCAGCTGGCAGCAGGCCTCTGACCACTGGCTGGGCTCTAGACCAGACCACTATGACATGGTGTCAAACACTGAGAAGCGGACACCCAGGACGAGGAGCTGGGTACAGACAGCCGACCTCTTCTCACAACAAAACACCCTCTTTGGAAGCAAAAGCAAACGTCTCAGTGGCCTCATGAATAGGATGACCAAACGCCGAGCTTCCTGAACCCTGGATGAGGGCTCCAGAAGCTTCCCCTGAATGCAGTCACGTCAGGAACGAGAGCTGAGAGCCGAGCTGAGCCTGCAGGCAGCGTGTGGTAGCCCAGCAGAGGGGCAGGCAGAGTCTGCCAACAGAACCAGGCAGGGCTGGTCCAGATGATGCCCAAGGCCTTGGTGGCCCCACGGCCCACAGAACAGTCATCAAGACGAGGTGCCGTCTTGCCTCCTCTGGGCCACAGCCATCTCCGCACCAATGTGGCTCCTGCTTGCGAGAGTGAAATAAAGTCAAAGAGAAACTGCAGGCTGCTGGCCCACTGCCCACAGCCCGGTGCCCCCCGTGGGCCTCCTCCGTCTTATGTTATTGCTCTGAGCACGCGTGGCAGGTGAGCTGAGCAAACCGAGAGGCCTCTCGGTGCACTGCTGCTGTCTATAGCGTTTCCCTGAAGGCCTCACCTGCCTGGCAGCGGCGCAGCCTCAGTCCTCGTTCGGTCTCAATCGCCTTTTCCTTGCTGTTGCTGTCCCTTTAAGGCCACTAACAACCTATACTCACAATCCTGCTTGTTCAGACTCTCTTGCCCCGAGCACTACCACTTCCCGAGTCTTTGGCCAGGATAGGACGTCTCTTTCTCAGACCGTGTGAACTAGGTTTTCCTGATGACAGGACACTTCCACACACAGCTGAGGTCCACTCTCTCCTCCCAAGGACCCTGTCCTTGCAAATCACCACAGAGTCCTTTCTGGCTCAGAATAAAATGGTACACAGCTGAGGTCCATTCTCTCCTTCCAAGGATCCCGTCCTTGCAAATCACCACAAAGTCCTCTCTTGCTCAGAATAAAATGCAAAATACCATCATTTCCACTGGTTCCCTCCTTCTGAGAGGAGGTCTCTGCTCCCAGCTGTCCCTGGAAACCGTGATTTAAAAACAAATGAGAGTAAGCCCAGTGACTCACCCAGATTATCCATGGCGTAACGAAGGAGACAGCTGAATTTGATGTGCTTGTTGCACACTATGTCGGGGTTCGGGGTCCTTCCTTTCTCATACTCATTTAAAAAATCACTGGGGAAAAAAAAATTACATTTCTAAGTGAAAACACTCCTCAAAAAAATTACTTAAGTTACTTGATTCACTTAGAGCTTCTCCATGTCATAACAAAACTACAATTTTCTTTCTCCAAAACAGAACAGCTTCCACGGAAGGACATTTTCAATGTTTTTATCAAATACCTCCACCTAGACAGCTGCACGGTTCAGAGAGCCCACGGCACTTAAGCCCAGGTACTCTCCGAGTCCACAGTGCCGCATGAGCCCGGGCACTCTTTGGGGTCCATAATGCTGCATAAGCCAGGGCACTCTCCATGGAGTCCATGGCACCGGGGACTCTGGGAGTCCACGGTGGTGTGTAAGCCCAGGCACGCTCTGTAGAGTCCACGGCACTGCGTAAGCCCAGGTACTCTGTAAAGGTCACGGCGCCGTGTAAGCCCAGGCACCCTCCGTGGAGTCCATGGCACCAGGCACTCTCTGGGAGTCCACGGTGCTGCATAAGCCCAGGCACTCTGTGGAGTCCGTGACACAACGTCAATCCACATAAATAAACATGGTTTCATCACCCACTGCTGTGGCTCTGTGGCCCGTCTCCCCAAAGGCTCACAGTGGCCTGGGGTCAGGAAAGGAGAGTGACCAGCTGAGAGTGACTCAAAATCCCTGCTTCCTTTGACTTCTCCAAAGAGGAAGGCTCAGGTGGGGAAGTGATACTCAAGTCGAGGACGAATGAGACCATGTGACGCACAGTTCAGGGCTCTATCAGTCACCCTTAACATTTGCCTGGGAACCTGGGCACTGGGCAAATACCAACCAGGACAACAAACACCTCCCTACCATGACCCACAAGGACCAGCAAGCTCCTGGGGGCAGAAGGGAAGCAGGCCCCTAGCAAATGGGTCTCTACTCGTCAGACTGACTGGACAAGGGAAGAGGACATGACAGTGAAACGTGCAAAAGCTGGAAGCCGTTAAGGCTGAGACCTGTCAGAGAAGGAAAACACAAAATCTCCCGCTAACAGCCATGGAAAAGGTGATGGAGCCCTGTCAGAGGCAGAAAACTCGAGACCCAGAAAACCAGGGCGGTCTCGCCGAGCTCTGGCTCCCCCAGGTTTCACTGTGGTGTACTAGCCGATTTAGTGCATTTACTGAGAAACTAATCGCTACAGGGTCTTCACTCAAAGTTGTCAGGTGCCATCGCGTCACCTCC
>NW_006922111.1:1499973-1501014 GCF_000298275.1 Orycteropus afer afer | reverse complement strand
GCAAACTCCGTGCTCATCCAGGGAGTCCCAGTTCTTCATGAACACACCCGTCACCTGGTAACCTGGAGCAAGAAAGAAGGAGTGAAGAGAGTGCACGATGTCACCCTACGAGGACAAGGGGCGAGGCTTCCAGGCTCCGGGCAGCTCCCAGCAGACTGCGCTCCTGCACCTCTGAGCACTGGTTTGCCTAGAGGTCCCTCCTCGACCACCAGCCCTCAGAGCTCAACTCCAGCCCTGGCACAAGGCTCCTCCGACTCTCCTGGCCGACTACAAGGTGCCTTTCCTGTGCATCTGCTGCACTTTGAAAATGCCTCCATCCTCATAACACACCACTGGACTGAAACTGTCTGAATGCCCACAACGAGTGAGGCAGTACTTCCCTTCTCCACGTCCCCAGCCATATGTCAGCATGAGGCCTGCACACAGGCGGCCCAACAAACGTGTGGTGGGCAAACGAGACAGCAGCAAACGCACAGTGACATTTCCCAAAGCAGAAAATCCACCATTCAGACATCAGGAAATGGAGCTCCCTGAAAAAAATTCTCCTCATTAACCATCTAAGACTCAGCTTTTAGGTTAGTAAGTTATCAGACACGGAGAAAATTCAAATTGGGGCTGCTGCCGCACAAGGGCTTATCTGTTATTTTATGACCTGTATTTTCTCTTTTCCCATTGTGACTAAGAATCCAACCAAATACTGGAAATACGAAGTTTAACCTCTCACCGCCATAGCCAACTATACAGGTGCCTTCTCCACAAGACAACTCAGGGGGATTTGGGCCTGGGGTGGGGTAAGCTCAATGTAATGAAAGGTTTAATAAATAAGGCTTAGTACATACTACATGAAACTATAAGAGACCTACACAAATGGAAGAACATGCCATGTTCTTGGATAGGAAGATTAAATATCGTGAAAATGTCAACACTACCCAAAGCCATCTATATTGTTGTTGTTATGTGCCATCAAATCGGACCCGATTCATAGTGACCCCTCCTTGGGTTGCTGAGGCAGTATCACTACAGAAGTAGATTGCCCAACCT
>NW_006922111.1:1493436-1497448 GCF_000298275.1 Orycteropus afer afer | reverse complement strand
TGGTCTTACCACGACATGAGCAAAGTACGCGAGACCATGCTCACTTCTAAGAAGTATTCCGACTGTATTCATCCAAGACAGATGGATTTGTTCTGCTGGCAGTCCACAGGGAGGCTTTGTCAGACTGAACCATTCCCACAGGGCCAGATGGATGACCAAGATGGAAGGGACAGGAGGGTTAGGGTTAGGGTTAGGGTTAGGGCTGGTGGGGTTGCTTGTCACTCCCACGCTGGTTGAGGCCTTCTCCTGCCTGACTCAAGGGAATTAAAACCAGATGACTGCTGTCCTGCCTGCGGCCAGTGCACCCACAGAGGGGGGCACGGGGAGGAGACAGCTGGGAGGGGGAGGGGGGAGAGGGCATGGAGGAGGGGGCAGTGGTGGAGGCGCTCCGAGGGCTTGAGGGAGGCCCCAGGCTCCGCTCACCTCAGGGCTTGGAGGGACACAGTTAAAGCACTATGTGGTTATCGCATTGTCTCAGTCCCCTAGTGCTGCTAACAGAAACGCCACAAGGGGGTGGCTTTCATAAACAGAAATTTATTTTCTCGTAGTTCGGGAAGCTGGCAGTCTGAATTCAGGGCACTGGCTGTAGGGGGACGCTCTCTCTGTCAGCCGTGGGGAAGGTCCTCCTCTCTTCGGCTTCTGTTTCTTGGCTCCCTGGAGAGCTCGTGTGGTATGGTGTCTGTCTTCCCCCATCTCTGCTGGCGTCCTAGCTTCATCTGCTTTTATATCTCAAAAGGTGTAAGACAACCCTACACCAACACTGCCTCAGTAAAGAAGAAAACCCATTCCCAGATGGAGAATAGAAGGGTTGTGTGTGCACAGGGAGACAGCTTGGGGGGCAGGAGTGCATAGAGGGAAGGACACAGGGAAGAGGTAACTGGGGAGGAAGTGGGAGGGGAGCTGTTGCATTGTGGGAGATTGCAGTCAATGTCATGAGACAAAGTGTACGTGAACTGCTGTATGGAAAGGGAATTTGCTCTCTAAACTTTCACCTAAATCATAATACAAATTAAAAAAAAAAAATTCCCAAATGGGATTATAACCACATGTATCCCTCAAAAACTCACTGCCATCAAGCAGAGTCCACTCATAGCAACCCCCGCTGGGTTTCCAAGGCTGTAAATCTTTACAGAAGCAGACTGCCCCGTCCTTCTTCTGCAGAGCAGCTGGTGGGTTTGAAACACCAACCCTTTGGTTAGCAGCCAAATGCCTTAACCGCCGTACCACCAGAGCTCCTTAACCACAGGTGTAGGGCTTAGAATTTACCACACGTATTTCGGGGAACACAATTCAGTCCCTAACACACATACTTAGCTGAGTCCAGCCCTCTCTCCCACCAAATGTTGAGCCTCAGGAAGGCAAGGCTGCGTGAGCCGGACCCCACTGCCCCCAGCAGAAGTGCAGACTGACCCTCAGTGGAGCCTCAGCCGCATGTTGAGTGAACGAGCTCTATTCCACATTTCGGACTTTTCTCCGGTGAAAGGAGAGAACAGGACAGTGGCTGTCTGAGGCCCCTTGCAGTGCTAGAATTCTACACTGTCCACTGGGAATAGTAAAGGAGATGAGGAGTGATGGCTAGGATTTCTATAGCAGGTTCTTTGCCCAGCTAGCCAGGGCCTTTCTGAAGCAGGGATGCCTTTCTCTGATTCTCTAACTTCAAACAGCTCCCCACGTGGTCACTCATGCTCCAAGTATTCTGGCCTTTGCACCGTGGACCTATCTACTGGGGCAGCAATGCTGTTCGTGGACACCTTCCTCTCCACTCTGGACTC
Organism: Orycteropus afer afer; assembly: GCF_000298275.1. Taxonomy (NCBI): domain Eukaryota; kingdom Metazoa; phylum Chordata; class Mammalia; order Tubulidentata; family Orycteropodidae; genus Orycteropus; species Orycteropus afer. The sequence continues at coordinate 1,495,676 of NW_006922111.1, read as the reverse complement.
CAGGAACTGCTATCTGAACGGGATTTCATACACCCACTCGTCACACATCGATGATCTCACTATCTAACATTTTGTATTTATGACAACAGTAAAAAGTCTCCTATCCTACAATCTTGCACATTGACAATGTACGTCTGGCAGGAACAAGTGTCGAGGTGTGAGGTGAGTAACGCGGGCTGTGATGGTTACAGTGTGCCATCTTGGCTAAGCCATGATTCTCAGTGGTACGGCAGTTCTATAATGATGCAGTCATCCTCCACTTTGTGGTCCGATGTGGTAATCCTCCATTTGCACTTGACACCGATTTTTGCGTAATGGCCTGGTCTTTGGAACCCAACCACGTAGCTAAGCGAGGAGCGGGTGTACCCTTGACCTTAACCACAGAGGGTCAGCAGGACAGGCCCACCCTCTGCCCAGCTCTCTCTAGTTGGAGGAAGCCCCCTGGGGTCATGCAGGGACATGGAGGTGGGGTCAGGAGCTGTCACTTGTAGCTCTCCTCCCCCCTCACAGTGCAGCTTGGTGGGAGGCACTGAACTGATTCGGAAAAGTGTTCTCACAAAATAGGGGATCCGGCTACTAGTTAGCGATTTGCAGGCCACCTTTATTTTTAATTGAAGTTAGAATGGCTTTGGGTGAGGAGTACATGCGTCCCAGTGGCTCTAACCCCCTGCTTTAGAGTGGACTCGGAGTCATGGCGCCTGCACGTGTCAGAGTAGACCACGCTCCACAGGCTTTCGATGGCTGCTTACGGACGTAGATTGCCAGGGCCTGCTTACGCCGCACTGCTGGGTAGATTCAGACCGCCTTATTCCCGTCCTCACTGTCCTCCATCAAGTGGCCTCGCCCAGCGGTGCGCCTGCGCAGCCTCTGAAGGCAGTGGAGGGCCACCCGCAGAGCTGCCCTGAGACCGCAGGACCCAGCCCAACGGCATTCAGATAATCCCTGCAGCTCCCGTGTTTCGATCTCCAGTCTGTGCCCCCAACTCCCGAGAGCAGTGCATGCTCGAGGTGGGGTCTACAGACCACCTACCACCTGCCTCAGAACCACCTGTGGCGGTGAAAGTGCAGAAAGACCTGCCCCCCACCCCAGGAATCGGTATCTGGGGTGTCAGGCCGAGGGTCTGCATCTGAACGAAGCTCCTTGGGTGATTATAATTCACACCAAATTTTGAAAACAACTAAAGTCTGGCATATATAAACCTTGTATACTGATTAGAGGGGCAAAAATAGCTACGCAAGCCAGAAAATCAAGAGACGTCATAACACACTGAAATTCATCTCAAAGTTTATTTTATATCTGGAATATTTAAGTTTTCACACAAACTTAAAAAGTAGCCACTTGCCACTTTACATACAAAGGACTGAAAACAAAATTATCAACTTATAGCAACTCAGCCAACCAGAAGCAGCGGTGAGGAGGGTGGTAAACACTAAACATACGACCCGAGTGGCCCCGTCCACAGCCTCCAAACATGGGGCGCTCACTTGTTTCTTCAATACATTCGTTTCTAAGGGTTGAGAATCCCATCGGCACAGACTGTCCTGTGAACAAAGAGTGCAGCGGGAGGGTCTCCTCTGCTCAGAACTTGAGGAGCGGGGACTCCACGTTCTCCTTGTCAGCGGCAGGGCTCAGCTGGATGAGAGGAGAAGCCAGGTCTATCAGCTGGAAGACAGGGACGAGTTGGTGACTGCATGTCTGTGGCAGCCCACCCTCCAGCCCTGCCGGCCACACCCTTGGAGGACTACAGCCACCGGGGCGCCCTCTCCAGCTGTGGCATGGTGCCCTAAGAGCAACTCAGAAAGCCTGCTTTCGGGGCCACGAAAAGGCACATTGACCGTTGTGTCTAGGAAGCTGGCAGGAGTAAATGTCACGTAACGAAGGCCCCAGAGCCCCTTCAAACCGTGTTCTCCCTCGTGCTAGCTAAGGCACCAGGGGCTGGTGGGGTGGGAGCGCTGGGACAAGTCCCAGGAGGAAAGGGGCTGCACAGGGCTCCTCAGCGTGGTCAGTAATGGACGGCACTCAGGCCACCACGAGGGACTGCGGCGCCGAGCTGCCTGGCCCTGAAAAGCCATTCCCAAGGCTCACTGTGACGTGCGCTGGGCCTAGGGAGATGCCGAATGGAGACCGCCAGGGGCTGAAGACAGCAGTGGCCTGGCCCTGGTCACCCAGCCCTCACTCCACCCTGGCCTTCCCTCCTCACCACCACCTGGCCCCCCTCCCACCTGGCCCCCCTCACCTGG
>NW_006922111.1:1473385-1493012 GCF_000298275.1 Orycteropus afer afer | reverse complement strand
CCACCTGGTCCCCCCTTCCCACCAGGCCCCCTCCCACCTGGCCCCCTCCTCACCTGGCCCACTACTTGTGAAGGCTTCAGTGCAACCTCTCTGTTCATGTCTGGAGTGTTTGTCATGAGGTCAATCAGAGGTTTATTTCCAGACCCCAGAGGTGCCGAGGGTGTCGGCAGTTGCCGGTCTCCCCTGGCTTCTGGGGCGCCGCACAGGTCGAGGAGTGGGAGGCCAGCAAGGGGCGTGCTCTCGGCCTTTGGGGCGATGGTGAGCTGGTCTAGTTGGACGTCTACGAGAACAGCCTAGGGGACAACACAGGACAGGGACATCAGTCTCGAGGGACTTTCTTCTCGTCATCACAGTGGGCAACGTGGCCTGCCTCATACCCCCAGGGAGGCCCAAGGCAGGACAGCTAGGACGGGGCCTAAGTGAGCGGAGGTACTGGCCTTTGGGGGTGTGTCCTGACCCACGGTCTCCTCTGCTCTGCAGCCACCTCCAGGGACACACCCCTCCAGCCTACGGCCAACAGCAGAGTGCCCGCCAGCCCCTCATTGCTGCCTTGCTTCCCACATCCCTTCCACCCTAGATCTCTCCTCCGTCAAGCACAGGAAAAAGCGTGTTATTTTCTCCTCAGGAGATCGGAGGCCTGGCGTCCTCCCTGACAGCTGGACGTGGAGGCATCACAGGCCCCGCACCGTCAAGGCCACTCCGTGGGCCTACAAGCTCCAGTCTCCACACCTGCCTCCATGCACCCAGGGTGGATCTCGACTCTTCCTGTACCTCATCCGGGGATGTGTTTCCAGCTGTGTCTGCCTGGGTCACAGTGGCTTCTGTAGTGGTATTTTGTGTGACAGGAAAATCGCTCTTTTCTGGAGAAAAACGAAGTGCCTGTGGCACAGCAGACGGGGGAGAAACACTGTCATCAGACGCTGAGTCCCACGGCCTGGAGGCACCCTGCCTGCTGCCCTCGGCTGCAGGAGCGTTTCTGTGGAGGAGAGGGGAAGGTGTGTGAGGGGCGCTCTGTAGTGAGACCCTGTCCGGCCATCACTAGGGAAGCCACTCAGGTCTAGAGAAGCGTCGTGCAGCAGAAGGAGCCCGGCCCGGGTCCGGCTGGACCAGCGATGGCCTTCGGACCTCAGGGGCTCGCCCTAACCCTGCATGTCCTCTTCCACGTGACAGGGCCTGGACGGCTTTGCAGGAAACTTTGAGCCTCTTTACAATCAGTAAAGAGGAGGAAAGGAGATTCTGTTGCCCCATGAGAAGGAGCGGGGACCTTCTCACACAAGAGCCCCGCTTCTCAAGGCCACGTAAACAGGCACTGACTCCCGTCATCACCACAGAGCCCACGGCAGCATCTGCGTCACTGTGACAGGCCCCACATGAGCAAGAGTGTCACCGCCACAGAACCTGCACGAGCATCTGCGTGTGAGAACCTTAAGTTTTACTTGGACAGACACCCACGCTGTTGTTGCTGTTGTTGTTAGGTACTGTCCAGTCGGCTCTAACTCGTAGTGACCCTTGTACAATACACTGCCCAGCTGTGACCAGCCCCGCCATCCCTGCTACCCCTGAGCCCACCGTGGCAGCCACTGTGTCAGGCCATCTTGTTGAGGGCCTTCCCCTCTCTCACTGACCCTCCAGTTTACCCAGCATGACATCCCTCTCCAGGGCATGGTCCCTTCTGACAACGTGAGCAGAGTAAGGAGATGAAGTCTGGCCGTTCTCACTTCCAAGGACCATCTAGTTGCATTTCCTCCGGGAGAGATCTCTTCATTCTTCTGGCAGTCCATAGTATTTTCAGTATTCTTTGCCAGCACAACTCTAAGGCATTAATTCTTCTTTCGTCTTCCTTATTCATGGTCTAGCTTTCACATACATATAAGGCAACTGAAAATACCAAGGCTTGGGTTAGATGCACCTTAGTCTTCAGAGAGACATCTTTGCTTTTCAGCACTTTAAAGAGGTCTTTTGCAGATTTGCCCAGTGCAATACGTCATCTGATTTCTTGACTGCTGCTTCAATTGGTGTTGATTATGGAACCAAGTAATAGGAACTCTTTGAAAACTTCAATCTTTTCTCCATTTATCGTGATGCTGCTTATTGCTCCAGTTATGAGGATTTTCATTTTCTTTACATTGAGGTGTAATCCATACTGAAGACTGTAGTCTTCAATCTTCATCAGTAAGTGATTCAAATCATCTTTACTTTCAGCAAGCAAGGTTGCGTTGTCTGCCTATCACAGGCTGTTATTAAGTCTTCCTTCCAATCCTGATGCCACATTCCTCTGCATATATCCCAGCTTCTTGGATTATTTGCTCAGCATACAGATTGAATAAGTATGGTGAAAGGATACAACCCTGATGCACTCCCTTCCTGATTTTAAATCATGCAGTATCCCCTTGTTCTGTTGGAATGACAGCCTCCCTGTCTATTACAGGTTCCTCATGAGCACAATTAAGTGTTCTGGAATTCCCATTCTTCTCAATGTTATCCATAATTTGTTATGATCCACACAGTCAAATGCTTTTGCATAGTCAATACAACACAAGTAAACATCTTTCTGGTATTCTTTGCTTTCAGTCAAGATGCATCTCACATCAGCAATGATACCCTTTGTTCCACATCTTCTTCTGAATCCAGCTGGCATTTCTGGAAGTTCCCTGCTGCTAAAGAGGCAGGGAGGCTGCATCTTCTGACCTCCTCTAACCCCACAAGAGGAGGACAGAATCACCATCAGTAGCCCATCAGTAGTATTCCTGGGAGGCCAGATATGCCGCCTCCTTCCTGTCCTTTCACCAACCCTGACACCAACCATTCTTCCCACAGCACCCACCACCTCTTTGCTGGGTTCGATAATTCACTGCAGTGGCCACACAGAACTCATAGGTTATGGAGTTTATTAGGGAAGCACCAGGCTACAATTCAAGTTCAGAAATACACTCAGTCACTCGCAGCCAGCCGTCTCACTTAGCAGCCGGCAGTCTCAGTAGCACATCGCTCTCTCAGCAGTGCGCGTCTCTCACGTCTCTCAGCAGTGTGTGTCTCTCTCACATCCCTCAGCAGCACGTCCTTCCCAGCCAGCAGTCAGAGAGAGTCCTTCTGCCTCTAGGAGGGCTCCTTTTGAGCCTGGCAGAGTGGCCCAATCCAACCAATTCCAACATCAGAGTTCTACACGCCTGAGAGTGAGTGAACTTCCCAGAAAATTACTTTGTGCTGCTCCCAACAGAAATACCCCAGGTGGATAACTTTAACAATCAGGAGCTACTCAGTTGCTCACAGCAAATTCCACCACAGAGTTTACAAAGACCTATGGCTAGAAAAGCCACGCTATGTAATTTACACCACACCTGCCAATCATTTTTCAATTATCTTCAGCAAGATATTAATGGTACTGTTTGATAATTTCTGTGGGATCACTTTTCTTTGGAATGGGTACAAATATGGATCTCTTCCAGTTGGTTGGTCAGGTAGCTATCTTCCAAATATCTTGGCATAGATGAGTAAGCACCTCCAGCAGGGCATCCATTTGTTGAAACATCTCAATGTGTATTCCATCAATTCCTGGAGCCTTGTTTTTTGCCAATTCTTTCAGTGCAGCTTCAACTTCTTCCTTCGATACCATTGGTTCTTGATCATATGCCACCTCCTAAAATGGATGAAGATCTACCAGTTCTTTTTGGTACAGTGACTGTGTATTCCTTCCATCTTATTTTGATGTTTCCTGCATCGGTCAATATTTTGCCCACAGAATCTTTCAATATTGCAACTCAAGGCTTGAATTTTTTCTTCAGCTCTTTCAGCTTGAGAAATGCCAAGCATGTTCGTTCCTTTTGGTTTTCTAACTCCAGATCTTTGCACATTTCATTTTAATTACTGACTTTGTCTTCTTGAGCTGGTCTTTGAAATCCTCTGTTCAGCTCTTTTATCTTGTCATTTCTTCCATTTGCTTTAGGTATTCTCTGTTCAAGGGCAAGGTTCAGAGTCTCTTCTGACATCCATTGTAGTCTTTTCTTCCTTTTCTGTCTTTTTAATGACCTTCTGCTTTCTTTATGTATGATGTTCTTGATGTCATCTCACAGTTTATTTGGTGTTTGGTCACTGGTGTTCAATGTGTCAAATCTGTTCTTCAGATGGTCTCTAAATTCAGGTGAGATATAATCAAGATCATATTTTGGCTCTCATGGACTTGGTCTAATTGTCTTCAGCTTCAATTTGAACTTGCATATGAGCAGTTGATAGTTTGTTCCACAGTCAGCTCCTGGCCTTGTTTTTACTGAAGGTACTGAGCTTCTCCATCGCCTCTTTCCGTAGATGTAGTCAATCAGATTCCTGTGTGTTCTGGTGGGTGAGGTCCACATGTGTAGCTGCCATTTATGTTGTTGAAATAAGGTACTGTCAATGAGTAAGTCATTGATCTTGCAAAATTCCATCATGCTAGCTCCAGCATTATTTCTATCACCAAGGTCATATTTTCCAACTGTAGGTGATTCTTCTTTGTTCCCAACTTTTGCATTCCAATCACCACTGATAATCAACACATCTTGATTGCATGTTTGGTCAATTTCAGAACGCAGAAGTTGGTAAAAATTTTCAGTTTCCTCATCTTTGTGTAATTTTTTTTCACAAATGTTGATCACCAGCCTTCCTAAACATAAGTGCCCTGCCCATGTTTCTACTAGCAATGTTCCAGAACACCCCCCCCCCCTCGAATCCCTCCCAGCTAGGGTGAGCAGAGGGTCTGTAAACAGACCTCTCCTAGGTCCTGGGGTCTTGACCTTCCTGCTACTGGTGAGCTTGGCTGACTGGCTGTGCTCCAAGCTTTTTTCTCGCCTGGGCCTGTGGCCACACTGTTCATGTTCCCACATGTCCACTGACTTCCTTTACTGGGCTTTAGCCATCCAACTGTCTTCTCTTAATCCCAGCCTTGGTTAAGGTCTCCTGTTCTGAGACTGTCCACACTGCCTCCTAATTTTTCTTCTTTTCTTTCTATTTAAGATGCCAATTCATCTGAAATTTATTTCTCTATGATATAACATGGGGTCCAATTTAATTTTCTTCCAGAAAGATGGCAGCCTGCTTTGACTCACTTGTTAACACTCCATTGTCCTCTCAGTGAATATGCCCCCCACATCTGTCACATTTTAATCCTTCTCTGACTGGGAATTCTTCCAGAGTCTGTCTTCTGCTCACTTATCCACTCCTACGCCAACACTGTGTTCATCTGAACTGCATTTCTAACAGTGGTAAGCAACACCCACTTACTGTATTCCCTCCCCCACCCCCACCCTGAGTATTTTTTGGCTCTACCCTCAGGTGGCACAGAGTTCAGGCACTCAAGTGCTAACCAAAAGGTCAGTGATTCGAACCCACCAGCTTCTCAATGGGAGAAAGATATGGCAATCTGCTTCCATAAAATCAAAGCCTTGAAAACTCTATAGGGCAGTTCTACACTGCCCTACAGGATTGCTATGAGTTGGAATCAACTCAGTAGCAGTGGGTTTTGGTTATAAACTTTAAGATAGTTTTATCCAGCTAGAAAACACAACCCTGTAGGGATTATACTGGAATTACAGTAAATAAATACAATAGATTTGGGAGAATTGCCCTCTTATTATATTAATTCTTCTCATTCAAAAACATGACATACCTTTGAATACGTCCAGGTCTTATTTCATATTCTTGGGTAAGAGTTAGTAATTTTTAGAATCCAGGTATTGTGCCCTGCTGGTTATGTTTACACTCATTTTGTAACTTGTGTCTTTATTGTGAGTGGTGTATTCCCCCATCTCTAGTTTCTTGTGGATAAAATAGAAAAAATGATCCCTGTCTTTTCCACCTTTTCCCATTTTCTCAGGTTTTCCTGGGATCATGTATTAAAGTTTTTTCCAATGGCTCTTCAGAATCTGCTCTGATGATATAGTTTCCGGTCCACTGTGCTGACACGGGTCCCTGGGTGCCATGGATCATGTCCCCAAAAGAGAAATGTGGAAATTCTAACTCCTACACCTATAAACACGACCATCTGGAGAGAGGGGTTTTTATCTGATATGTTCGTGACGGCACTTGGACCGGGATGGGCCCTAAGCCTCATCACTTCTGAGCGTGTCTGATAGAAAAAGTAGAAAAGACACAGGTACACACTTGAGGAGAGACCACGTGAGCACCCGTCTACAAGCAGAGGAAGATACCGGAACCTGGGAGAGGCCCACAGAAGAAATCAACACCGCTGAATTTGGATTTGGACTTTCAGACTTCAGAATTGCGACAAAATAAATGTGTGTTCTTTAAAGTCATCTGCTTATGGTGTCTGCATTGCAGCAGTGATAGGAGACCAAGCCACCCTGTCCCACAGCACCCTTGCACATCTACAATCAGCCTGACTCAGAGCATGCTATTCTTTTGACACGCTGATGCATTTCCTTTGCCAGTATCTTCTGCAGTTCGTTTGTTTTCACGTAGCGATGTTTTAAACAATATCAGTTTTCGTTTCTAGGTCTTTTCATTTAGTTATCTTGTTTGGCTATTCGAACGAATTGGGGGACTGTCCGTCATTGCAGCCTAAGAATGTTAACTGTGGAGATTTGACTGATTGACTCAAAAGGCTGCGTGCGACTCAGCTGTCGCGCCATCAGAACTAAGCGCCTTTTCCCATCTTTAATCACCTTTCCAAGTTCTGATCATGGCTTACATTTCCTACCTTTCCTTGGGCCAATTCAGATAACCGGTTGTCTCCCTAAGGTTTGCACACTGACTGGCAGACAGTGGCCACAGGACTCCCTCGTTCCTTCTTCTGTGTCCTCGCCATTTCTCATTATGGTCTCGTCTATTTTGCCTAAGGTCTCCCCACTGCCATTTCAGGGGAGGGGTTGGCTCAGAGGGCCTCAGGCCCCGAGCGTGGCTGCCCCACAAGAGGTGGGAGGCCAGTGCGCCCCACCCCAGGTGAGACACCAGGAGAGCACTGTCCCACAGCACCTCCTGAGATGACAGGAATGTCGTGCAGCTGTGCTGACCACACAGCGACCCCTGGCCGGGCAGCTACCGAGCACCTGAAACGTGGCTCCTACAGCTGAGGGCCCGCCCTCGGGATTTGTTTACCGTCGTGGGGATTTAAACGGCCACACGTGGCTGGTGGCCTCCTCAGCGGGCAGCGCAGGTGCTCCCCTGCTCCCTGGCACCTTGGCAGCTCAGCCCAGTCCCACAGGCCGCCCTGACATCCCATCTCCCGCTCAGGGCCCAGGCAGCTTTGGCCACTGTCTCCCCCAAATCCCTCGCTCTCGGGGCTCCCCACTGCTGGTCTCACCCAGGAACCCCAGAGTCCAAGGCCTTACGTGCCTTGTGCCCTGAGCCTCTGTAGCTAGCTGCTCGAGAGCCAGACTGACACTGGACTGGAAAATGGGGAAACAGAGGCAGCTGGAGGTCCCCATGTTCCCAGAATCTCTCAGCCTTGCCCACCAACTGACTGGCCCCTCTCTCTCACCTTGCAGATCGCTGTCGGGGCTCGGAGGAAAGTCTCCGAGCTCGCACACACTGGGGAGATGCCCGAGCCCGTGGCAGGGTCCGTGGTGTCATTAGCGGGAGCCCAGAGAGGCGGTGGCTGGCAGGGGTGGGCATGGCCAGCGCACGTTTTGTGCTCACGGGGGTCCTCATGCTGGGGAGAAGGCTTTGAGAGGCAGGCCCAGATGAACGCCTGACAGGAGTGCTATGGACCACCCTGGAGAAGATGAGGACAGACAGAGACGTCAGCAAGGTGATCTCAGCAAGATCTCCCGACTCAACCAAAGTGCTCCCGCAGCAGGACGTGCTGCAGCTTAACAGAGAGGTGCCAGCCGGGAGCCTGGGGGTCTCCAGCACGGGCAGGTCTCCCCAGAAACCTGGCTGTGTGTCAGGCTTCTGACGGGCAATGCCTTCTCCCTCGGTCCTCACTGGGGACCGACCATCAGATCAAATCTGACTGTGCTCTAAGGAAGTCTTCATAGGCGATTTATATTACTGTAAACGTTCCCATCAGGAGTCCGGGCCCACGGTGGTATCTGGTGGGGCCCACGGACACGTTGGCAGATTTCCATTGCCCAGTTGCAGGCTGCCTACACCAGGTATGAGCACAAGTGAGTTTAGTAGGGACACTGGCTCCTGTCCCCCACGCATCTCTCCTCACATCCCTGGCAGTGCCCATGGCTTCGACACCAACGTACCCTCCTAACCCGATTCGTGCTGTTGTGGAGAGAGGAGGGAGGCTGAGCAAAGCCGACTGCTTGCTTACAACAAACGAGTCGTGAGCATACTGCCCACCCAGACCCCAAGGGAGGGCCGGGGACAGCACAGCTCTTGGCCCGTCAGCCATCAAGGGCAGTCTATGTCCTGCAGAGTCTGAATGGTGGAGCACAGGGCACTTTCAGGGCAGCGAGCGGACCCGGGATGATACTGCCACGGTGGACACGGGCCACTGTGCGTTTATCAAAGCCCTCAGGACTGCATGGCACAGAGTGACCCCCATGTGAACTGCCATCTTGAGTTAGCATGTTGCTGTTGGCTCACCCAGTGTCATAAACGTCACACAGGAACACAGGAGGTTACACTGGGAGACTCTAGTGGGAAGGGAGTATCTGAGAACTCTCTAGACTTCCTGCTCCATTTTTTCATAAGCTAAAATTGCTCTAAAAAATGAAATCCAACAGTTAATTAAGCCTGAAAACAAACGGATAACTAACCCTAACCGAAAAGGAAGGGTGCCATAAAATTGCTGAAGCGCTCAATAAAGCCCTGCAGGTGCGAGCAATGGCCAAGTGGCCAAGGGTTACGGGCCGCCAACAATGAGCAGCTGCAAGCACAGGGCAGAGCACTCGCACTGCTCTAGTGGACAGCGGACAATGGAGGGCCGACATGGGAATGAAACATGAACAACACTACACCCGGAAGCAAGTTAAAGAGTTACTTAATATCATTAATAAGCCCAAACAAAACAAAAGGTTGCCAGGCAACCCTGGATGACAGGCCCAAGATCCCAGAGCCAAGGGACCATAATTTGGGTAACCTTTTCGTTTCTACTCATCATTTTAGTTCCTTAGTTCTTCAGCCAATCACAATATGTAGGTAATTTACTCACAGGCATGTCCTTCGAGGGTGGGAAGGGCAGGCTGAGAGACCCTGACCCACGATCAGTCAGCTCTGGTCAGTACAGAGCCCCCATCACTGCACTTCGTCTGTTTACAGCGCTGTGCTTGCAGACAAGCTCCCACAAGCCACGTTCCCTTTCTGGTATGTCTTCCTGCCGTGGAAGGCTTAGGTGGAAATGTACAATCACCACACCTAAGCCAGCCCGTGCTGTCCCCGGCGCCCTGGATCTCTGCCTGGCTTCCTGGCAGCCCCACCACAAGCTCCACTGACAGTCCTCAGAGTCACCCAGGAGGCAGGGGCGACGTCCTCCTTCGCACAGGAAACCGAGGCACAGGGAGGTAAAGTGGGCCAGGAGGCGGCTGGCCCGCTCCACTCTCCCTCTTCGCCATGGCCAAGGTCCCACGTGCTCAGACTGGAGGTGAGGCATCACACATCTGAGAAGGCAGTGAGGTCAGTGGCAATGTCAGCCCATCCTTAGCAGCATAGTAAAAAGGATACAGAGTCCCCCTTCAGTTACCTTCCAGCTGACGTGCATGACTGTGGCCTCTGTGCCCGAGAGCACCGGGGGGCTGCGCTGACTGGGGACTCCCCTGCAACAGAGAGGGTGAGGGGTACAGTCAGTCATGGTGGCAAGTGGGAAAACCCATCCCGGGGTCTTCACCAAACGGACAGGTCTCCTGTAAAGGCCTCATCTTCCCAACTTCTGCACAGATGGTCCGGGAGGCACCCACAGGCCAGACGAGTCACAGGGTCAACCTGCCACATGCAGGAGGCACGAGAGGGTGCATGGTCCTCCCTCTGCGGCCCTAAGGGGTCCACCAAGACCAGGCCTTTATAATTAACTGAAGGCTGCAGAAGAGAACAGTTCAATGGGACCCTCGGCTGACATGACCCTGAGACTAGAAGAAATAGATGGTGCCCGGCTACCACTGTCAACCACTCAGAAAGGGATCAGTGCAGGAGATCCTGGAGAGAGTGGGAGAGCAACGTGGAAGAAAACTCAAAACCATAAAAAAGACCAGGCTCACTGGTCTGACAGAAACTGGTGAAACCCCTGAGACTATGGCCCCGAGGCACCCTTCAGGCCTAGAATTGAACTCACTCCTGTGGCTTCCAGCCAAACAGGTGTATGAGGTGAACATTTGCACCAGGTGGGCACACTCCTTACAGCAGTCAAGCACGAGAGATCAGAAGGGCAGTATTTGCACCAGGAGACAGCTCAGGGCAGGAATGCCCAGGAAAGACACAGGGAAAGACAAACACAGGGAGGAAGTGGGAAGAGAGCTGTTGCACTGTGGGATTGAGTCAGTGTCATGAAATAAAATGTGCACAAACTGCTGTACGGAAAAGGAATTTGCTCTGTAAACTTTCACCCAAATCACAATTTTAAAAAAAGAGAGAAGGAAAAAAAAAAATCACTGTCACTCACAATCCAGATTTTAAAAAGAAACCTAACTTACACTAAAGAAAAAACAAAAAGAAGAAACGAGGCCCTTCGGCACCTGGCCCTCCCCCGGCCCCTTCCACCCCACGGGACAGGACGACGTGGGCAGGGCAGGCAGGCTTGGGGGGTGAGTGAGTGAGGCCTACCTGTGGGGCGGCTCCCAGGAACTCGCTGGGCACGGGCACACAGAGACTGCGCCGTGAGGTGCTCAGGCCCCCAGGCCAGCCCAGCACAGCCACACACACTGCCACATCCCTGAACCACGGCACTCCCAGGGTAAGAACACACTACGGGCTGATGTGCATTTCACGGCCGGCCGAGCACTCGCCCGTGTATGACCACCCCAGGCTTCACAAGGTGATGGGACAGGCTCAGAGGGCCCGCAGTCCCCCGGACCCGAGCACGGCTCGACGAGGACCCAGACCGCTGTCCGTCCACTTGACCAGGCAGCTCCAGGAGCTCAGCAGGGGGGCCGCTGAGAGGGCAGCCACAGCCCCAGGAAAGCCCTCACCCCCAGAAGCTGTCAGGGACTCATCGAGTCCCCGCCAAATACGGGTGGGAGTCCTGACCCAGTACCTGGGACGTGATCCCGCCTGGGGAAAGGGTTTGCTTCCCTCTGTGATGTTAATGAGGCCCGACCAGCGCTGGTGGCCTCATCACTCTGACTCGGGGGGCAGCACAGACACAGGGACAAGCAGGCATCAGCCCGGAGGAGACAGATGCCACGTGGAGGTCGCCATGGCCCAGCGCTGCGGCTACAGAGTTGACACAGTGGCCTGAACTTGGACTTCCCACCTCCTGGACTGTGCGACAATGATCTCTGTTCCTCAACACTGGGCACTTGTGGCGCTGCTGCTGCGGCAGCGCTAGGACCGTGGATGACACCAGGGACACCAAACTCTGGTAGCACAGTGCCTAAGACATCCGACTGCTAACCAGAAGGTCAGCGGTTCAAACCCACCAGCCACTCCGTGGAAGCAAGGCTGGGCAATCTAATTCTGTAAAGATTTGCTGCCTCAAAACCCAGTGGGGGTTGCTATGAGTCAGAACCCATTCAGTGGCAGGGGGTTTGGTTGTTTTCAGTTTTGGAAGGACACTGAGGCTACTCCCCAACCGCTCTCCTCCAGTCCTCCCACTCGGTGAACACCCGCCCCAGGGGTCAAGCCAGAACCCTCGGGGTCACGTGATGCCCCTCCCTGTGCCCGCACTGCCTCTCGCTCTGCCAGAGTGGCACGCAGGCTGGAGTATTCCCACCACCTCACAGCACCACCCCAGTGCTGGTCCAGGAGGCTCCCCGGTGGCTTCGCCAAGGGCCACCTCCTGGGTCAGATCCGCTCACCGGCCCGTCCTGGGAGGGTCCTTCACGGGCGATCGTCCCTGATGGGCCGCTCTGTCTAAATTCCTCCCCATGCACGCCCATCAACATGACGCCATCTTTGTGACACTTATTTGATAACGTTTCTTATCTTTTACCATTAAGATGTAAATTCTAGGAGAACATCCTTACATCCCTTGTACGTAAAAGAGTGACAAGTACATAAGAAGACATTCAATCCAACGGCTCATTCCTAAAAGGTAGTCACGCACAACAAGGATGTGAGGAGCTGAGGAACACTCGGATTGGCCAGAAATGACAAAAACCTCAGAGCCTCCCGCCACCTAGAGAACCTGTGCCCCGAACGGAGAAGACCATGACGGTCGTCACTGTAAAGGCACACCTTTCTACCTCACACAACTTTGTGAGACTAGCTCACTCAACGTCTGTGGAACACCACCTACCACCTGCTAGACGCCATGCGGGAGCAGACAGGGAGAGCCCAAGCAGAGTATGGCAATCTCATGGACTTGATCGGAGTCAGCAGGATTAGCCGGCATTTGCGGGGCCACCTACCAGAAACTTCAGTGGGACCCCTCAAGTCCTGGGCTGAGTACTAAGCAGCACACATGTGGGGTAAGACTCCGTAAAGGTGAGTCAAGCACAACCACTGGGAACGACTATCTGAACTCACACGGGCTGGAAACACTTGCCTTCCAGCCAGCCAGAGCTGAGAAGCCTTGCTGAAGACACAGGTACCCAGTTAGGGCTGCAGAAAGACCACCCTCAGCAGTAGGACCACAGTAGCCGGGAGGGAAGGCTGTGCTCGAGCTGCCTGAACGCTTCAACGGAGTCTCAAAAGGATCAAACTATTTGAAACTTTACTTCCTGACAAAGCAAAACTCATCTTTAAGGAAAACAACAAAATCCAGACATTCAAAAATGTAAAATTCACAATGTCCAGCAACAACCAAAAATTATTAAACATGCAAAGAAGCAAGGAAATGTGACCACAAGCAGGAAAAGGAAATGATGTCAACCGACTCAAAAATGACCAAACCAAACTCACTGCCATTGAGTGGATTCTGACTCACAGCAACGCCCACTGGGTTTCTGAGGTGGTAACAGGAGAAAGACAGAGAAACTACGTCAGAAGTTAGAAATTAACTGGATGGACTTAACTGCAGATGGGGTGCACATGAGCAGAAGGCATGATAACAGCAGCCATCCAAAGTGAAACACAAGAAAAAAGGCTGGGGGAGAAACAGGGCCTTGATGGCCCGTGGGACAACACTAAGAGGCTGTCCTGGTTCCCTAGTGCCACTCTGACAGGAAGGTAACAAAAGGGATGCTTGAACAAGCAGGAGTTTATTCTCCTACAATTTGAGGCCAGAAGTCCAAGTTCCAAGTGCCGGGCTCTGGGGGCCGGGTGAAAGCCCCTCAACCTTGGGCTTCAGCTCTGCCTCCTGCTCCCAGCCCACTGAAATTGGAGGCTTTTCTTCACTCAGACAGCTGCTGGCAGCTGAGGCCGACAAGCCCAAGGTTGACAAGTAAAAAGGCATGGTCCTGACATTACCAAACCACACAGCAGGCCATTGATTCAAGTCCATTGAAAGTCCCAACATCAGCAGGGCAACGTGGCAGGCTGCTGACCAACGACTTGGCTACATGCAGGGCTCAAGTGTACCACAAGCTGGAGCCCTCCCTCACAGCTGCTCCTTATACACGGGAAGCAGGCCACTTCCCTAAAACAGCTACTCAGCTGCTCCAGTAGACTCCACCAGGGAACCGATGGCCAATCTCACCATGGGAAATAGCTGCATCCAGCTGGCCAGCCACTCAAAACCTGGCCCAGCCAAGTTGACACACAACCTTAACTACCACACAGGCCTAACATACATTAATTAAGGGGCCCTGGTAGCACTGGAGGAGCTCTAGGGGTGTAGTGCCTAAGGCACTTGACTGCTAACTAGAAGGCTGGTGGTTCAAACCCACCAGCCACTCCTCAGAAGGAAGATGGGGCAATCTATTTTCGTAGTGATACTGCCTCAGATACCCAAGGAGGGGTCACTATGAGTTGGATTCGACCCGACGGCAGTGAGTTTGGTTTGCTTTGGTAGCACAGTAAGGAGTGCTGATGGTGTAGTGCCTAAGAGATTTGACTGCTAACCAGAAGGCTGGCGGTTCAAACCTACCAGCCATTCTGCAGAAGGAAGACTGGGTAATCTACTTCCATAAAGATTTACTGCCTTGGAAGCCCAATGGGGGTTGCTATGAGTTGGAATGAACTCAATACCAGTGAGCCTGGTTTTTTGATTTGGTAGCACAGTGGTTAAGCCCTTGGTTGCTAACCAAAAGGTTGGTGGTTCAAACCTACCAGCTGCTCTACAGGAGAAACATGAGGCAGCCAGCTTCCACAAAGACTGACAGTCTTGGAAACCCCATGGTGCAGTTCCACTCTGTCCTCTAGGGGCGCTGTGGGTCAGAATGGACTCCACGGTAGTGGGTGTGGTTTGGGCTTTGCTTCTGTGAAGACTGACAGCCTTGGAGACCCTGTGGGCAGTTCCACTCTGTCCTCTAGGGGCGCTGTGGGTCAGAATGGACTCCACGGCAGTGGGTGTGGTTTGGGCTTTGCTTCTGTGAAGACTGACAGCCTTGGAGACCCTGTGGGCAGTTCCACTCTGTCCTCTAGGGGCGCTGTGGGTCAGAATGGACTCCACGGCAGTGGGTGTGGTTTGGGCTTTGCTTCCATGTGATTGACAGCCTTGGAGACCCTGTGGGGCAGTTCCACTCTCTGCTACAGACTCTAATTAATTCATTAAGTAGAGATCCAGGAAATAAAGGGAAAGCAAGAAAACGTGAAGAAGTATGGCTGAAACTTTTCAGCTTTGGTTAAAAATGTCAACCCACAGATCAAAAAGCTTAAGAAATCCCAAGCAGAATAAAACAAAGACAGACACATCAAACTGCTGAAATAATCAGTTTGCTGAAAACAGCAATAAAGAGAAAACCTTAAAAGCAGCCAAAGAACAAGGACCTATAACACACAGGGGCTGGTCAGAAGGCAAGAACCCCACTGACTTCTCATCTGCACAATGTATGCTGTCCTCTGGGAGACAGCGCATGATGCTGTGAATGGACTGAGGAAAAAGAAACAAAGGACCTGTCATCACCGAAACAAGCAGTTTGTTAAAACTTTAAGAAGACTGTCTTCAAGATGTTTAAAACAGACTAAAATCCATCTACTACTTACCAACAGAAAACTTGGGAATTTTACCCTGACTTGTGGGGGTCGGCATCACCTTTGTCTTGGAATCTAGATAGGAAGCCTGCTTTCTTGTACTCCCAGCTGTAGTCACTTGAGAAGATGCCGGCAAACTGAACGTAGAGTCCAGCCTTGGGCCTGCATCGTCCGGAGTCTGTGGTAGTGTCAGGGAAGCCGCGCTGGGCCCCTTGGGTGGTTCCACCGTGATCTCAGCACCATCAGCCGACTTGGTCTGCCAGCAGGAGGCGTCTGCAGGGCCTGACGGCTGAGGCTGCTGCTGGCCGGCCGGTCGGAGTCTGCTCAGATTCCTGGTGCTGGCCGGGGCCCGGGGACCATGTGCAGGAATACTTCCCAGTTCACCAGATTGAGCTGCACGAGCAAAGGCACAAAATCTAGTGATCGCTCAAGTTCATGTTATTTGTAAGTTAGGATGCTGTTTAACAAACACAAGATACACTATCTTCCCCATGTCTACCGTGAAACATCTTTAGATGAAGAAAATCATGTTTCTCCCATGATGACATCCAAACGAGAGATGCCGCATATGACCAAGAGCCCACATGCCTGTCACACAACCTCCCCAAACACTCGTCTGTCCCTGCGTCACCCTGCAGTGGCTGTGAGGCTGGAGGCTGTGCCACTGGTGCTCCAAACACCAGCAGGGCCACCCATGGTGGACACGTTTCAGCGGAGACTCGGAAGAAGGAAGGGGCCATCCACTTCACAGAGAACTGACCAGTGAAAACCTTACGGACAGCAGTGAAACACTGTCTGGTACATTACTGGAAAGCATCAAACCCAGGACAGCCCGTATTGCTGGTGGCTAAGCTCAGCAGCTCCTAAGGTACTAATTCTATCACAATGGCCAAGATGGATACACGCATCTAGAAACTCAAGCTCTGTCTGGACACAGATTACGTTGCCAGCAGAGATCGGCCCTAGTTAGGCAGATGGAAGCCGACAGTCTGGTCACCAAGTCCCTCACCCACCACCCACCCCATCTAGACAGGGGGTGGGGAGGGAGCAGGAAGTGCACCATCATAACCGGTCAGCTCCTTCAAAGTACCGGAAGGAAGCTGGGTGTGCTAACAATGAACACTGTAGAACAGAACAGCAGCAAACTGACCTGCACTGCACAATCTCGCCCAAACGACAAAGGACAGCAGGTCAGCTGGGATGGAAACACTCAGCACCTACGTGACGGGAGGCCCTGGGTGGAGCAGATGACCAAGGGCTGAGCTGTCAACTGAGAGGCTGGGGTTCCCCCGACTCAGAGGCACCTCAGAGGGAAGGCCTAGCAATCTCCTTCCAAAAGTGCAGCCGTGACAACCCTGTGGGGCCCAGTTCTGCTCCGAAACACGTGGGGGCACCACAGGCAGCAGCGTCCCAATGACAGCCGGTCCACCAGCAGGCGGCTGACGACGTACACGCTCACTCGGTAAGAGATCCTGAAGAAAAGCGTTCAGAGAATGACCGACACCACTGTGTATGTTTATAGGCGTCGGGCCGTTTTACGATGTCTGCCCCACACGTCACCTGATCCTACGGATCCAGTGGCTGCCACAACAGGCTCAAACAGGACAGCGACTGAAGACGGTGCAGCCCAGGCAGCGCTCTGTTGGTTATACACAGGCTGCTCTGAGTCAGAACCAAACTGACACCACCGCACAACAGCAGTGGTTTTGCCGCGTACAGTACAGAAGTGGACACACTCTGGGAGTCCCACTCGGTCTCACGCTACCTTAACCAGAGGTGGGGCTGCAGAAACAGAGCATGCAAGGGGGTGGGTGCACTAGGTTGGCCTGGCCCACTGCCCCCCGACATCCACTGTAACAGAGAGCGCCACCATTTGCTCAACGTGCGTCAGGCACTGGAGCTGGGCCAGGCCTACTGGACACCCAGGCTTCTGCTCCCCCAACACCGCCAGCCAGGCACTGGCACCCCATCCGTAAACAAGGAAACAAAGTTTGGTTCAGAAGCTGAGGGGCAGGGGTAGGGGCAGGGGCAGGACCCCAGACCCCAGCAGGCCGAGTCCAGACGGCACACTGCTCGCGTCTGCGAGCACAACGCACACGTGCTGTGTGAACTGTGGTCAGAGCCTGGTCAGAGCCCGCCAACAACCAGTGTGAACAGGATTCAACGCGACGTGGTGGCTTTCCTTGTCGCCTACCACGGCTCCTCTCCCTGACCAGCAGATGGCAGCCTTGGCTCGCTCGGGGAGATTAAAATGGCGGCTGCAGTAAACTGGGTGTGGGAGGGGGATTTCAGTAAGTGTCCTGGAGTTCCAGGGCCATAAACTCAATAATCTGGAACCGTCCTAGTTTGAAAGTTGGTGCCTGCCTACCCTTGTGCGGAGGCTGGTCTGAGGGTCTCGTCTCAGGCACTTGGCACACACGTACATCCCATCGTCACTGTGTGCAATACTGGGAACAGAGACCACCTGCGGCAGTGTGCCAGGATGGGGGGCCCTGACCCAGCGGGAGCGTGCCGGGACAGGGGACCCTGACACAGCAGGAGTGTCCCTGGACGGGGTCCTGACACAGAAGGGGTGTCCCAGGACAGGGACCCTGACACAGAGGGGGTGTCCCAGGACGGGAACCCTGACACAGCGGGAGCGTCCCGGGACAGTGTCCTCCTGGCCCAGCCTCCAGTCTGGTCCGGAGAGCCTGTGTGGTTCTTTCTGTAAGAGCAGCTGATTTGGGCCCCACCTGGAGGGAGGCCTGGGCCTGAGCCTGCAGTGTGACAGTCTCACCTTGGCCTCCTGCTGAAGCATCAGCTACGCTGGAAGTTGCCCCCAAAATAGGCCCCGAGGAAGAGGCCTTTTTTGCAAGACAGCCAGTGCGGCCAGGTGGCTTCAATAGGGTCCTCTTCAGCCCCAACTGAAACAAAATGTGAAAAAGCATAATCATCAAAGATGCCATCACCTATTACTCATTTCCGGGAAAGGACGGGTTTTAATCATTTCAAATCACATCACTATGAATTTAAGGAACTCGAGAAGTTTATCTTCAAAACCCTGCCTCACAAACAGCTGGGGCTCTTACACGGCAGATCCACTGGGCCCATCACTGCAGGGCCCAGCAATTTTAACAAGCCTGCCAGTGACTCTCAGGGCGCTACACCTGACCACTAATGCAGGGAAATACAGCAAACTGGGGATGGCCTCCTCGCAGCAACGCAGGGCTGGCTTCAGGAAAGCATGTGGCCCCCGTCTAAGGCAGGCAGGCCCCTGGAGGGAAGCGGAGTGGCCCACTGCTGCAGACAACGACCCAATGCTCAGGACCCATTCCTAAGCCCACCCACTCCTCAGAGACAGCCTAGCCTCC
Organism: Orycteropus afer afer; assembly: GCF_000298275.1. NCBI lineage: Eukaryota > Metazoa > Chordata > Mammalia > Tubulidentata > Orycteropodidae > Orycteropus > Orycteropus afer. The sequence goes on along the minus strand of NW_006922111.1, from coordinate 1,474,557 downwards.
AGCTGCCGACTTCTCCCCATGCCAACTCACCTTGGCGGGCCCAGGCAGCGTTCTCTTGCCTGGTACCAAGTGGCTCCTGCCAGCCGGCATGGTGCCAGCATCCAGGGCCGCTGCAGGCTCCTCCGGGCGGGACCCATTATTCTGGAGCTTCATCCGGGAAGGACTAGCCGGCCTCTCTCTCTTGGGCTGAAATTGTGAATTCAGAATGTGAGGACAATGCCCACTGATACCACGGCTTCCACTGGGACCAACACCAGGCCCAGCTGTCGCCCCAGACGCTACACAGGTGCTCAATCACCAACTGGGGGAACAGAGCAGCTCACTTTCTCCACTGAATTATGACAGAGAAAAATGATGACGGATTTGCTTCCTCATTAGGAACAAAGTAAGATGACATTGAGACAGGTCATCCCAGGAGAGAGCCACCATGACAGGTCATCCCTGGAGCCACCAAGACAGGTCATCACAGGAGAGAACCACCACGACAGGTCGTCACAGGGGAGAGTCACCAAGACAGGTCATCACAGGACAGAACCACCATGACAGGTCATCACAGGAGAGAGCCACCAAGACAGGTCATCCCAGGACAGAACCACCAGGACAGGTCGTCACAGGAGACAGACACCAGGACAGGTTGTCACAGGAGAGAACCACCAAGACAGGTCGTCACAGGAGACAGCCACCAGGACAGGTCGTGCCAGCAGAGAGCCCCTCTACAGCTGCTCCTCAGTGGGGCTGCTTGAGGAGGCTGTGAGGACTGCAGCAGTTCAGAGACTTTAAGGAACCCTCGAGCAACGCTCACTCCCTCCCCCAGAGCTGGTGCTTGGTCACCATCAGTCTTCGATGTCTCATGCTGGGAACCGTTTCTCATTGGCCAGAGGAGCCAAACAAAGAATTACTTGCTGCCATTCGAGCATGCTTGTTCATTGCAAACACCTTTTTTCAACAACACAAACGGAGGCTGTACACATGGACTTCACCAGATGGAACACACAGGAATTATAGACTACATCTGTGGCAAGAGGTGGTGGAAAAGCTCAATATCTTTAGCCAAAGCCAGGCCAGGAGCTGATTATGGAACAGACCATCAACTGCTCATATGCAAATTCAACTTGAAGTTAAAGACAATTAAAACAAGTCCAAGAGAGCCAAAATATGATCTTGAATATATC
>NW_006922111.1:1455822-1471605 GCF_000298275.1 Orycteropus afer afer | reverse complement strand
GGAGGGTCAACGAAAGAGGGGGAGGCCTTCAAGGAGATGGATTGATACGGTGGCTGCGATGATGGGCTCAAGTATAGCAGGGATTGTGGGGCTGGCGCGGAATCGGGCAGTGTTTCGTTCTGCTGTGCATGGGGTCACTACAAGTCGTAAACGACTTGACAGCACTTAACAACAACAATAACAACAAATTCGAGCACGAGGGCATTCCTGGGCCCTGCTGTAGCCCTGCTGATAGGAACAGTCCCTTGGAACAGGCAGAGCTGACAAGGTAAAGAGAGGAAGCTCAGGAAAGATCAGAAAGCAGTGGTATTTTTCACCCTTTGTCACACCTGTAAAGACTGAGACACACTCGTGTAATTTGAAAGTCACCCTGTTCCCTGTACCCGTTAATGGGTTGGAGGATACTGACCACGGCTGCCGTCACCCCCAGACTCTGGTTTCGGGACACCCTGTTCCCTGTACCCCTCAGTGGTTTGGAGGATACTGACCATGGATGCCGTCATCCCCACACTCTGGTTTCAGGACACCCTGTTCCCTGTACCCGTCAGTGGGTTGGAGGATTCTGACCATGGCTGCCGTCATCCCCACACTCTGGTTTCAGGACACCATGTTCTCTGTACCCATCAGTGGGTTGGAGGATTCTGACCGTGGATGCCGCCACTCCTTGCCTGCCTGTGTGATCTGACTGTTCTGGGCATTTCCTACGGGTGGAGCCATATATACGTCCTCATCGTCCAGCCGCGCTCACGCCGCAGGCTTTCGCGGTTAATCCATCTTCAGCAGCGGTCGGTACAGCCCTTCTGCTGAACCTCTTCCACGGCACGGACATTCACCTACCTATGGCTCCGTCAGCCGACTGGCCGCCGGGCTGCTTTCACTTTGGCTACTGACAGCAATGCACTGTGAATCCTGCTGGAAGGGTAGCTCCGAGGATCTTTGACTCCTCCGGGGGGTACACCCAGGAAGGGGTGCTGGGTCACGTGACAGCTCTACTTTAACCTCTGGAGGAACCACCAGGCTGTCGCCACAGCGGCTGCTCCAGGCTACCTTCCCACCAGCAGAGGACAAGGGCTCCAATCTCCCCACGCACCCGCCAGGACGGCTCCTTCTTGCGTTTTGGTGTTTCCACTCTTACCACACCAGTGGTGTCTCTGTCTCTTAACTGGTGTGACAATAGAGCGGCCCAGCCATCTCCAGAGGCAGTCCTCCCGGTAATGAGGGTGGGCCCGCCCACACAGGAAGTGAGCTTATCACACAGGTGAGCTGTCGAGCAACACTTCCTTCCGCCCAGATCTAGCTCTCTGGCCAACGGATCACCACCAACGCCTGGGGAGAGGCTCGAGACGGAACAGCCAACAGCGTACCACAGCCTTCTGGTCCTAAAGTTCACGTCTGTTACACGCCGAAAACCCGCCCTGCTCTCCCCTAGAAGTATCACTGAGAGACGGCCACCCAAAGTGGCCTGCAGACGGACATCGCCGTCTGTCCACACAGGCCTGTAAAGTGAGCGGGAACACGAGGACCACAGTCCTCAGAACCACCAACCAGCCGAGCCACCAAGGGCAGCGTTGGCCCAAAAACAGAGCTCAGGAGAGGCAGGAAGGGACAGGAACGACGGGCAAACAGAAAGGGGGACCCAGGGAGGAAGTGGGAAGGGGCTACTACACTGAAGGGACTGCACCCCATGCTGCAAAACAAAATGTGTGCAAACTGTTGAATAGAAACCGAACCTGCCTGTAAACTTTCACCCAAGCCGCAAAATGTCCAGGAGAAAAGAACAAAGTGATCTTCCCCACCCCCAAAAAAGCTTTTGTGATTAAAGGGCCTGGTCCCCTCAGTGATTTGGGGGGAGTACAGTGGGCCAGAACACCCTCTTTGTGTAGGATTTTGTATGGCAAACATGCGGTTCAATTCTAGCTTCCGGCAACAGGAAGTCACAGGCTTCAGGAGATGTGCTTAACAAGGAGGAACATCGAGGCCCTGCTGGGCGCTGGGCATCTGCCAACCCTCCTGACAACCCGGGTGCCCTGCTCTCTGACTGGCTTGTGTGGAAGCCTGCTGTCCTGGGGGGAGCAGAGCTGAGGAAGGGTTACAGCCAGGCTCCTGCCAGGCCTCCCTGCCACCTCTCCTCCAGAGCCCCTCACCTGAGCAGTCAGATGAGGAAAACCCAGGAGCAGGCCACTGTCTGACACCCACCCTTCCACCTGAGCACCCTCTCCTTGCTCCTGGCCCTCAGCCACCAGAATTGCCTGATTGTGCCCCAAACGTATACCTGTCCCTGGCATGCTCCAGGAAGGAAAGCTACCTTAACTAGCACACAGCTCTGCAGGATAACAAACAAACAAAAAACCCACTGCCTGGAGTCGTTTCTGACTCACAGCGCCCCTAGAGGACAGAGAGGAACTGCACCACAGGGCTTCCCAGGCTGTAATCCTTACAGAGGAGCTCTGGTGGTGTAGTGCCTAAGGCACTTGACTGCTAACCAGAAGGCTGGCAGTTCAAACCCACCAGCCACTCCTCAGATGGAAAGCTGGGCAATCTACTTTCGCAGTGACACAGCCTCGGAAACCCAAGGAGGGGTCGCTGTGAGTTGGGTCTGACTCAATGGCACAGAACAACAACAACAATCCTTACAGAAGCAGACTCCCTCATCTCTCTCCTGTGGAGAGGCTGGCGGGTTTGAACCACTGATCTTTCAGCTAGCAGCTGAGCCATTAACCACTGCACCACCAGGGCTCCTTCTACACGAGTAGCCCCAGAAACCTCTTGAACCCAAGTCTACTCCCAAACCAGCTCCCCATGCTGCTCGCCCTCAGAGCACACGCGCTGCCAAGTCTTCCCACAGTGGTTTTCATGACGGGGGTAAAGCGGGAAGCTGAGCAGTCGGGGGGCCCACCCCAGATCAACACGGCGCCATCCCGTCTACCTTCTCCGCGGCCGAGGGCTGGCTCCTCCCTCGAAGCAACGAAGCTCGGGGCGGGGGCAACCTGCTGGCGGTCTTTCTCTGCACCACCGCCTGACTCGGACGGTGAGCGGCACTTGATGCCACAGCCGCAGAGGAGCGAGCCGAGGGACGGGGCTGCTGCGTGCGGGTGAGGCTGGCCTGGGCAGGAGCGCGGCCGGGGCACGGGGCCAGGCCTTCAGGGGGCTGAAGTTCCACGTGTGGCGGGCCCATCAGAGGGCTCTCTGACAGGTAGTACGTTTCCCTCTTCAGTGACGTGGGGCTCTTCTTCATCTCATTTCCTTGCTCGAAGAGGTTTATTTTCAATTTTGATTCCTGCACAAATATTTCCGGGCCCTGGCCTCTGGGGCCTCCAGGCTTGGTGGCACCAGAGCCCCTGGTTTTGCTGCTGCCCTTGATCTGCAAGGCCAGTAGGTGAGCTTCTTTGCAGACTTGCGCAAACGTCTCGCCTGCCAGAGGGCTCCAAGGAACGCGACTCCCCGATGCTGGCAGAGCTTCTTCAGAGCTTGGACCGTTCGATTCGCTGCTGGCAGCCAGACACCTCTCTCTTCGGTCAACAGGTCCAGAAAAGACGTCCTCATCTTCGTTTGCACTGTATGTAAAGAAAAGGTTGTTAATCACACTGGCACGGAAAGACAGGACTTTACTCAGGCCAGGGAAAACACTCACTTGCTTACCTGGAGGAAGACAACGAAAGATCAAAGTCGAACTTCTCATCAGCCAGAAGCAGAATGTCTACAGGGAGAACAGTAAGCTGTTACTGTCAGGCGGGACAGGGCAGAGAGAACCCACCACCGTCGAGAGCGACCTGAATGACCGTGGAATTTCACCCCAAAGCACAGCCTACCCTATCTCCACAGTCACACCTTCACAGGCTGCTATAGATCATCTTATTTGTTCTGGTTCTTTCTAAAATAGCATTAGCCACTCTGTGTGTGCTAAGTCACCCTCGGCAGAAATTCTGATCTTAAGCTGTAACCTAAGTGCACCCTGAGCCATCTGCCCTGCTGCTCAGATGCACCCAAGTCCTCTTCAGGTACAGAACATTTTCAGTGGACCAGCCTCCGGTCTCCTAGAATCAAGCCCGCCTCTTACAAACTAAAACATCTACTCATCTTCACAAAGGAAAACAAGAATCGCTCAAACACACAGTAGGACATCAACATGTATTTGTTGACTAACAGTCATCTCTTCTTTGGAGTCTTTCCTGAGCTCCCAAATAAAACAGCACCTCGCACCCCACCATATTTACAGCACACCACCCAGCACCCATCTGTAACAGACCACAGACTCCCGGGGTCAGTCGGTACCTCTGTTGGGGCAGAGGGCAGTGTGACTCGGGGGTAGAAGTCCTGCCTCCCGTGTGGGAAAGCGCCACCACCGTCTGTCAGTCTGTCCTACTTGGGTGGCCTGCACACTGCTGTCAGTGTGTCATACTGGGGTGGCCTGCACGTTGCTGGGAGGCTGGAGGCCAAGCCACCACCGTCGTCAGTCTGTCGTACTGGGGTGGCCTGCACGTTGCTGGGAGGCTGGAGGCTGTGCCAGCACTATTTCAAATACCATCAGGGTCACCCGTGGTGGACAGATTTCACTGGAGCTTCCAGACTAAATCAGACTCAGAAGGAAAGTGCTACCTACTTCTCGAAGAACTGGCCAAGGAAAACCTTATGAATAGCAGTGAAACACTGTCTGATACATTACTGGAAAACTCTATGAACAGCCCTAAAACACTGTCGATATAGTGACATAAGATAAGCTCCTCAGTTTGAACGGCACTCAAAATACAACTGGGGAAGAGCTGCCTTCTCAGAGTAGAGTCGACCTTAACGACATGGATGGAGTAAAGCTTTTGGGACTTCCATTTGCTGATGTGGGACAACTCAAAATGGGAAGAAACAGCTGCAAACATCTGTTAATAATCAGAACGTGGAATGTATGAAGTATGAATCTAGGACAATTGGAAGTTATCAAAAATGAAATGGAATGCATAAAGTTTGATATCCTAGGCATTAGTGAGCTGAAATGGACTGGTTTTGGCCATTTTGAACCAGACATTCATATGATCTACTATGCCAGGAATGACAAATTGAAGAGGAATGGCGTGGCATTCATTGTTACAAAGAATGTTTCAATATCTATCCTGAACTACAATGCTGTCAGTGAAAGGATAATATCCATATGCCTACAAGGAAGACCAGTTAATACTACTATTATTCAAATTTATGCACCAACCACCAAGGCCAAAGAGGAGGGAAGATTTTTACCAACTTCTGCAGTCTGAAATTGACCAAACATGCAATCAAGATGTGTTCATTATCACTGGTGTCTGGAATGCAAAAGTTGGAAACAAAGAGGAATCACCAGTAGCTTGAAAATTTGGCCTTGGTGATAGAAATGATCCTGGAGATCGCATGATAGAATTTTGCAAGACCAACGACTTATTCAGTGCATATACTGTTTTTCAACAACACAAATGGCAGGTACACACGTGGACTTTGCCAGATGGAGTACTCAGGAATCAGATTGACTACATCTCTGGAAAGAGGCAATGGAAAAGCTCAGGAGCTGATTGTGGAACACACCATCAACTGCTCATATGCAAGTTCAACTTGAAGTAAAAGATAATTAAAACAAGTCCACAAGAGCCAAAATATGACCTTGATTATATCCCTCCTGAATTTAGAGACCATCTATAGAATAGATATGATGCATTGAACACCAATGACCGAAAACCAGAGGAATTGGGGAATACATCAAGACATCATACATTAAGAAAGCAAAAGATCATTAAAAAGACAAGAAAGGAAGAAAAGACCACAATGGATGTCAGAGGAGACTCTGAAACTTGCCCTTGAATGGAGAGTAGCTAAAGCAAATGGAATAAATGACAAGATAAAGAGCTCAACAGAAGATTTCAAAGAGCAACCCGAGAAGACAAGGCCAATTACTATAATGAAATGTGCAAAGACATGGAGTTAGAAAACCAAAAGGGAAGAACATGCTCGGCATTTCTCAAGCTGAAAGAACTGAGGAAAAAACTTAAGCTTCAAGTTGCATTACTGAAGGATTCTATGGACAAAATATTGAATGATGCAGGAAGCATCAAAAGAAGATGGAAGGAATACATAGAGTCACTGTACCAAAAAGAATTGGTCAATGTTCATCCATTTTAGGAGGTGGCATGTGACCAAGAACCAATGGTATTGAAGGAAGAAGTAGAAGCTACACTGAAGGAAATGGCAAAAAACAAAGCTCCAGGAATTGATGGAATACCATTGAGATGTTTAAACAAATGGATGCCACGCTGGAGGCACTCGCTCATCTATGCCAAGAGATTTGGAAGATAGTTGCCTAGCCAACTGACTGGAAGAGATCCATAGTTGTATCCATTCCGAAGAAAGGTGATACACCTGAATTGTGCACATAAGAGATAGACAACAGATGCTAATACCAACCAATGTGTCCACAATGCCACACTGCCATTAACACCAAACACTAGGCTATACAGATAAACACATAAACACCTGAGATGATCAGACGGGGGGTCAGTGAACAGAGGTATACTCTAAACCAAGGATAGATTCAGCTGAGGCTAATCTTGCACAGACACCAGTGATACAAAATACCTGCAATCCTTATAGAAACAATAGAAGACAGACACTGAGTAATCCTTCACAAACATCCCGACACTATGGAGAGAGATCCAATAGATCTACACCTCAGAACCATAGTACCGGGGAACACCAGACTCAATTGGCACAACAAAATACATAAAAAGCTCCACAATCTATATTGGTGAATAGAGACTGGAGTCTTAAAAGCTTTCAAGCAGCCATCTAAGATGCAGCTAATGGTCTCCTAGCGTAGAAAATGAAGAAGAACACACACACACACACACACACAAACCCAAGGGCATTTGGAAGCACTCAGCCCTAGGACATGAAGGCCCTCGAGACCAGAAGAACTGGATGGTGCCTGGCTGCCAATGCCAACCACTCAGGAAAGGATCAAATCTGGAGATCCTGGATAGAGTGGGAGGTAAAACACGGAACAAAATCCAAACACTCAATAATGACCAGAATTACTGGTCAGATGAAATCTGGTGAGACTCCCAATACTATGGCCCTGGAATACATTCTGCACCTGGAATAAAACTCACCCCCAGGGGCGAGCTCTCAGCCCAATAGTTAACAAGGTGTATAACCCCGGATGCCTCACCCACGTACTCTATGGTAATACATCCCTTAGAGCAAATAGACCATGGGACACCAGAGGACCAACATTCAAACTGAGGAAATGCAGGACAAACAGGAATGTATAATTATGAGGGGCACAGGGGGAGGGTTGCAGAGTAGGGAGGGGAGGAGAGTGGGTTTGTTTGGACATGGCGAATGGGGAATGAAACTAAATGTACGCATTATGTTGAATGTAAAACAAGCTCTTAAAATTAAAAAAAAATTAAAAAAATAAAAGGTGATCCCACAGAATGTGAAAATTATTGAACAATATTGTTAATTTCACATGCAAGTAAAATCTTACTGATGATAACTCAAAAGTGGTTGTAGCAGTATATTGACAAGGAACTTACAGAAATGCAACTTGGATTCAGAAGACAACATGGAACAAGGGATATCGTTGTTGATGTCAGATGAATCTTGGCTCAAAGCAAAGAATACCAGAAAGATGTTTACTTGTGTTTTATTGATTACGCAAAGGCATTCGATCATGTGGATCATAACAAATTATGGGTAACATTTAGAAGAATGGGAATTCCTGAACAATTAACTGTGCTCATGAGGAATCTATATTTAGACCAGGAGGCTGTCATCCAAATAGAACAAGGGGATACTGCATGGTTTAAAATAAGAAAGGGAGTGCAGCAAGGCTGTACCCTTTCACCATACTTAGTCGATCTGTATGCTGAGCAAACAATCCAAGAAGCTGGACTATATGAAGAACATGACATCATGATTGGAGGAAGACCCATTAACAACCTTGATAACTAGACAACATAACATTGCTTGCTGATGAAGATTAATGACTACAGTCTGCAGTATGGATTATACCTCAACATAAAAACCAAAAACCAAACTCATTGCCTTCGAGTTGGATCCGACTCATGGCGACTCCTCCTTGGGTTTCTGAGGTGATTGCTAGGGAAGTAGATTGCCTCAACATAAAGAAAACGAAAATCCTCACAACTGGACCAATGAGCAGCATCATGATAAATGGAGAGAAGACTGAAGTTGTCATAGATTTCATGTTACTTGGTTCCACAATCAACACCAATGGAAGCAAGACATCAGACGACAAATTGCACTGGGTCAATCTGCTGCCAAAGTCCTCTTTCAAGTGCTGAAGAGCAAACATGTCTCTTTGAAGACTAAGGTGTGCCCAACTCAAGGCATGGTATTTTCAATCGCCTCATATGCATTTGAGAGCTGGACAATGAATAAGGAAGACCGAAGTGTTGATGCTTTTGAGCTGTGGTATTGGTGAAGAACGCTGAAAGTGCCATGGACTGCCAGAACTAACAAATCTGGAAGAAGTGCAGCCAGAAAGCCCCTTGGAAGCAAGAATGGCCAGACTTCATCTCACCTACTTTGGTCATGTTATCATGAGGGACCATTCCCTGGAGAAGGATGTCATTCTTGGTAAAGTGGAGGGTCAGGGAAAAAGGAGAAGGCCCTCAATGAGATGGATTGACACAGTGGCTGCAACAATGGGCTCAGGTCTAGCGGGGATCAGGAGGCTGGCACATGACTGGGCAGTGTTTCGTCCTGTTGTACACAGGGTCACTGTGAATCGGAGCCCACTCGATGGCACCTAACAATGACACGCGGGAGACCGGGGTTCGACTTGAGCCAATCACCTCAAGCGCAGCCCCTAGCCATCTGTCATGGAGGCCTGTGTGCTGCTGGGATGCTGAGCAGGTGTCAGGAGAGCTTCCAGACCAAGACCAGGAGGAAAGGCCTGGGGACCGACTTCTGAAAATGAGCCACAGAAAACCCCACGGGTCCGGACGGTCTGGTCCTTAGGCCACCACGGGATGGTGTGGGACCGAGCAGTGCTTCCCTCTGCTGCACGTGGGGTCTCGGTGAGTCAGTGTCCACTCAAGGGCAGCTGACAGCTGCTGGGGCAACTGCCCCATGGCACCAGCTCCCCCCAGGGCACCCACAGCACCCTGACCTGACCTCACTATCCCATCACCACAACCAGACTGTAAGTGCCACCAAAATGACAAATGCCTTGCACTTCCCTGAATTCCCCAATGCCCAGCAACAGTCCCACTTAGCCAACGTTTAGGGAAACACACTAAACTTGCATCCCAGTTCTGTAAACAGCGGATGGCAGGCACAAATTATAACACATTTCGTCCTCATGCACAATGCAGACTGCCTACCAAAAGCGTGACATTTAAAAACGTGCTGGTCCTCAGTGAGCCCTAATTAGTCACTTAATCGGTTCTAGTTACCTAAAGAAGGCCAAGGTAGAAAGCACAGGTACACGAGACGTCAGGGGGCACTAACCACAGAAAGAGGAAATGAAGATTCACGAACTAGCTCGTTCCGCTCCAGGCCACAAATCCTAAAACCTCGGCTGACATGGATAATTCACTAGGAAACAGAATTAACCAAAATCGACTTCAGAAGAGAGAAAGCCAGCCACTGGAGGAACGTGTCAAAGGATGTCCCTGCCACAAAGGCACCAGCCCCAGGTCGCTCACCAGGACAGGCTGGCACCTCTTCAAAGAGCATGTCATCCTAATGCTGTTCAGTGCCCTGGAGGACAGACCAAGGAAACCCTCCAACTCATCCCCACGATGCAAGCGTACTTATGGTCCCATAACCCTATAAAGTTTGCTCAGCAGATGAAGCTACAGACCGCTCTCACTCATGTGGCACAAAAATCCTAAACAAGAGTATCAACACCCAGAATCCAGCAGCATGCCGAGAGAGTGATAATCACAACGTACTATAACCAAGTGAGGTGGACTTCAGCACCCTTAAAGAGCAACAGAACGTTAGTCAGTCCAGTAACGTAACTCACCACATTACTGGACCTAAGGGGAAACCATGTGATCATCTCCATATATGGAGTATGATGAAATGCAACGCACACTAACTTTACAAACTCTTGCTGTTAGGTGCTGTGGAGTCGGTTCCAACTCGCCGCAACCCTGTGGACAACAGAGCGAACCTGCCCAGTCCTGCCCCAGCCTCAATCGCGGCTATGCCTCAGCTCATGACTGTAGGCACTGGGTCAGTCCCTCTCAGTGAGTGTCCTTCCTTTTTCGCTGACCCTCTACTTCACCAGGTACGATGACCTTCCCAGGGCCTGGTTGCTCCTGACAACACAACCAAAGTACGAGACACTGAGTCTCACCATCCTCATTTCTCACCAGCATTCCAGCTGTACCTCTTCCAGACAGACTTGTTCGTTCTCTGGCAGCCCATGGTGTATTCAATGTTCTTCACCAACACTGTAATTCAAAGGCATCAATTCTTCGGTCTTCCTTATGAATTGTCCAATTTCGCACACATATGAGGCATGTGAAAATTATCATGGCTTGGATCAGGTGCACCTTAGTCTTCAAAGTAGAATCTTTGTTCTTTAACACTTTAAAGAGGTCTCTGGCAGCAGATGTGCCCAGTGCAACATGTCGTTTGCTTTCTTGACCGCTGCACCCATGGGCATTGATTGTGGATCCAAGTGAAGTGAAATCTTTTTTTTTTTTTTTAATTGTGATCTGGGTGAAATTTTACAAAGCAATTTCTCTTTCTATACAGCAGTTCACTTACACTTTGTCTCATGACATTGACTGCAATTTCCCACAATGCAACAGCTCCCCTCTCACTTTCTCCTGACAGTCACCTCTTCCCTATGTCCATCCCTCCATGCACCCCTGCCCCCTGAGCTGTCTCCCTGTGCATAAACAGCCCCTCTTTCTCCCATGATTGTTCTCTCCAAGGAGTGTATTTACCCCAGGTAAATGTTCAACTCCTATGCCTGTCTTTTGTTTGGCTGGGAGCCACAGGTATGGGTTCAATTCCAGACCTGAAGGGCAGCTAGGGGCCATAGTCTCAGTGGTTCCACCAGGCTCTATCAGACCAGCAAACCTGGTCCCCCCCCCCTTTTTTTTTCTCCAAATGATTTTGGTTTTGTTCCACATTGTTCTCCCTCTCTATCCAGGATCTCCTACATAGATGCCCCTCCAAGTGGTTGACAGTGGTAGCCGGGCACCATCTATTTCTTCTGGTCTCATAGTCATATAGGCTGTGGATCAAATGGTGTACCGGTTGCTAGGACCAATTCTTTCCATGAATCTTTGGTTTTTTTCATTCTTCCTTGCTCTGGATGAGGAGAAACCCATTGTTGCATCTAGATGGCTGCTTGCAAGCTTTTAAGATCTCAGTCACTGCTCGTTAAAGTAGGAGGTAAAACAGTTTTTTGTATAGTATGTTATACTAGTTGAGCTTGATGTCCCTGTGACTATGGTCCCAAGCCCACAAGTTCAACTACTCGGTCCCTCTGGGTAGCTTGCTGTGACCAAGAAAGTGACCACAACCTTGTCCCTTGTCAGCTCTACTATACACCTGGGAATTCAGATCATACAAATAAACTTATAGGACCATTGTCTGCAAACCCTATACATGGTCTTGGGTACACTCCTCACTTCATAGACATACCTATATAGTTCAGCCTGTCCACCCATCTATCCACCCATATACCGGTGTTTGCTTTCACTGGCAATGCAGTACTGCATGTGCAAAAGGATTCATCTTTGTTGTCTGTACCTCCCATGTACCTCTCTATGTCTTCCTCTTCCTCAATGCCACCATGTTGATTACTCACATTTGGTACACTGCCTGAAGTGAAATCTTTGATTATTTCAATCTTTTCTCTGTTTATCATTTGTTGCTTATCAGTCCACTTGTGAGGATTTTTGTTTTCTTTATGTTGAGGTGCAATCCACACTGCAGACTATAGTCTTTGATCTTCAACAGCAAGTGCTTCAAGTCATCTTCACTTTCAGCAAGCAAGGCTGTCATCTGCATATCACAGGTTGTTAATGAATCTTCCTCTAATCCCAATGTCACATTCTTTGTCATATAGTCCAACTTCTCAAGATTATTTGCTCAGCGTACAGATTGAATAAATATGGTGAAAGGATACAACTTTGACACACATCTTTCCTGATTTAAAACCATGTAGTATCTCCCTGATCTGTTCAAACAATGGCCTTTTGGTCTGTGTTACAGATTTTGTATGAGCACAATCATGTTCCAGAATTCCCATTCTTCACAATGGTATCCATAATTTGTTAAGTTGCACTTGATTCAGTGCCTCTGCACAGTCAATAAAACACAAGTGAACATCTTTCTGGTAGTCTTTGCTTTCAGCCAAGATCCATCCAACATTGGCTTTGATTTCCCTCATTCCACGTCCTCTTCTGAATCCGGCTTAAATTTCTGGTAGTGCCTTGTCAGTGTACTGCTGCAACTGTTTTTGAATTATTTTCAGCAAAATATTACTTGCATGTGATATTAAAGATATTGTTTGATAATTTCCACATTCTGTGGGATCATGTTTGTTTGGAATGTGCACAAACATAGATATCTTCCAGTTGGTTGGCCAGGTAGCTGTCTTCCAAATTTCTAGGCATAGATGAGTGTCTAAAAACTCTTATTAAAAAATAATAGGTGTATTTTATCAGGTTAAGGATGTATCTATATCAACAAAAAGCCAAAATCAGGTTTAATGGGAGAATACCAGAAGCAATGCTTCTAAAGCAAATATGTTTGATCAGTTAGGACAGGCCGACTTAGGCTGCTACACCTGTCTGTCAGTTGTTGTACCGTGCTGGAAGCAATGCCATCGGTATCTGAAAGCCCAGCAGGGTCACCCATAGGAGACAGGTTTTCCAGGGACCTTCTAGACGAAGATCAACTTCCAGAACATCAGCCAATGAGAGCTCTGCAGACCAGAGCAGATACTGGCTAAGAGCGCAGGAGGAGGAGCCCCTGAGGGAGGGAGGCACTCCAATTACACAGCAGCTGTAAAAATGGACTCAGCCGACCAACATTCGTGAAGCTGGCACACCGGACTTGAGCACAGTAGTGACCGTGAAGATGGCGCCGCACCGGGCAGCATTTTGTTCCGTTGTACGTGGGCCACCATGAGTAAGACCGACTCAGCCAGTAACAACAGTTTAAGCTGCAACAACAAAGTCCCCCCAAAGCTCAAGTGGCTTAAAACAGTTCAGTGTCAGCTGAGGGTGGGCCGGGGCTCTGCCTCCTGTCCGCCTTACTCCAGGGCCCTGGCAGACAGGGCCTCCACCACCAGGTACACTGCTGGTCTCCATGGAAGTGGCAAGTTCCACACTGGCTCTTGAAGGCTCTGTCACTGAGTGGGAATCAACTGGACAGCAAGTAATCACACCGCCACCCAGAAGTGACAAGGACAAAGCATTTCCAGTGCGCTGGCCAGGAGGTCACGTGGCTAAATCTAACGTGCAGTGGGCAGGAAAGTACTGTTCCATCATGGACCCTGGAATACTAACAAACAGCACCGGAGCCACACCCACCTGTCAATTAACCCACAAGCCAGCAGGAAGCTTCCAGGGAACTGCAGAAGCAGTGCCTTTAAACAAGGCACACAGCAATGGCAGCACCACCCTTACGAGGATTCTGGACACAGTAACACAACTAGACAATCAGAAAGACTCTGGAGGTGTGGTTACCACGGTGCACACAGACTGTGAGTACAGACACGGGAGAAGATCAGCTGTAAACAGCAACAGTCGGTAGAAAGTTTCAGGAAAAGCATCCCTGACAGTGAACGCTTTCACATAGACGCACGACAGTTAAAAAGATAAAACGGAAGAAGCATCGCACTGACAGCAGCAACAAACCACAAAATACCTGTGAACAAATCTGAGAGAAATAAGCGAGATAGATATAAGACACAGTGTGAAAGTAACGCATCAAGTAAGAACCTATCCTCCATGGTGGTGACATAAACCAAGTAACCCTTTGGAAGAAAAACAAGACGTTTGACCCATACCTCACACCAAACCAGGATAAATTCCAACTAAATCAAAGACTTAAGTGAAAACAAAAAATGATGCCCTAATGAAACAAGAGGAAACCACAGGGAAATTATTTCATAACCTGGGAGTGTGGAGGCCTAAGTATGATACCAAACTGGATGACCATCTGCCATCAAATACAAGATTATATATTTTCCAGATACATAAAATTTTTAAAATCTCTGCATGGCAAAAATCACGTGAGCAAAGTTAAAAGGAACAAGAAGCGGGGAAAAGAATATTTGCAACTAATACCACAGACAAAAGGCTTGTAAGAGTGATGGCAGAAAACCACAAACAACCTAACCAAGAAACAGACACAGAAGATGAACAGGTAATTCACCAAAATCAAATGATATGCTCTCAGCTATGTGACAAGCTGTCCCACCTCACCCAAAAGAAAGAGTGATGCTGATCTGGGAAAGGAGCGCAGGACTGGATACAAAAAGTGACCAGTGTAATCAGTGTCACTGAACTAACTGTATGGGTGCAAATTGTTGAGATGATGTGTTTTGTTCTGGGTAATTTCACCATGATAGTAATAATAAAAAAAGTGTGAAAAAGAACCTTACCCTAAGAGTTCACTTTACACCTATCAGGTTGGCAAAAATCAAAATGTTTGACCTAGATTTAAAATGGAGTCTTGTCAGTAATCACCACGCTAACTCCCTCTAGCATCTTAGTGTTTGAAAAAATAGGTCCAGCAGTTTGAATTAGGGATTCAAACTAGATCAGAAGATCTCTCCTGCGGAGCACCGACCGCAGGCGAGAAAGACCATGGAGAGCTCCCTGGGTTAAGGAAGAAGACACACCCACCAGCAAACCAGTGACCATCTCAAGGATCTACCTTCAGCACCTGATTTTAACAGTAACGTGGGTCATCTAGGTGTAAATGGGCACGTCCAGCACCGCTGAAACCCAAGCAGAGAGTCCACTGCACCGCAAGAGGGCGGGCCTGGGGAGGTGCCCCTGCAGTGGGCCACCGATCAGGCTTGGGTCAGCTTAGTGGTACTGAGGGGCCCGCGCTTGACTTTGTCACTAATATCGGGACCACAGGTTACACACGGGCACTGGCCTGGCTCCAGGGCCACTGAAACCGAACAGATATTTGGCACCACGGGTGGGCGGGCCCAGAGAGGAACTCCTTACGGCAGATCACAGAGCCAGGCAGTTGTCTTGGGTCAGCTTTTTGGCACTGAAGGGCCTCAGAAGCAGGGTTTTTGCATATGTCTGAGCCTGGCAGAAAGTGGTGACCCCCTAACAACTGGAGTCTTTGCTGAAATTGAGCTGTGGGCCTGTGAATAACAGTGCAACGTCATCATTAGCAGCCTGCTCAAACCCTAGAAACCTCCCCTAGCAACAAGGAACTTTCCTTCTTCCTCTCTCCTGCTCCCACCTTCTCCGCCAATAACCTCACTCATCCAATAGAAGAAATCACATTCAGCCACCATGATACCTCCCGGTTCAAATTCCAAACCCCCTTTACACCAAACAGAAACCCACATTCACATTCCACAGTGATTCCACCATCACAAAGAAAACTGCAGAGCAACCCAGCATACCCGAATTAATAACTAAAAAAATAAAATACACCAGCTTCACCTTTTTAAAATACTAAATCATAAAACCAAGACAAAACAAATCAATACATAACCAATAGCTAAAGACAACCTCAAAATGTCTAGGAAATAATAGGTAGCCTCAAATCAAACAAGAACAACAACAACAA
>NW_006922111.1:1453708-1455722 GCF_000298275.1 Orycteropus afer afer | reverse complement strand
AAAAAAAAAAAAAAAAAACAGGACAAGGCATTAGAAGCAAAACCACAAACAAAGGTCTCATTAAACACAGAGGAAGAGGAAGCAATAGAATTATCTGAGAAGGAATTTAGAAGATATGTTTATAGAGCTCTACAAGAGCCTAAGGAAACCCCAAACAGAAGCAAGGAGAACAGACAGTTCCTTGGAAGAACTCAGGAAAATCATTCAAGAGCAAAATAACAAGATTAATGCAGAATCAGAACTCATACAAAAACAGCAGTTAGAAATCCAGAAGATGAATACCAAAATGACAGAATCACACAACACAGTGGAGCACAAAAGAGTAGGTTAGAACTGGCTGAAGAACACATTTCCCAACTGGAAGACAAATCCCTGGACACCAGCCTGTATGGAGAAAAATCAGAACAAAGATTTAAGATAAATGAAGAGAACCTAAGAATTATATGGGATGATGTGAAAAAAAAAAAAAAAAACATAAGACTCATTGGAATTCCAGAACAAGAAGAGGCGAAAAAACCACCGAGAGAATTGTGGAAGACCTGCTAACAGAAAACCACCCCCATATCATGAAGGAAGAAAAGATATTTGTCCAAGAAGCTCATAGAACCCCACACAAGATAGATCCCAAGAGAAAAACACCGAGGCATATTATAATCAA
Source organism: Orycteropus afer afer (assembly GCF_000298275.1). Classification (NCBI taxonomy): domain Eukaryota; kingdom Metazoa; phylum Chordata; class Mammalia; order Tubulidentata; family Orycteropodidae; genus Orycteropus; species Orycteropus afer. Next base: position 1,455,064 of record NW_006922111.1, on the reverse strand, counting down.
ACTCTCCAAAACCAAAGACAAAGAAAAAATTTGAGAGTTGCCCAGGACAAAAGAAATATTACTTATAATAATCAAACAGTTAGACTGAGCTCCAATTACTCAGCAGAAACCATGTAGGCAAAAAAGCAATGGGACAGCATATATAAAACACTGAAGGAAAAGAACTTACCACCAAGAATCCTGTATCCAGACAAATTATCCATCAAACATGAGGGCAAAATCAAAGCACTCTCAGACAAACAGAAATTAAGGGATTTTGTGAAACCAGACCAACCTTACAAGAAATGCTTAAAGACGTCCTTCCAATAGAGAACCCACAACAAAGATCAACTATCAGGATACGTGGCATCGACACTAAAACCAAATCAGAAATAAAAACTCAAAATAAGACCATAAATCATTGTACACTAAAAACCAAGGAAGTCAATCAGCACACAGCAACAGTAACTAACCTATCAGAGGGAACAAAACTTCTAGGTACAAACTTCCAAATGGAGAGGAGAACAGGACAAGAAGTCACTCCAAGGTAACCACAAAGAAAATTAACAATCCCCCTAAGCAAATCCAAAAGGAAGGAAAACATATGAGTTTAATAAGCCCAAACCAACAATAAAGAAAAAAAGGCAAGAAGCATTAGCCAACACACTGAACTCAGCACAGAAAAGTATACGGACCAAGGAAACACCAACAACACGACAAAAAAACACAACAGAATGACAGCAATAAATTCATACATATCACTAATTACACTCAATGTGAATGGACTAAAAGCACCAATCAAGAGAAAGAAAGTGGCAGACTAGATAAGAAAAGAAGGCCCATCGATATGCTACCTACAAGAGACCCACCTTAGACACAAATATAAAACAAATGAAGAGTTAAGGGGTGGAAAAATATACCAAGCCAATGGTAAACAAAAAAGAGCAGAAGTGGCAATATTAATTTCTGATAAAATAGACATTAAGGTAAAAAACATCATAAGAGACAAAGAAGGACATTATATGATGCTGAAAGGGTCAATTGACAAAGAAGACATAACTATAATAAATATTTATGCACCCAATGAAAGGGCTCCAAAATACATGAAGCAAATATTAACTGAACTAAAAGGGACAATAGACAACTCTACAATAGTAGTAGGAGACTTTACCATACCATTTTCAAAAAGGGACAGGTCAACTAGAAAAAAACTCAACAAAGATACAGAAGAACTCAACAAGACAATCAACCAACTCGACCTCATAGACATATACAGAGCATTGTTGTTGTTGTTGTTATGTGCCGTCGAGTCGGCCCCGACTCATAGTGACCCCTCCTTGGGTTTCCGAGGCAGTATCACTACGGAAGTAGGATTGC
>NW_006922111.1:1448016-1452518 GCF_000298275.1 Orycteropus afer afer | reverse complement strand
ATTGTAAATTTTGGTCAATGACATGAGACAAAGTATATGTGAACTGCTGTATGAAAAGTGAATTTACTCTGTAAATCTTCACCCAAATCCAAATAAAATTTAAAAAAAAAAAAAAAAAAAACTTCCCACAAAGAAAAGCCCTGGCCCTGTTGGCTTCACTGGAGAATTTTATCAAATATTCAGAGAAGAGTTGACACCTACGCTACTCAAGCTATTCCAGAGCATAGAGAAAGATGGAGTACTCCCAAACTCATTTTATGAAGCAAGCATAACACCAATACCAAAACCAGAGAAAGACACCACTAGAAAGGAAAAGTACAGACCAATATCCCTCATGAACATAGATGTAAAGATCTTGAACAAAATCCTAGCAACAGAACCAACAACATATCAAAAAATTAATACACCCAAACCAAGTGGGATTCATACCAGGTTTACAAGGGTGGTTCAACATCAGAAAATCAATCAGTGTAATCCACCACATAAACAAAACAAAACAAAACAACCACATGATTATATCAACTGATGCAGAAAAGGCATTTGATAAAATCCAACATCTATTCCTGTTCAGAATTCTCAGCAAAATAGGGATAGAAGGGAAATTCCTCAACTTAATAAAGGGCATATATGCAAAGCCAATGGCCAACATCATTATTAATGGAGAAAGACTTAAGGCATTCCCCTTATGAACAGGAACCAGATAGGGTTGCCCTCTATCACCACTTCTTTAACATTGTATTGGAAGTCCTGGCAGGGCATTAAGGCAAGAAAGAGAAATAAAACATATACAAATTGGCAGAGAGGAACTAAAACTATCTCTATTTGCAGATGATATGATCCCATACATAGAAAACCCAAAAGACTCAATAGAAAAACTACTGGAACTAATAGAGAGGTTCAGCAAAGTGGCAGGACACAAGGCCAACATACAAAAATCAGTTGGATTCCTCTACACCAACAAAGAGTCCTCTGATAAAGATATAAGGGAAGCAATACCATTTACAATAGCTACTAAAAAGATAAAATAGGAATAAACCTCACCAGAAACACAAAAGACCTATACAAAGAAAATTATAAAACACTACTACAAGAGATAACAAGGGCACCACATAAATGGAAGAACCTACCTTGTTCATGGATGTTTTTTTTTTTGTTGTTGTTGTTATATGCCATCAAGTCGGACCCGTCTCATAGCGACCCTTCCTTGGGTTTCCGAGAAGTAGATTGCCCAACCTTCCTTCCAAGGATTGGCTGGTGGGTTTGAACTGCCAGCCTTCTGGTACGCTACCAGAGCTCCTTGTTCATGGATAGGTAGACTAAATATTGTGAAAATGTCAATACTACCTAAAGCAATCAACACATTTAATGCAATTCCAATCTAGATTCCAACAAATTTTTTAAAGACATGGAAAAAACAATTACTAATTTCCTATGGAAAGGAAAGAGACCTTGGATAAGCAGAGCACTTCAGAAGAAGAAAAACAAAGTGGGAGGTCTCACACTCCCGGATTTTAAGAACTACTATACAGCCACAGTAGTCAAAACAGCGTGGTATTGGTACAGTGATAGACAGATAGACCAATGGAACAGAATTGAAAGTCCAGTTATAGACCCATCATCTACGGACAGCTGATCTTTGACAAAGGCCCAGAACCCATTAAATGGGGAAGAGACAGCCTCTTTAACAAATGGTGTTGGCCAAACTGGATATCCACTTTCAGAAAAATGAAACAAGGCCCATACCTCACCCCATACACAAAAACAAACTCAAGCTGGATCAGAGACTTAAATGTAAAACCCAAAACTATAAAATTCATCAAAGATAAAATAGGGGCAAATCTAGGAGCCCTAATTTACGGCATAAATATAGACTGTCAAGCATAACCCAGAATGGATAGGAGGTAGAAGAGAGAAGCTAGATGACTGGGACCTTTTAAAAATCAAATTCTTGTGCACATCGAAAGACTTCGTCAAAAGGGTAAAAAGGGAACGTACAGACTGGGAGAAAGTATTTGCCTATGACATATCTGATAAAGGACTTATCTCCAAAATCTATAGATAACTTCAACACCTCAACACCAAAAAGACAAATAACCCAATTCATAAATGGGCAAAGGACTTGAAACAGATACTTCACCAAAGAAGATATACAGGCAGCCAACAAAGACATGATAAACTGCTCACGATCATTAATCATTAGAGAGATGCGAATCAAAACAACAATGAGATATCACCTCACCCCAGCAATAATAGCAAAGTTCAACAGGTCTGAAATAACAAATGCTGCCAATGTTGCGGAGAGAGTGGAACTCTTGTGCACTGCTGGTGGGATTGTAAAATGGTACAACCATTGTAGCAAACAGTATGGCATTTCCTTAAAAAACTGAAAATAGAAATTCCATTTGACCCAGCAATTCCATTACTAGGAATATATCCTAAAGAGGTGAGAGACAGCACATGGACAGACATATGTACACCTATGCTCATCGCAGCACAATTCACCATAGCAAAGAGATGCAAACAACCTAAATGCCCATCAATGGATGAGTGGATAACCAAATTATGGTACATGCACACAATGGAATACTATGCCACATTAAAGAACAATGAGGGATATGCAAATCATCTCACACCATGGATAAGCCTGGAGGACCTCATGCTGAGTGAAATAAGTCAATTGTAGAAGGACAAGTACTGTATGAGCCCATTACTGTAAAAAGACAAAAGGTTTGCTTAGGAAACGGAACTCACTTTGCAGGTTACCGGGATAGGGAGGGGAGGGAAGGGAAGGGATTAATTTCGGGCTAGTTGGGGCCCACATGCTGACATGGGTAAGGGGAGGGACATACGGAAAGGAACTGTGACCACCATAACATTAGGAAATGGGAGGACACCGAATTGTGCACATAAGGGATAGACACGGATGCTAATACCGACCAGTGTGTCCACAACACTGCATTACCATTAACACCAAACACCAGGCTGCAGATAAACACATAAGCACCTGAGAGGATCAGATGGGGGTCACTGAACAGGAGGATACTCTAGACCAAGGACAGATTCAGCAGAGTCTAATCCTGCACAGACACCAGTGTACAAAATACCTGCAATCCTTACAGAAACAACAGAAGACAGACACAGAGCAATCCCTCACAGACACCCAGACATTATGGGAGAGAGATCCAATAGATCAATAGATCTACCGTCTCAGGACCATGTTGTTGTTGTTGTTATGTGCCGTCAAGTCAGACCCAACTCCTAGCGACCCCTCCTTGGGTTTCCAAGGCAGTATCACTACAGAAGTAGATTGCCCCACCTTCCTTCTGAGTGGCTGGTGGGTTTGAACCGCCAACCTTCTGGTTAGCAGTCAAGTGCTTTAGGTACTATGCTACCAGAGCTCCTCTCAGGACCATAGTACTACCATAGTACTCGGGGACACCAGACTCAATTGGCACAACAAAATACATAATAGTCTTGCTCCACATCCTACGTTGGTGAGTAGCAACTGGGGTCTTAAAAGCTTTCAAGTGGCCATCTAAGATGCAGCTAATGGTCTCATAGCATTGGAAGTGAAGAAGAATGCAAAAGAAAAACCAAGGGCATTTGGAAGCAATCAGCCCTAGGATACGATGGCTCTCGAGACCAGAAGAACTAGATGGTGCCCGGCCACCAATGCCAACCACTCAGGAAAGGATCAAATCTGGAGATCCCAGATAGAGTGGGAGGGAAAACGTGGAACAAAATCCAAAACCTCAATAATGACCAGAATTACTGGTCAGAAGTCTGATAAGACCCCCAGTACTATGGCCCTGGAATACATTCTGTGCCTGGAATTAAATGCAGCCCCAGGGGTGGGCTCTCAGCCCAATAGTTAACAAGATGTACACGCAAACCACTCAGCCCAGGATGCTGCACCCCCATACTCTATGGTAATACATCCCTTAGAGCAATAGACCACGGGACACCAGAGGACCAACATTCAAATTGAGGAAATGCAGGACAAACAGGAGTGCATAAATATGACAGGCACGGGGGAGGGTTGCTGGGTAGGGAGGGGAGGAGACTGGGTTAGGGTTGGACATGGTAAATGGGGAGTGAAACTAAAACGTACATGTAACGTTGAAGGTAAAACAAGCTCTTAAAATTTAAAGAAAAAAATAAAAATCTTTGATAAATTTCAGTTTATCTAGGCTGTGGGGTAAGACTGCACACACTCCACTGGGACAGGTGTAGATGGCCACAGCTCGGTGGCAGTGACTGGCAGTACCTGTCCAAATAAGCCACCTTTGGCAGCAAATGAACCTCTGTGGATGCATCCTGCGACAGTGACAGATACGCAAAGCAATGTGTGGACACAGTGTGGCAGCATCGCTTGTAATAACTAGCAGACACTGTTGTTGTTGTTGTTGTTGTGTGCCGTCGAGTCGGCCCCGACTCATAGTGACCCCTCCTTGGGTTTCCGAGGCAGTATCACTACGGAAGTAGGATTGCCCAACCTTCCT
>NW_006922111.1:1431853-1447201 GCF_000298275.1 Orycteropus afer afer | reverse complement strand
ACTTCCGTAGTGATACTGCCTCGGAAACCCAAGGAGGGGTCGCTATGAGTCAGGGCTGACTCGACGGCACATAACAACAACAACAACAATCATTACAGAAGCAGACTGCCATATCTTTTCCCGCAAAGCCACTGGTGGGTTTGAACCGCCAACCTCTCCATTAGCAGCCAAGACTTTAACCACTGTGACACCGGGGCTCCTACACGGTTACAAAAAATAATAACGCTCTCTCCTCTCTCTATGCCGATACACAGCTGTCATGGAGATAGCAAAATGCAGAGCGGCAAAGATGGGGGTCGGTGCGCACGGTCCCCTGCCGGCTTGCACCCGCACTCAGAGAGGGACACCCGAGAAATGACGGCATCCAAGTGTCTGGGAGGTGAGAGGGGCCGCCAGGCGGCTGAGGGGCTGACGATACGATCACTTTCGGCTTCGGACCCCGGGTGCAGGGCGCAGAGTGCACTGACCCCACCGGTGAACGAGCCGCACAGAAGCACTAGGTCCAGGCGCGGGTTGGGTGCAGGCCGCCGCCTTACCGTCCTCCCGAGCGTCCATGGGCACCCGCCCCGCGGGGATGGCTGCAGACCCCTCGCCGCGGTCTCCTCCGTCCATGGGGGAAGAGAGCTGTCCGGACGTCACTGCGGAAGGAAGGGCAGGTGGCTCAGCAGCGGGGCCGCTGGGGACACACGGCGGCAGAGGGGCGGCGGCGGGCAGTCGCGGAGAGGCCGAGGCGGCCACCCGGAACGGCAGCGTGCCGCCGGCATCCGTCGGGCCGGAGCCCCGGGAGCCACAGGCCGGGACGCCGGGACTAACCGAATCCCGAGCTCTCGGGGCGACTGGGGCTTCGGCGACCCCGGAGCCCCACACTCACGGCCTGGCTCTAGCCACGCTGGGCTCCGGGCGGCGCGCGTCCCTCCCCGGCCCGCGCCACCTGGCCCACCTGGGCAGCCCACCGGCCCACTCACCCTGTACGGCCACCGGGAAGTGAGCCTCCGCCGAGGATTTAAACGCCGCGCGAAGCCGTTCGGGCGGCCGGATTGGCTGGTTTGAAAAGGGCCGCACCGGCGCCGGCCGCGGTGCATCCTGGGGGTTGTAGTCAGAGCACCCACAGGAGGAGCCAGCGCGCGTGCGCACTGCCTCCGCGCCGCGAATGATCCCTGCTTCGTGTTGGTTGTCTTGGAGGATAGGCTCTGGCAGCAATGGCTCAGGGACGACGGGTGCACACAGACAGAAAATGAGCTTGATCCCACCGGGTTTCCTGGGCTGTACTAGGACTCCGACTAACTCTGGGTCCCCTCAGACAGAGGTTCAGGCTGAGAAATGCGTATGGCAAGGGGCCTATTTCGAATATTAGCTCTTCTGGAAAATGGAGAAAATTAGAACTCCTACTGAGAGTGTTGAAAAGCCCTGTGGCGCAGTGGGTAAGGCATTTGGCTGCTAACCAGAAGGCTGGGGGTTCAAACACGCCAGCGGCATGGCAGGAGGAAGATGGGGCAGTGTACTTCCCTAAAGCTTTACAGCCTGGGCAAAGCAATGGTGGTCAGTAGGAGTGGGGTAGAATAGATGGCAGAGAGAATTTTGACCTAGGATGTTGGTGTGAAGGTCCCTGAGGTTGCCAACAGTTTGCACGGTGTAATTGAAAGGTCGGTGGTTCGACCCTGCTCAGTGACACTGGGAAGAAAGGCCTGGTGATCCGCTCGCTTCCCTAAAGATTACTGCCAAGAAAGCCCTGTGGAGCGGTGTGGCCATCACATTGGGTTGCCATGCGTGGGAACTGGCTCCAGAGCAGCAGTTTGGCTTTTGTGTATGTTGGTGTGAAGAGTAAGCAGAACCAGGCATTTGCGGTGTGTTACTATAGTAATCGGGAGGCCGGGCTCTGCCCGGGAGCACAGGTGTACCCAGGCCCAGACGCTGGTTCTTCATCCCAGGACCCTGAGAAGCCCACAGGGCTGATGTACCATCCGTAGCAGGTGGCTCCAAATGAGGCCCTGACGAAGCCAGAGGGTGTGGCAGGAACTCTCCTGGGCCTGACAGGTGTCCTGAGATCAACAGGGGCTGCTAACGGGCCTGGCACCCCGGCTGCCCAGGCTGGAGAGAGGAGGTGTATTAGAGGGGACAGGCAGGGTCCAGGACAGGGAGGAGGCCTGGAGGGGACCTGCATGTGTTGGGAAAAGGAAGGAGGCAGCAGGTAAGGAGACCCCCACAGGAGCCACTGAAGAGGTTCAGACAGGACAGGGAGGCAGGTCACCTGCAGCGGCTTGAGGCTGACCTCACTCAGCCTTTGCCTCTGTCCCAGGTACACACACCCCCTCGGGCTGGAGAAGGCACCTGGGGGCACAAGTGGTCTGCACTCAACTCCTAAGCGATAGGTTGGTGGCTCGAACCTCTCCAGCAGCTCTGCAGAAGGCCTGGCCATCCGTGTCCATCAAGATGACAGCCCAGACAGCCCCGTGGAGCAGTTCCGCTCTGTCACACACGGGGTCTGTGAGTCGGGATGGACTTGATGGCAGTGGGCCACGGGCTGAAGGGTTAAACAAGGTGCTTTTTTCCAGGTGCTCGGTCCAGGCCAAGTAGCCCAGGTTACCCAGGACAGAGAGATGGAGGAAGGGGCCTGGGGCCACCCTCAGGGCCACCCGGGGAGGACAGAGTTCCAGGAGGGCACCATCTCCAGGGATGACAAGGAGCTATTTGGAGCATACGTTTAAGATGTCCGAGGACAGCCACCCTCAGCTGAGGCCCTCCTCTGAGAAGCCTTCCAGGTCTGTTGGGTGTCTTCTGGGCTTCCCGGCTTCACACCATCCATCCCACCCCATATGGCTGTGGTACCTCTTCACTCCTGACCCTGAGTCCAGCTCCCCAAGACACTGTGAACTCCTAAGAGGGCCGGGCTGGGTCTCCCTCATCACTGTGCCCCCAGCCTTGCCAGCCCAGTGTGGAGCAGGGGCTGCAGGAGCAGGTAAGGTGGGGTGGTCACGCAGCTCAGTAGGACCTGGCCTGCCCATTGCATTCCCCCTGTGGCTCACCACAGTGTCTCCACCACCTCTTTTCTATTCAGGGGGGCTTCCTCTGCAGCCTTCAGCCCCAAGCTACACCCTGCCCCGAGCCACTGATGTGCCGGGCCCCGCCCCACCTCAGCTTCTGGCCCTGGCTCTCGGGTTCTGTTCCGTATTTGCTCGGGACCCTAGTAAACTGGAGAAAGTGATGACGTCAGCCAACCCACCTGCTTGCCCAGCTGTGGGGATCCGCCAGGACACTTTGGGTCGCACGTCACAGGAAACAAGCCTGAAGCTGGCTTTAAAGAGGGGTTATTGGCTCCAGGAACTGGGTCCAGTGGCAGCCGTAGCTTCCGGGCCAGCTCTCAGCCACTCCTCTTGTTGCCTACCCTCAGGAGGCCGCAGCTACCAGCTTCCTTCCACCTACCAGGGCCTCCTAAAGCCGGCGGCCAGCTCCACAGAGCCCATGCTAACTCCATGGCTGCAAGGCCCAAGTTAACCTAACTCGTGCCATATGACAATGACAGCAGGCGCTAGGAAGGTCCAGGAGCCCCTGGTCCCGGTGTGTGATCCCCGAGCCCTGTGGGTATCTGCTGGGGGGTTGACATCCACTCCCGGTGCTCTTTTCTGGCACATAGTAGGTGCTCCTGAAACTGCACCTCGAGGTCCCCACTTCCTGCATCTCTTCTCCTGGCCGCCTCCTCCCTGTGCACTGTAGTCCACTGTAGTCATTCCTTCCTTCCCCCAAGGCTCCTGCTCCGAGTGTCGGTCATGGTCCTTTCGCCAGCTTCCACTGGGCTGCTCTGTGCAGGCCACTAGCTGAGGGGCGCTGGGGATGCAGAGGTGCCCCTGACCTGAGGGGGTCACTGTCCGGAGGAGAGAGGTACAGGGGTAGGTGTCAAGGGCTGTGGGCCCAGAGGAGGCACCAGGGCCCAGCTCTCCCTGGCCCCTTTGTTTCTCACCTGGAGCCAGGAGAGAGGAGGCCTGGGGGGCTGACGGAGTGTGAGACAGACCAGGCAGGAGGGTGGCCTGGCAGACCCTGCTCGGGTGCCCGTCGCATGGTCACCGTACCCCGAAATCCTACACAGTGACCCATTTTCTTGACTCACAACCCCAGCCCACCACAAGTTCAGGAGAAGCCCATCTTTCCAGGACCCAGCCAAGGCCCGGCACGTAGGAGATGCCCAAAGATGCTGAGCAGTTAGTGGAGGAAAGCAATCAATTTATTTTGATCTCAGGAACTTGCCTGGGCTTGAGTGTAGTGCATAAGCCCAACAGCTGGGGAAACCCCCCACCCTCTCCTTGACTCTGACAAGTGGCCTCCTAATTTCAATGCAAAGAACAGGAAAAACACCCACGCCCCCTGGCCTCCCTCACAGGAAGGCTGTCATCGGCAGGCCCCAGGCAGCAAATGATGCCTGCACCCCGGGCTGGAGCAGAGGGGCCCTGGGCTCGCACAGGGCGGAGGCAGTGCTCGTTAAAGCGGGCTCAGACCTGGTGAAAGTGTCACAGTGGTTCGGTTCTTGCCACGAAAGAACAGCCCCTGAGCTCAAGCCTCGCACCCCACAAAGCATGCCCTCTCCGGGTGCATGCATCCGAGAGTAAAACTGCCACTGACAGGCACCCAGCGACCCAAGACCTCACGGTAACACTTAAGAGAAGCCCAGATCAGCATCCCACACGGAGGTCCCTCCGACGTCGGGAGGAGCCGCCCAAGGGCTTGTCCCGTCTGTAGAACAGCCAGTCCAACAGCGGGGGGCAGAGACTAAGGGCAGCGAGGTGGGGGCCCGTGCCCCGGGAAGGACACTTGGGCCGGAGGTGGATCCCAGTGGTGCCTACATAAGCTGCGATGCTGAGTGAGTACCCTCACCTCAAAGTGAGGCCAAGGGGACCTGCTAAGGCTAAGATGAGGACGATGCGGGGGCAGGGTGACCACGAGGCACCTGGTAGAAGATTCTCCTGCTCCCACTGAGCCTGCCCCAGACTGCCCTGCCTTCCAACCCTCCCACCCCACAGTTAATGGACAGAAGGGTCCCCCTGTGAAAACACGCTTGCAGGGTACAGCCTCCCAGCATGAGTGCATAAAATGCACCCGACACCGGAATGGGCTGGAGGAAGATGGTGAATCACGTCAAATTAATTGTGTCCCTTTTGCTGTACATCGTGCCCCTTTTGTTCACAGGATGTCTGCTCTATGCGACGCTGGCCCACTAGCAGCCCTGGGGGCCCAGCCGGTTTCTAACTACTGCTCCAGGTGGGGCAGCAGCACCCCAGCCCAGGAATCAGCTGAGGTTCTGCTGCCAGAGGCGGCCAGGCCGGGTCACTGCATGAGGCCAGGCCGGGTCACTGCATGAGGTGGCGGGCAGCCGCCTTGCGGATGAGCCGCTCGGTCAGGGGCGAGCCGGGCTTCAAGGCGTCCCGCTCCATCAGAAGGCTCCTGTGGAAACAGACGCAGGCTCTGCTGGGGAACCTCCTAGCAGGTGGGGGCGTGGTGGGCCTCAGCCCCAAGCCAGGTACTGGCAGCCTGGGCTGGGGGACAGGGCAGCCGGAGGGCAAGGAGCCCCCTTCCAAGGCCGCTGGAGGAAGGTCCCCCTCACCGAGGAGAGAGGAGGGGAACAGACTGGAACAGACGAGGCAAAAGCCCAGAGGCAGGGGAGAGCCAAGAGACGGGTGTGTGGGCGGGAGACGTGGTGTAAGAAGTCATGGGTGGCCCCCCAGAGCCAGCTCCTACCCGCTGCAGGCAGGAGAAGTGGAAAGTGGACATCCACTGTTTGTGGAGCAACTGACAGTCTCTTCAGAGCAAAAGCTGGGGACCTCGTGGCCCAGCGACTGACAGTAGTTACGAGGGCGAGGGTGTCACTGTGCCGGGTCTGACTCAGAACACTGTGGGTCAGGAACTCAGGGCTCACCCTCCCTCCACAAGCCACACTGGGGCCCAAAGGAAGCGGCCATGAGGGGTGGGGGCTGTGCCCAAGGGCATTTTGGGAAAAGACAGGACAGAAAATGGGGTGTGATCTGAAAAAAAAGAAACCTTGAGTTTAAGTAGAAAATGTAGGTACAATACAAAAGCAACCAAAAAACCAGTTGCCAATGAGTGAACTCCGACCCGTGGCGACCCCCACGTCTCAGCAGGCCTGAGCGCCACACGGCTCTCAATGGCTGGATTTTCACAAGTGGATGCCAGGCCTTCCTTCCGAGGTGCCTGTGGTGAGTTCAGAGCCAGTCTTTGGGTGAGTGATCAACACGGAACCGTCTGTGCCACCCAGCGGCCGTTTGAGGTAAATACTCCAAAGAGTGGCCCACAGTGCTTGGGGCGGGTTACAGGCTATGGAGGCAGGGAGGCTGCCCTGCTCAGTGAGGGCAGCCCCCAGCTGCTGCAAGTTGAGGACAGGTGGGGCTTGGAGGGGGCACCCCGTCACCCCAACAGCCGCAGGCCGGGGAGTGTGGTGCTGAGGCTGAGCAGCGTCTGGGCAGGAGGGTGGGGCTGTCGGGGGAGGTCAGGCTGGAGCAGGGCTGCTGGCCCAAGGTGAGGAGGGGGGGGAAGTGGGTGGGATGGAGGCCTTCCCTGCCCTGCTCTGCCCTCCTCCACCTCTGTCCCCACCCTCAACACGTCCTGGCCTGGACTTTGGGTCCTGGTGTCGTTTGCCAGTTTGCATGTATTTCTATGATGCACGGCTTAGTGGGAGCCCCTCCACCACACAAGCTGCCCACAGTGGGCCTGCCCGTTCCCTCACCTGTGAGCTGCGGCCTCACGGACTACAGCATCACCAGGTGAAAAGGGAGAAGAAAGAGCGTGCCGCTCAGCACGGCAAGGGTGAGGGGTGGCCGCGGAGGGTGGGAGGCGGGGCACAGCTTCTTGAGGGGTGGGGAGGCCGGTTCCCTCCGGTCGCACTGGGCGAACAAGGACCCTGACACCGTGTAGCACTGCACCTTCATAGCCTCAAAAGCAGGAACTAAGGGGGAGGCCAAGGGGTAGCTGGGAACCTCCAGAGGCCACAGGGGACCCCAGTAAGAGAGCCACTCCACGGGGAACTCACCGGGCCACGTTCCTATGGGCACTGGAGGTGCAGTTCAAGGCCGCGTGGATCAGCAGCTGGTTGAAGACATCTCTCTGCAAGGCCAATGCAGCAATAGAGTCTCCATGACATGGGCTGAGGACAGGAGGGCCCCACACAGGTCTGCCATCCCCAAGGGAGACGGGTGCTGCCACCATGTACCCCTCACCCCCAGATTTACAGGGGTATGTGTGAGTGCCCACAGAGCGGCCCCAAAGCCACAGGTGAGGACGTGGCATGTGGGGGCACACCTGGGCGTTGCTGCCTCCGATCTGGGTGAGCCGGTACCGGACGGGCAGAAGCAGCTCCAGGGTCCGGTCGGCATTCCCGTTCTCAGCCTCCACCAGGGCCTGGCACAGCGGGAGCCCCACGTCCCGGGCCAAGTGGTGTTGGCAGTTCTCCCCCGGGGACCTGCCAAGGCGAGAGCCGCCCTCAGCCCTCGTCCTGGCCCTCGGTGCTCCCACCCGACTCCAGCTTCCCGTGGGTGCCTGGCACCATGTGCAACACACAGTGGGTGCTTTGAGGGGCGAGATGGCAGGAGAAGCAGCTCTGTGAGGGAGTGCTGGTGCGGGCCTGCTGGCTCACGTATGAAGTGGGTGCAGCCGTGCCCACCTGGCTGAGCTGTCAGGATTGCAGGCCATGCAGGTAGAGGCCTAGCTTCATGGGTTGGGGACCATCACTGCCATCTACTGGCTCCCAGGCCGGACCCCCAGCTTCCTCCCGGGACAGGAGCAGCACTGAGCAGGCCTCGGTGCGTCCCCAAAGCCCCTCCTGCCCCTGCGTACACGCTGGCCTCCTGAAGGGTGGCCAGCAGCTCCTGCGTGGTCTCAGGGTCCCGTGCGCCCAGGGAGGCCATCAGGAAGTGGACATCATTGAATAGCAGGACGTGGTCACGGCTGTGCTTCTGGGTCACAGAGTGGACGTCCCGCCAGCGCTCACCCACCGGCACCCCTGAGGACACAGGAAGGAGAGCCGGGCCTGTGTTAGGCTCTGAGCGCCTCCTGCCGCCTCCACCCGCACACCCAGAGGGGGCCCTGGTGACCTGCTCCAGGTGGGAGACCTAAGGGGGCGCACGCTGGGTCATGGCGGCCAGCCTCATACTGAGGTGGGACTCCTGGTGACATGAACTGCGTTCAGTTACAAACACAGTTGATGCGTGGCACTGAAAGCAAACTATGAAACCAAACTGCAGAAGGACGTGTAGAGAAAGCGAGCAAATCCCACTTTTCTGCCTCCAAACTGCAGAGATGCGTCAAATCAGTGCAGTCGAGCCTCAGCCTGTCCCTCTGGGTTCCACCCCAGCTGCACACACAGCCCTTCTGAACCTGACCACCGGGGCTCACAAGTTCAAGGGCACAGTCCTTCGGATTGCCAAGTCTGCCCAAGACCTCAGCTGCCAGATGCGAGCTTGGGGGTCCCTCGTTTCTCACCTGCTGACCACAAACTCAGGGTTTTCCCACTACCCTTCAGGGTACCAGCTGTGAGCTCAGGAGTCCCCAGGGCCCCCCTCATCTCTGACCTACTGGCTACACATTCAGGGGTTCCCTTTACTACCTCAGGATACCCACTGTAAGCTCAGGCCCAGGCCCCTTTCGGGCTCCCAGCACCCTGTTGGGTTCGATAATTCAGTGGAATGCCTCGTGGAACTCTGGGAAGTGCTGTACTTAGGAGTACAGTTTTATTACAGCAGAAAGGATCCAAGTGAAGAGACAGATAGGGTGAGGTCTGGGCGGTTTCCCACGGGAGTGTCCACATCTCAAAGGACACACTTGTTTGCTAGGCGCATCCATGTCTTTCACCAACCAGGAAGCCCAGGGGGCTTCCGTGTGGAGCCTTCACTGGGCCTGACTGCATTGGTGAGTGACGGAATCAAGCCCCCTCTCCCCGAGGCCAGCTGACGTCACTTCTGGTCTTTCTGGCCTGGCCAGCTCCCGCCTAAGTCACTCATTGGCATAAACCCTGAGGTGTGGTGTGGTGGGGTCTCATCAAAGGCACTTAGAGGACTCGGGTAATTCCAAGGTTTTAGAGGTTCTCTCATGAACCAAAGATAAAGACCAGATTCCCTGTGTGAAGTCAAATCCTCTGCCCCACAGTTAACACTTCAGTCTGGGAGCATTAACTGGGAAGTCTCCAGTCCCTTTGCAAAGCCCCAAACAGCTTCTGAATTCCTCCAGGTAACGGCTGCCATGGCCCCGCTCCATAGCAGGCACCGAAGAACGTCCGTCAGTGATTGGCCCACCTTCCCCAGGTCCCCCAGCTCCAGGAGGTCCCTCCTCGGGCCGCCCACTCCTCTCCCAGCCCCCACCTGATTTCTGGAAGTCAGCATCCTCCTGCTCTTCCCTGTGGGCACCGTCCCGACGGTACACCCGCCCTTAACCGTACATTCTCAGTCTGTCAGAGTCTGTTCTCCAGCGGCCCCTCAGCAGCTGCCCCCGCCTCTTACTTTAGGTCCCTGTCCCTTCTGCGGCCTTCCTCACTCTTAGCTCCCAGACACTCCCCAGCAGTTTCAAGCTCTGGGCCTCTGCAGGTCACCAGGACTCAACACTTCCCCACACCGCGCCTGCTCCATTGGTTCCGGAGATGATTGGCAGACAAGATACACACTCCCTCAGCGCAGGGGTTTCAGTTGGGCCTGGGAAATTCCTGGCCTCAGCCTGAGCTCAGTCCCCAGGGTTCAGAGGGGTCCTCCCAGGTGGACAGGAGCCCAGTCCTCGCCCCAAGAGAGCTCCCCTGGGCTCCTGAGTCCTGCCACCTATAGCCACTTCCTGCTCTATGCGACCACATCAACCTCCCTCTCTTACCCCTTAAGGAGCTGTTGACCACTGTGTCCCATGTCTCAGGACATGTTGCACCCATCACATGCAACGTTTGTTCTTTGCCTCTGCCTGGCAAGACCCCAAATATCCCCCTACCGCTCACATTTCACCTCCACTAGGAAGCCTTCCAGGAACCCTCTGTGCCCTCCCTCAGCCCCCAAAGCTCCCCGCCAGGCATCTATCCTAACGCTGACCAACTGACCCCAGGGACCCACACCTGCGTAGGTACAGACTTGGTTCTGCTCAGCCTAGGGAGGGGAAAAAGCCAGCTGACACCCCCAAAGTTCCTGGAAGCCCTCCACAGCCCCAAGCTGCGGCCAACCCGCCCAGACTCCCTGCAGAGTGTGGGGTGACAGTGTTGAGAAACCTCTCTGAGCTCGCAGAGGGTTGAGACACACTCGCCTCCCTTGTTCTGAGAAAGCAGCAGCGTCCAGCGTTGAGTGGTGGGGTGCCACCTTCACCTACGGGCCTGGCAGGCAGGTGTGGGAACAGCACGTGCTGCCTGAGCGCAGAGCCCAAGGCCCCTGGAGGAGGGTGGTAGGGACAGGAGGAAAGGGCTGCACGGGGCTGGAAGGCAGGGGAGGAGCTGGCACCCGGCACCGCAGCCAGCGTGCCTGGCCCGGGGCCTGAGCTGTTGACCACTGTGTTCTGGGCGCCCTTGGCTGGGTGGCGGCACTTTGCCTCCATTACATGGGAGAGGAGTGGGGAGCTGGGAGGGTGGGGCTGGGGCTACCTTCCAGCTGGAGCCGGTACAGCATGGAGCAGCTGTCCACCACGTCCAGCATGGCGCCACTGGCCCGCATGCTGGGCAGGACCTGGAAGACAAGGCAGAGCCCAGGAGCCGGGGTGAGGGGCTGCAGGGGCAGCCGAGCCTGGGGCTGGCAGACAGGAGCCACCAGCCAGTAGGGGCCCCTCCCCTGAGGTCCCCACCACCTCAACCCTCACCCAGGGCTCCGGGCGCCATGAGAGGCATATGGTACATCCCCGAGGTCATCTCACATCCCCAAGCCTCAGCCCTCACTGTGGACAACTCATCTCATCCATTCCTGGTTCTAGAGGCAGCTGTGCAAGCCACCTGGTCTACCTGGTTTACCCCTTGCTTTCTAGTACCAAATAACTGACAACCCCAAATATTCCTGAGACCTTTATTGCGTCTTTCTCTCTGGTGTCTGGTCTCCCAAACCATGCATATTAGTGACCCCTGTTTCCATTAAGTCTTTTCTGGGGCACATGGTGGATCCCCTGGGGCTACAAATGGTTAACTTGCTTGGCTGCTAGGTTCAAGTCTACCCAGAAGGACCTGAGAAGAAAGGCCTGGCAATTAACTTCCAAGAGATCAGCCACCGACAGCCCCGTGGAGAGTGGTCTGGCCACCCACAGCCCCAAGGAAAGTGGTTCAACTTGGACAGACACGGGGTCGCCATGACCAGCTGGGAGTCAAGCGTTTTGTTTTTCTCTCAAAGGAATGCCTATGGACAGAGCAACTCACTGAGCAGAGCCAACCCATCTAGAACATTCAAGAAAGTCTGAGATGGTCAACATCATCCAACTTGATGTGTGAACCGGCCGTGCCCACAGGGTAAACAGTCAAGGAAACCCCCCACCGCGTGCTGAGTTACAACAGCCCTTCTGGCAAACTTGACCCCAGGAGGTCTGACCTAAGGCATGTGCCCTAGCTCTAGCCATTTGCTCAGGCTGGGACAGCACTATCGGACTCAGGGAGCCGTCAGAGACCGAAAAGGAATGGCTGCCAGCAACACACGCAAGACAAATGCAGACTTACGTGGTCGTCGTAAATGGTCAGCGCGGCCTCATAGTCACCCTGGAAAAACAAGTTCCTGTGGTCACATTTGTTGTTATTGTTGCTGGGTGCCATGGAGTCACTTCCTGACTCAGAGTGACCCCATGTAGAGCGGAACGAAACCCTGCCCGGCCCGGGCCCATCCTCACAGTCCTGTGTGTGAGCCTGGGTCACAGCCACCGTGTCAGCCCATCCTGTTGAGGGTCTTCTTTGCTTCCCTGACCCTCTGTTGACCGGGATATCCTTCTCCAGGGACCGCTCCCTCCCGACGACACGTTCACAATTGGAGAAGGGGCCTGTATTTGCTGAGACATGCGCTCAACACGGTCACACTCGACCTTCAGCTGCCTTTCAGAGTGGGGTGGGCAGTGGCTGGGCCAGGGTCCTGAAGGAAAACCTCTTCTGCTCCGGAAGCTTTGGCCCTCCGTGGATAAGGGACGGCAGAGGCCCCGGCTGCTGCGTGGAAGCATCACTTCTCTGTTGTAAACAGAGTCCCTGTCCAGCCGTGCCAGCCTTCTCACGCACCTCCTCCTAGCCTTTCCTCTGACATGTATTTACATCTGGGAGCTCTGATGGCGCAGTAGGCTGTTAACCAAAAGATCAGCAGTTCGAACCCACTAACCACTCCACGGGAGAAAAATGAGGCAGTCTGCTCTTCCATAAAGATTTCCAAGGCTGCCAGCCTTGGAAATCCTATGGGGGCAGTTCTACCCAGAATGCACTCGACAGCAGTGGGTTTATATGTACACACACATATGTGTATCACATGGCCACCACCGTCTTCAATGTGTCATACTGTGGTGGCTTGATGTTAGAAGTGATGCCACTGATGTTTCAAACACCACCCGGGCCACCCACTGTGGAGGGCTTCAGCAGCAGCTCCAGGCCAAGACTGGGGACAAAGGCCTGGCGGTCTCCTCTGAAGTTAACCGATGACAGTCCGACGGCTCACAGCACACCACTGTCCCACTACCTTGCTTGGGACATGTCATCAGGAAGGATCAACTGGGGGAGGAGGACATGATGTCTGGGGAAGCGGAGGGTGGTCAGAGCGAGGGAGACCCTCGGTGAGATGGAGGGGCGCGAGAGACACACAATGACGTGCCAGTGTTGTGAGGGCGATGCAGGGCGAGGCGGCATGTCTGCCGGACACCACACTGCACACCATGTCCTGCTGGACACGAGGGCACCGTGGATAGGAACTGACTCCACGGCGCCTAATGATCTGCCTAGCTATCACCCGTCCACCCATCCAGATACGGACGGTTAATGCATTCGGCTGCTAACTGAACACGAACTGACTCCACGGTGTCTAATGATCCGTCTAGCTATCACCCATCCACCCATCCAGATACGGACGGTTAATGCATTCGGCTGCTAACTGAACACGAACTGACTCCACGGCGCCTAATGATCCGTCTAGCTATCACCCATCCACCCATCCAGATACGGACGGTTAATGCATTCGGCTGCTAACTGAAAGGCTGCAGAGTCGAGCCCACCCAGAGGCACCTCAAAAGAAAGGCCTGGTGACCTCCTTTTGAAGAATCAGGGACTGGAACCCTGTGAAGCACATCTGCTCTGATACACACGGGGTCTCCGTGGGTCACAACGGGCTCCACAGCAACTCTTTTTTAATACACACTTAATTTTTTTAACTGTATATTCAGAGGGATTTGCTGCTGCCTCTGCCCTTCTCCACGTCCCTGCCTGGTTACCATAATCCCAGGGTTCCTCTCCTCGGGCAGGGGGTACCTCCCGGGGTTCCTCTCCTCGGGCGGTAGGCAGCTCCCAGTGTTTCTTCATGGTAAACAGCACTACAGGAAGCCCCCTTCAAAACGGGCCCCCGGGCAGAGTCACGGGGTCGGGGTGTTCCCAAGCAGCTGCTCCCACACCCTTGGGCCTCTGCAGCAAAGCACCTTCAGGGGTCCAAGGGCCTCTCAGGTGCACCCAGTGGGGGCTGCAGCTACAGAGATGAGCGAAAACCAGCAGTGCAGAGGCCCTCTGCCTTAACTACCCACAAATTACACGCGAGATTTCCAAGCCCAGTGAAAAATGCCCCGAGCGTTTGGAGCCTGCAGGCTGTTTGGTAACACTGATGCCCTTTGGAAGACGGCCTGGTGGCGTGGAGGGCCCAGTGCTCTGCTGCTGACTGAAGGGCGGGGGGCCGGGACCCACCCCGTGGCTCTGCAGGAGAAAGGACCTGCCGAGGTGCTGCATTAGGGCTGCGGCCGAGAAAGCCCTGCTCCGTGACACATGCGGTCGCTGCGAGTCGGAGTCCCGGCAGCACCGACCAGCTACAACGGTGCCGTCAGCAGCAGGACACCGTTCAGAGGTGCAAGGCTGCGAAGCCCCACCACAGGATACAGACGCACAGCAGGGGTGGAAAAGGGCCCGTCCCGGAGCATCCTCGTCGGGTTAAAGGGCACACACCAGCGGCTTACCTCTTCTATCAGATACAGCGCCCAGTGCCAGTAATTGTGACAAGCCAGCATGTCCGAGTCCTGAGGAAAGAATGAGGAAAATGTGGCACCCGAGAAGAAACAAGTGTCCTTTTCTCTAAATTGTGGCGAAAGTCACGTAATACAGAATGAACTGCTTTCAAGTGAACGCTTTGTGGCACTGAGGCATTCACAATGTTGTGCGTCCACCTCCTCTGTGGAGTTCCAGAACATTCCGTCACCCCAAACGGAGACGCTGTGCCCCCAGGGGCCACTCCCCATTCCCTGCTCCGCCCAGCCCCCGGCCACCACTTGTGTTCTCTGTCTGTGGATCTGCCTACGGAATGTCACTGCTGTACACCATGGAGTCGATTCCAACTCACGGCGACCCCACGTGACAGATGACAACTGCCCACAGGGTTTGCCTGGTTGTAAAGTTTGTGGAAGCAGATCTTCAGGTCTTTCACGGAGCTGCTGGGTGGGTATGAACAGTCAACTCTTTGGCTGGCAGCTGAGTGCACCAACCAGGGTTTGTGCTACCAGGGCTCCTTCTATTGAACGTAGTTCTGTGCTGACATGGGACCTATCATCTCTGAAAGCAAGGGACCTGCTCTGAGCCGCAGCGACTGTTAAACCTGAATTTACCAAGGAGGAAACCGAGGCTGGGAGAGGTCGACAAGTCGTTAGCTCGAGAGCGAGACGGTGGACGTGCTGGGTCTACAAAGGGGCTCCTTAAATCCATCCCCCTTGCATGTAAGGAGCTCTGGTAGCACAGTGCCTAAGGCATCTGACTGCTAACCAAAGGTTGGTGGTTCAAAGCCACCAGCCACTCTGCAGAAGGGAGACTAGGCAATCTACTTCCCTAAAGATGTACCTCCTCAGAAACCCAATGGGGATCGCTATGAGTCAGAACTGACTCGATGACAGTGGGTGTGGTTTTTGGTTTTTTGTGTAAGGTGGAGATGATGAATAAGGATGCATTTCATAGTGGTGACTAGGGCTCCTATATGCCAAATCGTAGGGGTGCTCAGATAAGACCAGGAGGACCCAGAAGCTATGGACATAAAGATGTCTATCTGCCCAGCACCAGCTCGCAGCAGCCACCAAAACCGGTGATGACATTTCTGTCTCAGGGCCTGCCGCAAACAGCCCTTCTGTTATGGGTTGGACTGTGTTCCTCAAAAAGATATGCTGATGAAGATACAATTTTGGCTTGACCAGAGCAAGACAGAAAGAAGAAAA
>NW_006922111.1:1429655-1430675 GCF_000298275.1 Orycteropus afer afer | reverse complement strand
TTACCAAGCATGACATCCTTCTCCAGGGAATGGTCCCTTCTGACAACATGACCAAAGTAGGTGAGATGAAGTCTGACCATTCTCACTTCCAAGGAGCATTCCCACTTCTTCCAGAACAGATCTGTTAGTTCTTCTGGCAGTCCATGGTACTTTCATTCTTTGCCAACACCACAACTCAAAAGCATCAACTATTCTTCAGTCTTCCTTATTCATTGTCCAGCTCTCATATGCATATGAGACAAGTGAAAACACCATGGCTTGGGTTAGGCTCACCTTAGTCCTCAAAGAGACATCTTTGCTCTTCAGCACTTTAACGAGGTCTTTTGCAGCATATTCGCCCATTGTCTGATTTCCTGACTGCTGCTTCCATTGCTGTTGACTGTAGAACTAAGTAATATGAAGTCTGTGACAACTTCAATCTTTTCTCCATTCATCACTCATTGGACCAGTTGTGAGGATTTTAATTTTCTTTATGTTGAGGTGTAATCCATACTGCAGACTGTAGTCTTCAATTTTCATCAGTAAGTGCTCCAAGTCATCCTCACTTTCAGCAAGCAAAGTTGTGTCATCTGCGTATCTCAGGTTATTAATGATTTTCTGCCAATCCTGATGCCATGCTCTTCTTCATATAGTCCAGCTTCTTGGATTATTTGCTCAGCATACAGATTGAATAAGTATGGAGAAAGGATACAACCCTGACACACTCCTTTCCTGATTTTAAACCATGCAGTATTATCTCCTTGTTTTGTTCAAACAACAGCCTCCTGGTCTATGTACAGGTTTGTCATGAGTACAATGAAGTGTTCTGAAATTCCCAGTCTTCTGCCCCCTTTTAGCTCTCTATATGCAGACATTTTTACAGCACATACAAATATGTATTTAAAAATATCACCTGCTAGACATCAAGCTCAATTGGCATAACATACTATACAAAACACTATTCCACTTCCTACTTTGGCGAGTAGTGACTAGGATCTTAAAAGCTAGCAAGCTGCCATCTAGATGCAACGATGGGTCTCT
>NW_006922111.1:1426909-1428197 GCF_000298275.1 Orycteropus afer afer | reverse complement strand
ACTCGACGGCATATAACAACTACAACAAATGTCCTCTGAGTTCATCCACCTTATGAGGTGATGTGCAGATGTTTCATGATTCTTTAATGTTGGGTAGTTTTCCATCGTGTGTATGTACCATAGTTTGCTTATCCATTCATGCACTCACGGGCACTTTGGTTGTTTCCATCTCATTGCTATTGTGAATAATGCTACAATGAACTGGGTTTGAATACATCTATTCACGTCCCGGCTCTCACTTCTTTAGGCTAGTTATCTAGTAATGGGATTGCTGGATCAAATGATATTTCTATTTTCAATTTTTAAAGGACGTATCCTACCATTTTCCTCAGTGGCTGCACCATTTTACAGTCCCACCAGTGGTACAGCACAATCTCTCCACAGCCTTGCCAGCATTTGTTGTTTTCTGTCTTGTTCAACTTTGCTATTATCGCAGAGGTGCACGATGTGCCACTGTTCTTTGACTTGCATCTCTCAAAGGCATCTCTTTACGTGTTTGTTGGCCATCTGAATATCTTCTTTGACAAACTGTCTGTTCATGTCCTCTGCCCATTTTCTAATTAGATTATTTGCCTTTCTGATGTTGAGGTCTTGAGCTTTCGTATAAATTTTAGAGATAAATCCCCTTGTCAGATTACGCCAAATATTTTTTCCCAACCCATTCGTTCTCTTTTCACTCTTTTGCAGAAGTCTTTTAATGCAAATAAGAATTTAATTTTTAGAAAGTTCCAGTCATTTAGTTTATCTCCACTGTTTGTGCATTTTTGGTTATGTTTGATAGTCCATTTATTTCATAAATAGGGCCCGTATCTGCCCCCCCCCCCCATGAACTTTATAGTTTCAGATTCTACATTTAGATCTTTGATCCCTTTGGAGTTCAATTTTGTGTATGGTGTGAGGCACGGATCTTGTTTCATTGTTATGCAAATGGATATTCAGTTTTGCCAGTACCATTTGTTAAAGAGACCATCTCTTCCCCGTTTAATGGGTTTCAACCCTTTGTCAAAAATCAGCTGACCATAGGTCGATGGATCTATTTCTGGGTTCTCAATTCTGTTCCACTGGTTTATGTGTCTGTCATTGTACCAAGATCAGGCCGTTTTGACTACTGTGGCTGTATGGCAGGTTTTGAGATTGGAAAGTGTGAGACCTCCTACTTTGTTTTTCTTCAGGGTTGTTGTTGTTGTGCGATGCGGTCGAGTCGGATCCAATTCATAGCAACCCCTCCTTGGGTTTCTGAGGTGGTATCACTATGGAAGTAGATTGCCCAACCTTCCTTCTGAGGAGT
>NW_006922111.1:1422085-1424738 GCF_000298275.1 Orycteropus afer afer | reverse complement strand
TCTTTCTTCTTTTTTGATGTGTCCACTTAATCCTATAAATTGCCCTCTGATCACTGCTTTTGCTGTGTCCCAAAGATTTTGGTATGCTGTGTCTTCATTCTCATTTAAGAAAATTTTTTATTTCATTTTTATTTCTTCTCTTTCCCAGTTTTTAAGGAGGGTGTTATTCAGTTTCCATGCACTTGCTCTTCCTCTGTTGGTCTTCCTAGTGTTGGTTTGTAATTTTATAGCACTGTAGTCTGAGAAGATGTTTTGTTGTATTTTGATGTTTTTAATTTACTGAGGCTTGCTTTGTGGCCTAACATATAGCCTATTCTGGAGAATATTCCACGTGTGCTGGAAAAGAATGTATATTGTGCTGTTGTTGGGTGAAGTGCTCTGTAGGTACCCATAAGGTCAGGTTGGTTGACTGTATTGTTTAGTTCTTCTGCATCTTTGTTGAGGGTCTTTCTAATTGTTGTATCCTTCATTGAAAATAGTTTATTGAAGTCTCCCGCTATTACTGTGGAGTCATGTATTTGTTTCTTCAATTCTGTGAAAGTTTGATCTATGTGTTTTAGTGCTCTTTCACTGGATGCATAGATATTAATTATGGTTATGTCCTCTTGTTCAACTGATCACTGGGCGCATAGATATTTATTATGGTTATGTCCTCTTGTTCAATTGATCACTGGGTGCGTAGATATTTATTATGGTTATGTCCTCTTGTTCAGTTGATCCTTTAATATGATATCCTTCCCATGTCTGATGGTGGTTTTTGTCTTAAATTTATTTTATCAAAAATTAATATTGCCACTCTTCCTCTTTTTTGATTGTCATTTGCTTGATCTATTTTTTTCCAGCCTTTGAGTTTTAGTCTAATTTGCCTTTGTGTCTGAGGTGTGTCTCTCGTAGACAGGATAATGATGAGTCATGATTTCTTATCCATTCTGCTACTCTCTGTGTCTTGATTAGTGCATTTAACCCAGTTAAATTCAGTGTAATTATCAGCAAGTATGACTTTTGGTGTAGTGGTCAAGGCATTTGACTGCTAACCAAAAGGCAGTGGGTGGTTCAATTCCACCAGCCGCTCCATGGAAGAAATATGGAGCAGTCTGCTTCCAAAAAGATCTGCAGCCCTGGGAACCCAGTGTGGGTCGTGTGGGTCGCTCTGAGTCAGAATCAACTCGATGGCAGTGGGTTTGGTTTTGGTTTGTGATTTCATTGATGTCACTTTGTTGTGTCCTCTTTTAGGGTGTTGCTGATTTTTCTATGATTTTCTGGGCTGAGTGCATTTTACAATTTTTTTTTTATCACTTCCTTTGTTTCTATTGCTTTAGTATTTGCTAAATATTTCTGCCTTTGCTCTTTATTTTGGTGAGAAGGTGTATTTCTTTTCTTCGAGGGTCCCCCGTGAGTTATTATTTTCTTCCTAAGGTTAGACCAGTCTGTTCTATTTGCCATCACTGACTTCCTCCCCACTTGGAAGTTCTGCACCTTCACTGTCCCTTCTTTCCGGTTGTCCTCTTTACCAGTTGATGTTGTTGGGTCCCTCTTTACAGTCTTGTAAGTTTATTTTACTTTGGATACTTCTCTAACTGGCTTGGTTTCTATTATATTGTCATGTGTGCTATTCACTGGTTGTTGCCTGCTGTTGTTGGTTCTCTGCCCGAACGACCTCCTTTAGCATCTTTTGTAAGGTTGGTCTGGTTTTAACAAACTAGAGGGGGCCCCGGGGGAGCTGGGTAAATGACTGGGCCCCAGTCCTCTCCAATCCAGGGTCTGGCATCCTTAGGGAAAGGGGAGTGTGGACCTTGTACAATGACGATTAGTTCTCTGACATCCTCTTCACCTGCTCCACACCACTTGCAGAGAAGTCCTCGCAAATCACACACACTGAGAATGTTCTAGGCCAGGCAGCTGCTTGGAGGGACTGCAGTGCCCAGGCTGGATCCTCCACTCCTGGCCTGTGTTGACCCTTCCTGCTGGGGGCACTCACTTCCCTGCTCTCACCACAGGGAGCTTGCCACTCACAGCCCACCATGGAGTAAGAAGGGCAGGGCAGCAGAGGCACCTGGACAGGTGGTCAGACTGTGGCAGAGGCCAGCAGAGGCACCTGGGCACACAGTCGAGATAGCCACCATCACGGGCGTGGGAGGGTCTGAAGGGGCAACAAGGTGGGCTGGGTGAAGGCAGGCAGCTACGGGGGGGTGTGGAAGATACAGTGTGAACAGGCCACCAGAAAAGGGCCTGGTAGGGAAGCAGGTCTGGGCGGCTCTAGCACTCTCCACACGGGCCCTTAGTGTCCACACAGCAGGTTGTAGACACACACTGGGTCCATCACCCCACCACCGTCCCACTGGGCGTGAGTCCCCTGAAGCCCACCCCTCAGTGCAGTGTTTGTTATGGGTCCTCAGAAAGACATGGTGGAGCCCTAACCTGAGAACCTGTGACCATGACCTTGTTTGGAAATAAGATCTCTGCAAATGTTACCAGTTAAGTTAACATGAGGTCATACTGGAGGAGGGTGAGTGCTAATCCAATGAGTTGTGTCCTTATCAAAGAGAAGAGACACAGACAGACAGACAGAGGGAAGAGGGCCATGGGATGGCAGAGTTAAAGTGATGTAGCCACAAGGCAAGGACACCAAGGATGGCTACAACCATCATAATCT
>NW_006922111.1:1417020-1420845 GCF_000298275.1 Orycteropus afer afer | reverse complement strand
GAGGTTCAGGGAAACTGAGATGTCACAAAGCTGGACAGCAGCACAGTCACCCCCAGGCACAGACGAGTCACCTTCAACATCCCTCCAGGCCCTGTGAGCCTCAGCGTCCCCACGGTAGGGGGGGCACTGACGGCCTTCCCCTGGGGCCTGCGCAGAGACGAAGCAGACGCAGCCCGGGCACACACAGTGCCAACTGCCAAGTGCTTCCGCTAACACACATGCAAAGAGCACACACGTGGCTTTTCCAGGCTCCGAAAGAGCTTGTCCTGACACTCTTACTACTCATGACAGCAACGCTAACCTTCTGGGCCCTTCGAGGCAGACGGGAGGCAGGACGGACAAGGGCTTCCCTCCTTGTGAGGCGTTGTTCCTCATTCCTGGGTGTCTACCAAGTGTCTGCTGAGCACCAGGCGCAGACTGTGCCCTGAGGCCCTGAGAGGTCAGGCCGGCCAGTGACTGGGGGTCTATACGAGCCCGGGTCCTCCAACTATATCACCCCCTGCCCCCACCCCACCTCAAGCTCTCCATACCTTTCACAGAAGCAGAGTCTAGAAGGCCCGAGCTCCTTACCCTGGCCTGGTCCCTGTGCAGGGTTGAGGTGAACCTCCTGTCCCACTCTCTGCCTCCTCGACTCACTGGGGACCAGGAGCTGAGTGGGTCTGTGGGGCCCATGGGACCAACTGGGGCAGGGTCTGTAGGGACAGGTGCTTTGAGGAGACTGCTGGGTCCAGTACGGCCACTGGGGCACTGGGACCTGAGGGGGAATCACTGACCAGGCTGGCTTCCCGTATGCAGAGGTGAAGGGCACTATCAGAGCAGGGGGCCACCCACCCAGGTGTCAAGGCCACCCCATCTCCGACTGCTTCCCAGCCAGTTTCCCCCTCCCTTAGAATCCTCCAAGATTCCTGGACCACGCTCCAAATGCTCTGACTGACGTAGGAGACAGTGTCAATCTAATCCAGCCTGCCTTTGCTTCTGGCACCCCACCTGTGGCCCCAGCCTCAGCCTCCCCAGAACCTGCTGCACCCACTCTGCCCTGTCCTCACCCACCTTGTTCACTCTGGTCCCCACACACTCAGGGCCCCAGCCTGGCCTCTTCAGAACCTACTGTGCCCACTCTGCACCCTGTCCTACCCACCATATCTACTCTGCCCCCTTCCCCAGCCCACCTGGGTACGCCTGCCCATGTACCAACACTGTGCCCACTCTGCCCCCTTCCCCAGCCCACCTGGGCGCGCCTGCCCATGTACCAACACTGGCTCCAGCGTCACCTCCAGAAAGCCGGCCAGACCCCAGTGGACCCTGTGCAGCCCCTCCCACTGCCCCAGAGCCCGTGCAGTCACCGTCACCACCTAGGTCTTCTTACCCCATAACCACACTGAAGGTGCAGGTGTCAGAGCCAGAGTGCGGCCACCAGCAGGATGGGGACAGCAGGGGAGGGGGCATGAGATGGGGGGGCAGACATCACTCCATCCCATGAGGTGGGAGAAAACGCCTGGTGTGGTGGTTAAGTTTGTGTGTCAATGTGGCTGGGCCTGGTTGAGTGGCTGGGCAGCCGGATGTAGTATTCCCCATGATAAGACTGGTAATCAACTCCATGGTGGAATCTACTGTGAGCAGCTGAGTAGCTGCCTTAGGGCTGTGGTCTGCTTCCTGTATATAAGAAACAGCTTTGGGAACGGTCTGTAGCTTATGGCATCGTTGAACCCTGCATGTAGCCGTGTCATTGTTCAGCAGCCTGTCATGCTCTGCTGACCTTAGGACTTTCAATGGACTTGAATCAATGGCCTGCCGTGTGGTTTGGTAACATCGGGACTGTGCATTTTAGTTGTTGACCTTGGGCTTGTCAGCCTCAGCAGCCAGCAGCTGCCTGAGTGAAGAGATGCCTCCAGCTTCAGTGGGCCGGGAGCAGGAGGCGGAGCTAAAAAAGCCCAAGGTTGAGGGGCTTTCACACAGCCCTTAGAGCCTGGCACTTTGAACTTGGACTTCTAGCCTCCCGAACTGTAAGAAAATAAACTCCTGTTTGTTAAGGCTGTCCCATTGGTGGTATATTCCTATTAGAGTGACACTAGGAAACCAGAACACCTGGTGATCTGCTCCCATGAAGATCACAGCCCAGGAAACGTTGGGGGGCGTCCACTCTGTCATATGGGGACACTCGGAGTGGGAAACTGAGTCATCGGCACACAACAATACGTCCTCTGTGAGCTCTGTTCCTCCTGACAGGGGTGGTGGTCTAGGGAGAGGCCTCCACCTCAGGGACACCCAGCCAGGTCCAACTGGAACTATCTCTCTACTCCCTGGACTTCCGGTGACATCTAGAAATGCACAGTCCAAGGTGGAAGAACCCATGTTCATGTACACTTCTCCACCTACAAAGTCCCACAACATAAACTGTGGGCTGTGGTGATGACAGAGCTGGGTGGAATCCCAGAGCCGCCACTTTGGACAGCCCTGAGGGAGGGGTAGGTAATTTCCCTGAGCCTCATATTACTCACCAAACACCATGAATAATAACAACTTGCCATATCACGTATGTGCCAAGCCACACGGCTCTGAGGACCATGGAAAGGCCATGGGGTGAACCATGGGCACACAGTAAGCCCCAGACAAGTGGCAGCTACCACTATGAACACATGCCCTCCCTATAACTCTTATGGAAATGAGGCCCAGAGAAGGAAAGGACTTGTCAGGGTCACACACCAACAGGCCCAGTCTCTGCCCCCCATCACCAAGGAACCTGTATCCTCTGCCCCACGTGAAGGACCAGGCACCCTACAAGGGACCACTTACCTCCTTGGCAAGCTTTTCTGCCTGATCGTAGAAGTGGGTTTCCATCAGTCCAAAAGAATACATGCCTTTCACGTAGCTAGAAACAGAGAAGGATCTTAAATGACAGAGCCCAGAACATTTTTAGGCAGTGCCACCATTCTGTGATATTGTCATGGGGACACATGACGCTGGGCATTTGGCAAAGCCTGCAGAACTGCAGAGCACAGAGCAGAGCCCAGTGTCAGCCACGGACTTGAGTCAATGACAGCGTGTCAATATCGGCTCATGTGCTGTCACAAAGGTACCCCAGGGGTGAGCGACGCTAACAGGAGGAGCAACTGTGGGCGGTGGGGGTGTGGGGGCTGGCTATGAGAACTCTCTGGACTTTCTGTGCAATTCTTCTATCACTTACAACCAAACCAAACCTAATACCAGGCCCACACGTTATCAATGCCTTCATGTGCACACGAAAGCTGGACAACGAATAAGAAAACCTCACGGGAGCTGATGCATTGAACTGTGGGGTTGCTGAGGAGTGTTAAACACACCACAGACTGCCCGAAGAGTGGACGGATCTGTCTCGGAAGAAGTGTAGCTGAATGCTCCTGAGAAGCAAGGATGGTGAGACTCTCAGAGTTTGGTCCTGGGAGAAGAAGGGACCAGTCCCTGGAGCAGGACATCATGCTTGGTAAAGGAGAACATCAGCCAAAAGGGGAAGGCCTCAAGGAGATGGACGGACCAGCAGCCTTGACAGTGGCCTCAAGTGTGCCGACGCCTGAGAGGACAGGACAGGACCGGGCAGCTTTCTGTTCTGTTTGTTGTACACGGGGTCACTGTGAGTCAGAACCGACTCAACGGCACCTAACAACGAAACCGTTCTGAAAAACTAAAGTCTAAAAAGAAAAAGGAAAGGGCAGATCTGTGTTAATAAATAAATAAATGAACTATACAGATGCCCGGGGACTTGTAATCCTCACGCCCGGCCAGCTATTGCCCAAGCCGGACACTGTGCCAGGCGTCGCGTCTCCCTGCTGAGTTGAGGCTTCCGTTAGC
>NW_006922111.1:1415352-1416565 GCF_000298275.1 Orycteropus afer afer | reverse complement strand
ACCAGCCACTCCTCAGAAAGAAGACTGGGCACTCTACTTCTGTAGAGATACTGCCTCGGAAACCCAAGGAGGGGTTGCTATGAGTTGGACCCGATTCGACGGCGGTGAGTTTGATTTTTTTTTTTTTTAACCAACCAAGCTTTGGATAATTAGATCTGAGGAATCCTTGTTACTGCAGCAAAGATTTTCCCACCGTGATGGGCACATAACCAAACCAAAGTTATTCCATGGAGTCCATTCCGACCGCTAGAGCACAGAGCAGAACTGCCCCACAGGGTGTCCAAGGCTGTCACAGAGCAGCCAGTGGGTTTGACCCATCAATCTTTTGGTTAGCAGCTGAATGCTTTAACCACAGGCTACCGAACCAAAACCGCGGAAGAAAGATGAGGCAGTCTGCTTTTCCCAAGACCCACTGCTGTCAATTCTGACTCACAACACCCCCGCAGAACAGAGAGGAGCTCCCCAGAGAGCTTCCAAGGCTGCAGATCTTTACGGAAGCCTACCGCCCCATCTCTCTCCCACAGAGCAGCTGGTGGGGTACAAAGTGCCGACTTTGGGTCCTCACTGTGCCGAGTATGACCTAACTTACAGGACGGAGGAGACTAGCTAAAGAAAGAGAAGCCTCTTAATCCGGGTCACAGAAAGAGAGGTCTCATGATATACAAAATATAATGAAATGATGCAAAAAAAACCCAAAGGCCTCTTTGGCAGAGTTCCTGGTAAAATCCAGTATCGACGGACTTTGCATTTTACGTTCCGATGCACTGACAGTCACTGAGAAAAACAGAATTAAAGGAGTACAGTAAAAAGAGCCCCTCTCAGGAAGGAAGCTGTGACGTGGGAAAGAAGGGAGGACGGAGCCTAACGGGGAAGCCAAGAGGGCCACGGTGCTGTTAGTGTGGGGCCAAAGGACTCTCGGGTTCTTAGTGCAGAGGAGAGAGATGAAGACAGAGAAATGACCCTGAAGTTATTGCCCTGTGATCATCGTTAAACCTTAAACCAAAAACGTCCCCTGAAGTCTTCTTAAAACCAAACAATAGTTTAGGGGCTCAAACCCACCAGCCACTCCTCGGAAGGAAGGTTGGACAACCTACTTCCGTAGTGATAACCGCCTCGGAAACCCAAGGAGGGGTCGCTATGAGTCAGATCCAACTTGACAGCAGTGAGTTTGGTTTTTTGGTTTAGTGACAAAAAAAAAACCAGGAAGGGAGTG
>NW_006922111.1:1406871-1408929 GCF_000298275.1 Orycteropus afer afer | reverse complement strand
TGGGCTTTGCTTCTGTGAAGACTGACAGCCTTGGAGACCCTGTGGGCAGTTCCACTCTGTCCTCTAGGGGCGCTGTGGGTCAGAATGGACTCCAGGGCAGTGGGTGTGGTTTGGGCTTTGCTTCTGTGAAGACTGACAGCCTTGGAGACCCTGTGGGCAGATCCACTCTGTCCTCTGGGGCTCTGTGGGTCAGAGTGGATGGGATGGCAGTGAGTTGTTTTAGTAAAGAATGTTACCCCTGAGCATCATGTTCTTTTAAGATCTATCAAATGGGATCAAATTGGTAACAGCAACTCGAAAAGTCAGAGAGGAGGCTTAGAGGACAGTGAGTTTATGTTAATGGAGGAGGAACAGCTCAGAATTGAGCTTAGGGGATTGAGAGTATGTGCACAGCTCTAAGGGTGGAGACTCATCACAGTGTCACCAAAAGGTCCATGGAGAGAACCTGTTGGAATGGTGTTATGTTCTGCTGTGTATATTGTCAATAACAACAGAAGACAAAATCAATTAGTTAAAAAAGAAAGCAGCAAACAGAAATGACGTGCTTTCCCACTGGCACGTACCTGCTGAGGGGGACGTCAGGTGTCCAGAAGGGGTAAACTCGAGCCACGGAGTCCCGCATCTGCTCCTGATAGCCCAGGTAGAAGTAGGCATCGTGGGAAAATTTCAGGGCCAGCATATCCGTTGGATGGTCCCGGAGAATCTGTTCCCACAGATCACAGGCTTCCGGAAAGTTCCTGGAAACCACAAGAAATGTCTCCACAACATTGAACACACAGTCCACACACAGCAGAGAGGCACCATGTCTCACCAGTGTCATGTTCGGCACTGAATTGGTTAAAAATATCAGTTCCTATGTTAGCTGGCAGGAGCTCTGGTAGCATAGTGCCTAAGGCATTTGACTGCTAACCAGAAGGCTGGCAGTACAAACCCACCAGCCACCCCTCGGAAGGAAGATGGGGCAATCTACTTCCATAGTGATACTGCCTCGGAAACCCAAGGAGGGGTTGCTATGAGTCGGATCCGACTCAAGGGCACATAACAACGTCAGCTGGCACAGGACCGGACAGTGTTTCGTACTGTTGTACACAAGGTCACCACGAGTGAGAGACGACTTGACCACACCCAACAACAACATCATTAGGTGATGGCTGAGAAAACTAAAATTCCATGGGAAATTTCTCTCTCTAGTTCAAATAAAAAAATGGTTTAAGAAATTGCCAACGACTTCACCTGTGACCAGGAGCAGCTGCAGGACGTCTCCCAGGCAGAATTACACACCGGCACCAGTGTGCCAGGCCCTGGCTCACTAGAACTGTCACTGCTTCGGAACCTCGGTCCAATCAGCTCAGGTCACTGAGCCCAGCAGGGCACCTCACTGCCTGAGCAAACTCGGGCTGTTTGGCAGGAGCATTCCAGGGTCAGAATGACCACACAAGACAGGGACAGGGTGGGCAGGAGGGCCTGGAAGGAGGAGGACAGGCTCACAGGGGCCCGTCAGGGTAAGGAGGACCCAGTCAATGTTTTCCTTCCTCTTCTCTCCCTTAGGTCATTCTGTGATTGGTTCAGTTATTTTTCTGATTATTTATTTAACGAAACAAAATTAGGTTCTCTGAATGCTTAACTGGGAACTCTGGCCAAAGCCTCGTCACTGGGCAGGGACCAGAACAGAGTGGCCAGCAGGACGAGTGCCACAAAGCAGCGTGAGAATCCCCCCTGGTCCCCTTCCCACGGGGGTGGGGCAGCCTGCGGCATCACGCAGCCCCCACGCCAGCCCTGGCCAGGGAGGCCCCTCACCCCTTGGCGAACTTCTCCACCGCAGACACGTGCAGCCGCTCCCGCTGCGTCAGCGGCTGGGTTTTCGAATTCTCCACCATCGTCTTCAGGGCCTGGGCCAGCTCTCTGTCCAGCCTCACTGAGGTCCCGGTGCCAATCAGCAGGAGGCCGTTGGAGATGACATGGCCCATCGCTGGCGGGAGGGTGGGAAGCAGCTGGTGATGACACGGCCCAGCCCATGCCAGGCCCCACATGTGATAGGAAGTGGGGAACAAGCTGAGC
>NW_006922111.1:1396841-1406096 GCF_000298275.1 Orycteropus afer afer | reverse complement strand
CAAGTGTGCAGGCCCCAAGCTCTACCTGAGCTTCCCAGCCCCACCACAACAGAGGCAAGGTGCATGTTGGGGTCTGGAACTTAGCCAACAGCCCAGGACTGAGACCCAGGGCCCAGCTTCTGGCCTGGAGCGTGGGGTCTGCTCACAGCCTACCGGTTGCCCCCACAAGCTAGTTCTGTCCCCGCCAGATTAGTAAGAACCTCCAGTCCTCAGAGGCGGGGTACGGAAGAGGGGTCCCTGCTGCCCTGCCCCTCATCAGCCCTTCTCTCAGGCCCAGAACTTACACTGGGGTCACCAACT
Organism: Orycteropus afer afer; assembly: GCF_000298275.1. NCBI lineage: Eukaryota > Metazoa > Chordata > Mammalia > Tubulidentata > Orycteropodidae > Orycteropus > Orycteropus afer. The sequence goes on along the minus strand of NW_006922111.1, from coordinate 1,405,796 downwards.
TAAGGTTCCAGCATGCACCGTTCTCACCTACCCACACCCACCGCTCACACAGCAACGTGCGCCCACCTGCCCAAGCTGCCAGCCCCCATGGTTGGTTGTTCCTCCTCGCCCCAGTCTAACAGGGTCCCTGCGGTCAGGGAACAAGAGAGAGACCAGGCCCCTGAAACTGGGCTCCTGCCCCCAGAGAAAGCCGCCACTCACTGAAGGTCGGGTCTGCTTCCTTGAGCTTTGAAAAGCATCCCTCCAGGCCACCAAGACTCTTGTCATTGGTCCACGTGACGTACTGGAAAAAAAATGGCAGAGCACAGCTGTCCTCAGGGAGGCCTTCATTTATGTTCAAGCGACAAACCCAGACCTCACTTTCTCTCCAGAACCTTGTCTTTTCCGGACTTGAACGTAGAGAAAGCGTAAGGCGAGTGACCTCATAGGAAGAGATCGAAAGCACAGAATGTGGAGACTGATTTCAAAGGAATGAAACATCAAACGGAAAGTTCTTCCTGACAGGTAACCCGCTACACAGCGTCAGCATCCTCAGCCCCAAACCCACCCACTGCCATCGAGTCGATGCCAACTCGTAGCCACCCTGGAGGACAGAGGGGAGCTGCCCGCAGTGTTTCAAGGGCTATGAATCTTCACAGACGCAAAGCCCAAACCACGCCCACTGCCTGGAGATTCCAACTCAGCGACCCTAAATGACAGAGTAGAACTGCCCCACAGTGTTTCCTAGGCTGTAAGCTTTATAGAAAATCCTCACAACTGGGCCAATAAGCAACATCACAATAAATGGAAAAAAGACTGAAGTTGTCAAGGATTTTATTTTATTTGGACCCACAATCAACACCCATGGAAGCAGCAGTCAAAAAATCAGATGCCATATTGCACTGGGCAAACATGCTGCAAAAGAACAAAAACAAAAAACATGGCTAACCCAAGCCATGGAGCTCTGGTAGCATAGTGCCGAAGGCACTTGACTGCTAACCAGAAAGCTGGAGTTCAAACCCACCGGCCACTCCTAGGAAGGAAGGCTGGGCAATCTACTTCTGCAGTGATAGGAGACCCAAAGAGGGGTCGCTATGAGACAACAACAACAACCCAAACCATGGTATTTTCAATTACCTCATGTGCATGTGAAAACTGGAGAAGAAGGCAGTATTTGCAAAGGGAACTAGCTCAGGGGGCAGGAATGCCTAAGAAAGAAGGGGACAGGGAACTACAGGGAGGAAGTAGGAAGAGAGCTGTTACACTTTGGGGAATTGAAGTCAACGTTTTGAAAAAAAATGTGTATGAACTGCTGTATGGAAACTCAATTTGCTCTTTAAATTTTCACCAAAATCACAATAAAATTAAAAAAATAAAAGTGGACAGTGAGTAAGGAAGACCAAAGAAGAGTTGATGCCTTTGAACAGTATCGGCAAATACTGAAAACACCATGGACTGCCAGAGCAGAAACAAAGGAGGAAGTGCAGCCGGAACGCTGCCCTGGAGGGAGAACGGCCAGACTTTGTCTCACGCCCTTTGGTCATGTTGTCAGGAGAGACTGGGCCCTGGAGGAGGACTTCATGCTGGGTGAAGCGGAGGGTCGGCAAAAAAGGGGAAGGCCCTCAATGAGATGGACTGACACAGTGGCTGCGCACCGATGGGCTCACGTATAGCAAGGACTGTGAGGCTGGCACAGGACTGGGCTGTGTTTCACGGGGTCACTATGAGTTGGAGGCAACTCCACGGCACCTAACAACAAGCTTTACAGAAACAGACGGCCAGGTCTTTTCTCCTGCAGAGCAGCTGGTGGGTTCGAGCCACTGACCTTACAGTCAGCAGCCCAGCACTTAACCATTGTGCCAACAGGGCTTTGTGTAGCTTGTAACAAACCAAGTGCTCCGTAAAAGTCAAGAGGGGCCACCTCTTCTCTCGGCAGGCATACCTGGGTGAGGGCAGCGTCAAACAGCCTGCAGGCCTCGTTGCTGGTGGTGGAGAGCCGCAGCCCGGCATCCCTCCATGCCTGGATGGGGCAACACGGAGACACACAAAACAGCAGGCCTCATTCCACGTGGCCCTTTCAGACATAAGCATGCGTGGACCCCCACCCACAACCCCTCACCCGCCAGATCTCCAGGTGCCTAGCAGTTGTGCAGGTGTAGGTTTCAGAAGCGCAGATTTCACAGCCACAGTGCAGACCTGAGAGGTGAGCCCTGACCCACCTGCACGAGCTCGGACTCTGCCTGCCCCACCTGTAAAATGGGGCTCATGAGAAGGGAATGGGGTGGCCTTGCGCGTCTGCAGAGGAGGTGGGAGTTACTGGTTGAGATCAGGAGGGCATCTCCCCAGAGCAAGGAAGGGTAAGAGGGGGGAAAAGGGGTGGGCGGATGGCCGGCCTTGCCACACGTCACGCACCTCGAGCACTATCTACCACCCGCCAACAATAAATTCCTCTCATCTCTCCACCTTATCAAACCGACTTAGGCCTTCAAATCTCTCGGTGGAAACGTCTAGAGATTGCCACAACTGTTCGACGTAATGGCCGCCTTTGGCATCCTGCCAGAGGCCCGCGGGACCGGCAGCTGCCGGCTCAGGTCAAGTATTGTCTCCGTGGCTGCGGACAAGTCCCTTCACCCTCACACCTCAATCTTCCTCCTCCGCAAAATGGGCGCAGCCCTGGGTGGGTGACGCAGGAGACTTGAGCCCTCACAAGTGCCGGCCCTCTGCGGGGCCAGGCTGTAGTTACTGTGTGCTCAGCGGCTGGCTTCTCCGGTGGCGCCCACTGACAGGTCCCCCATCCCCTGGTCCCTGCGGTGCGCGTTCCGGGGAGCGCCCGTGCGCCCAGGGCCCAAGCCCGAGCCCCGCCGTGCGCCACCGACCTCCACTCCCCAGCTAGGGCCTCGGCCCGAGCGGCAGATCTGACCCCGCTGCTCGCGGCCTGACCGCGGCGCGCAGGCGCGGGGTGCAGGGACGCGGAGAGCGCGGGGGGCGCGGAGCAGCGGAGCCGAGCGTACCTGGCAGTCCCGCAGCGACGCACGCGCAGCCATCGCGCTGCGGCGGGCTCCCCGGGTCGCGCTAGGGCGCCGCCTCTGGCTTCCCGAGCGGCTGGGCCCGCGGGGCGGGGCGGCCGCGCCCCTGCTCGCTCACTGGCCGGACCCCGCAAACCCGCGCGCTGCCCGCCGTACGCGCGACCGCCCTGAGCCCCGGGCCAGCGCCGCGGCCGGTCCGCCCCGGGGCTGCCTCCCAGGCTCAGCGGGAACCCAGCCGGGCTGCAGGAGCCTGCTATACGTGAACCCCGCCTTGTGGGCGCCCGCCTCCCGGATCAGATAGGGATCCGGGCAAGAGAACCCGGCTGCAGGCCCGGGGGTGTGCGCACGGCTGTGGGCCACACCTGTTGCCCTGCCGGGTATTGGCCGCCCAGTCTGGCTGGGAGGATCCTCCCTGCCTGGGGCCACAGAGTCCCGAGAAAGGCGGGGAGGCCCTGGGACAGCGGCCACTTTTAAGTTCTAGCTACTTCCCCTAGAAGCCACACAGGACAGTTTTGGCCAACATCTCGTGCTCACGGCGTTACGGTGTTATCCCGCCGGTGCCCTGGGTCCCAACCCCTCCGCCTACTCAAAGACTTTGCCGCGGAAATATTTCTGCCCCTCCTGTTCTAATGATTTCACCCTCTTAACTGTTGCTGTGCCATCAGGCACCAACCTTCCCTACCTTCATCTCACCGTACACACACCCACTGTCCTAGAGCACATTCCCACAGCGCCCCTAGAGGACAGAGTGGAACTGCCTGCCCCACAGGGTCTGCAAGGCTGTCAATCTTCACGGAAGCAAAGCCCAAACCACGCCCACTGCCCTTGAGTCGATTCTGACCCACAGCGCCCCTAGAGGATAGAGTGGAACTGCATCATAGGGTTTCCAAGGCTGTCAGTCTTAACCGAAGCCAACTGCCTCACTGGTCTCCCAGCAGCTGGGTAGCGGCTGAATGGTTTTTTTTCTTTAACTTTTTATTGTGATTTGGGTGAATCTGCTTTTATAAAGCAAAATGCGTATGAATCGTTGAATGTAAAAGGAAGCTGCAGCAAAGTCGTTTCACATTCAACGGCTCATGCACGTTTTGTTTTGTGACAGATTACATTCCCCTCAATGTAACAGCTCTTTTCCCGCTTCCTCCCCGTGTTTACCGTTTCCCTGTGTCCTTGCCTGTGTATTCCTGCCTCCCTACCTTTCTCCCTGTGCAAATGCTGCCCTCTGCTCTCCCATGGCTCCCCTAAGGAGAGCAGCTCCCTGGAGCAGGTGTTCAGCTCGTAGGCCTATTGTTGGGCTGAATGTTAAGCCACAGGAGTGGTGCAATTCCAGGCCTGAAGGGTGACTTGTCTGGCCCATAGTCTTGGGGGTTTCACCAGTCTCTGTCAGACCAGTAAGCCTGGTCCTTTTTAAGATTTTTGGTTTTGTTCCACATTTCCCCCCACCACACACACACTCTATCCAGAATCTCCAGTTTTGATCCTTTTCTGAGTGGTAGCCAGGCACTATCCAGTTCTGGTGCTGCTGAATGCTTTAACCACTGCGCCACTAGAGCCTGGTCTACTCTCCCCTGCTTGAATCTAACCTCTCCCCACCCACCCTCCAGGGCTGGAATTGGGGTGTGAGAGTGAGGTGAGTGGGGCAAGTGCAGGGCCCATCTCATCCTTATTTAAAATGCTAATATTTTTGGGGGAGCTCTGGTGGCGTAGTGCCTAAGGCATTTGACTGCTAACCAGAAGGCTGGTGGTTCAAACCCACATAATGGATACTTTTGCATAAATTTTTATTTTAAAAAATACGGCATTAAAATGTTGTCCTACTTAAGATCTAAAACTATAACACTCTTCGAACGAAACATAGGGGCAAATCCTCATGACCTAGAGTTTGGCGAAGGATTTTTAGGCATTACACAAAAAGCACAAGTGACAAAAGAAGTAGATCAATTGGACTCCATGGAAATAAGAAGCCTCCGTGCACGAAGGACATAATGCAGAAAGCACAAAGACAGCCTGTGGATGGGAGGAAGGATCTGCATATCTTATATCACCAGCAACAACATCCAGAAAAAATAGAGAACTCTCACAACTCAACCAAAATAAAAGTCCAATTTTAAAATGGGCAAAAAATTAAAATTTTTTAAGATTGAAGAGACATTTCTCCCAAGAAAATATACAAATGGCTAAGAAACACTTGAAAAGATGTTCAACGTCGTTCATCCCGAGGGAAACGCAAATCAAAACCGGAAGGGGATGCCGGTGCACACCCTCCCGGATGGGCACGATGCAAACGAGACCGGAAACGAAGAGTGGTGACGAGGACATGCAGAACGCGGGAGCCTCCCTTACGCACTGTGGTGGGACTGTGAGATGGTGCGGTGCCCTGGAACACAGGTGGGTCATCAGAAAGTTAAACACAGAGTTAAAGGACGCAGCAACGCCCCTCCTGCGTGTGTACCCAGAAGAATTGAAGGCAGGCCTCGGGGAAAAACCAAACAACAATTTGTACATGAAATGTTCATAGACTCCGCGCAATTGCCAGAAGGTCGGAGGGCAGGGAACCCACACTCCCACAGAGTCCAGCGAGGTGCACTGACACACACAGTGGCTGCCACGCTGGGCACAGCGAGGATTGTGAGGCTGGCGCAGGACCGGGGGTGAGTTCTGTTGTCCATACGGTGGCCGTGAGTCGGACTGACTCCGCAGTACCCAACCACCACCACCACCACCACCACCACCGAGTCGGTTCTGACTCACACAACCCACTGCCGTAGAGTCAATTCCAACTTAGGGTGACTCCCGTTGGGTTTCCAACGCTGTGAATCTTTACGGGAGTAGATTGCCTCAGCTTCCTCCCACGGAGCAGCTGGTGGATTTGAACCACCACCTTCTGGTTAGCAACCACTATCCCACCAGAGCTCCTTCACTCACGTAAGACAGAGGAGAACTGCCCCACAGGGTTCTCAAGGCTAGAAGCTTTTACAGACACAGGCTGCCTCATCTTTCTCCTGTGAAGTGGCTGCTGGGTTTGAACTGCCCACCTTCTGGTTAGCAGCTGAATACTTTAACCACTGTGCCAACAGAACTCCTTCCAAAATGTGGAAACAACCCAGATATCCATCAGCTGATGAACTGATAAATAAAACATGGTCCATCTACACCAAGAAATACCAGTCAGCCATAAAAAGGCATGAGGTCCTGCTACGCGGCACCACGGTGTGAACCTTGAAACACGATGCTGAATGGAAGAAGTCAGGCATGAAATGTCACCTGTGAGTCCACTGCGTGGTCACGTATATATGACTCCGTTGTGTGAATCGTCCCCAGTAGGTGGACCCATAGAGAAAGGAAGCAAATTGGTGAGTGCCAGGCGCCGGGGGGCAGGAAGGGTGGGCGAGGCCTGGGGATGAGTGCTGGGGGGTCCACCATGTCCTTCTGGGGTGATGGCAGTGTCCTGGAAGTCAACACAGGGGGGTGCCTGCACTGTATGAAAGTACCAAACGCCACTGAATTCCTCATTTCAAATGGCTGACTTCACATGACTTGAACTTTACCTCAAAAAAAGCACTACTGGGCTTTTGGGACCCAACTCCTTGAATCCTGTGCCGGAGGGGAGTGCCTTCTGGCCCCAGCCCAGTGTAAGCTGCACCGCTATTCAGAGAACAGTCTGGCAGATGTGGCTGGGAAGGGTGACCATGCCTAGACACCCAGGCCCCCACTTCCGCTCCAGGACGATCAAAACACTCACTGCCGTGAAGTCAGTTCAGATCCAGTGGCCCTGCAGGACAGAGCCGAGCTGCCCTCAGGGCTTCCAAGGCTGTCATCTTTACGGGGAGTGGACTCCTGCTTCCTTCTCCCACAGAGTGGCTGGGGGGTTCAAGCCATCCACCTTTCAGTTTGCAGCCAAGCGCTTAACCACGGCACCACCAGGGCTCCTTCCAGCTGCTCCAGGAGGCCCCAAAAGGCCAAGAAGGAAACCACAGGTGTCAAGGAGGCCTGCCACAGTGGCCAGAGAGGTGGGCCACCCTCACGCGGCCCCTCCGGCGAGGCTTGCCCAGCACCTTCCCGGGACAAGAAAGGATGCAGGCTGAGAGGTGGCAGGGAGAGCGTCTTGGAGACCATCTTCAATGTCATGCATTTGCCCTCCCCTTCCCCTCACCTGTGCAGAGCGCAGGGCCTTCCTGGAGGTCTGACCTGTGCCCTGGAGGGCCCTGAGGCTGGTGTAGGCTGGTGGCAGAGGCTGCGAGAGAGGGGCAGGTAGACAGGGCTGCGTGGGAACAGCCACACTCCACCACACTCTACATGTGGAGGACCTCTGGCCTAGGGGTAGCTTTGCTGGGGGAGGAGGGGAAGAGAGTAGCCTTTCTCTGATAGGTCACCTGGAGGTACACCTGTATTGTTGTTAGGTACCAGCCTGAATCATGGTGCACAGGGTCAGCGAGAAAGAGGAAGACCCCCAACAAGATGGACAGATCAGTGGCTGTGACAATGGGCTCAGGCAGAGCCACAACTGTGAGGCTGACGAAGGACCAGGCAAGGCTTCATTCTGTTGTTGCAGGGTCGCCATGAGTCGCACCTGATTGGACAGCACCTAATGACCGACGACAGCTCAGAGTAACCCCTTGGACAATACAACCCAACACTGCCTGCTCCTGCACCACCCTCACAACCGATGCTTAGTTTGGGGTACACTGAAAAAATGAAAACCTGGGCAGAAGAACGTAGGGGCAGACTGCCTACATGAGGGACCCCGGCTGAGACGGTCAGGGAGGAAGAGTCGCCTTCAGCACCCACCGCAGCCAGGAGACGGCGACACCACAGGTGCTGGCCAGGTGAAACCGTTCCTGCCCATTATCCTCTGCATCTTCACTTCAACCCTGGGGCGGGGGATGGGGCTCAGAGGTGGCCTGGGGAAAGGGGCAAAGGCTAGAGCTGGGGGAGGGGAAGAGTTTAATGCTATTGTTATTGTTACATGCCATCGAGTCAATGCCAACTTACAGCGATCCCATGTTCAACAGAACAAAACCCTGCCCAGTCCTGCACCCTCCTCCCAATCTTTGCTATACCTGAGCCCGTCACCATGTCAGTCTATGTCATTGAGGGCCCCTCCTTCTCTAGGGAATGGTCCCTTCTGACAACACGACCAAAGCAGGGGTTCTGGTTCCCTAGTGCCGCTCTGACAGTAATACACCCCCAATGGGAGGCTTTAACAAACAGGAGTTTATTCTCTTACAGTTTAGAGGCTTTAAGTCCAAGGTTAAAGTGCCAGGCTCTAGGGGCTAGGTGAAAGCCCCTCAACATTGGGCTTCAGCTCTGTTCCTGTTCCCGGCCCACTGAAGCTGGAGGCTTTTCTTCACTCAGACAGCTGCTGGCTGCTGAGGCTGACAAGCCCAAGGTTGACAAGTAACAAGGCACAGTCCCGATGTTACCAAACCACACGGGAGGCCATTGATTCAAGTCCATTGAACGTCCGAGGGTCAGTAGAGCATGGCAGGCTGCTGAACAACCACTTGGCTACATGCAGGGTTCAAGCATGCCATAATAAAGACCATTCCCAAATCTGCTTCTTATATATGGGAAGCGGACCACATCCCTAAAGAAACTACTCAGCTGCTTGTGGTAGATTCCACCATGGAATTGATGGCCAGTCTCATAATGGGGAATAACTACCACCAGCTGCCCAGCCACTCAACCAGGCCCAACCAAGTTGACACACAACCTTAACTACCACAGTAGGTGAGACGAAGTCTGGCCATTCTCACTTGCAAGGAGCATTCCGGCTGCACTTCTTCCAGGACAGATTTGTTCCTTCTGGGCAGCCTGTGGTATTTTCAGGATTCTTCGCCAACACCACAATTCAAAGGCATGAATTCTTCTTTGGTTTTCCTTATTCATTGTCCAGCTTTCACATGCATATGAGAGGACTGAAAATACCATGGCTTGGGTGAAGAGAAGGGCA
>NW_006922111.1:1393206-1395426 GCF_000298275.1 Orycteropus afer afer | reverse complement strand
TCAATCATTTCTCCATTTATCATGATGTTGTTCACTGGTCCAGCTGTAAGGAGTTTTCTTTATGCTGACTACAGTCTTTAATCTTCATCAGTAAGTGCTTCAAGTCATCTTCACTTTCAGCAAGCAAGGTTGTGTCATCTGCAAATCACAGGTTGTTAATAAGTCTTCCTCTAATCCTGATGCTGGATTCTTCTTCATATAGTCTAGCTTCTCAGATTATTTGCTCAGCATACAGATTGAATAAGTATGGTGAAAGGATATAAACTGGATGTACACCCTTCCTGATATTAAATCATGCAGTATCTCCATGTTCTGTTAGAACGACAGCCTCTTGGTCTACATACAGTTTCCTCATGAGCACAGTTAGGTGTTCTGGAATTCCCATTATTCTCAATGTTATCCAGAATTTGTTATGATCCACACAGTTGAATGCTTTTGCATAGTCAAGTAAACATCTTTCTGGTATTCTTTGCTTTCAGCCAGGATCCATCTGACCTCAGCTATGATATCCCTGCTCCATATCCTCTTCTGAATCCAGCTTGCATTTCTGGAAGTTCTCTGTCAATATACTGCTACAGCTGTTTTTGAATTATCTTCAGCAAGATTTTACTTGCATGTACTATTAATAATATTGTTCAATAATTTCCATGTTGTGTTGGATCACCTTTCTTTGGAATGGATAGGTACATATATGGATCTCTTCCAGTCAGTTGGCCAGGTAGCTGTCTTCCAAGTTTCTTGGCATAAACAAGTGCGTGCCTCCAGTATGGCATCCATTTGTTGAGACATCTCAATGGGTATTCCATCAATTCCTGGAGCCTTGTTCTTCACCAATTCCTTCATTGCAGCTTCAACTTCTTCCTTCAATACCATTGGTTGTTGATCATATGCTACCTCCTGAAATAGTTGGACATCGACCAGTTCTTTTTTGATACAGTGACTCTGTGTATTCCTTCCATCTTCTTTTGATGCTTCCTGCATCATTCAGTATTTTGTCCATAGAATCTTTCAATATTGCAACTTGGGGCTTTAATTTTTTCTTCAGTTCTTTCAGCTCAAGAAATGCCAAGTATGTTCTTCCATTTTGGGTTTCTAACTCCAGGTCTTTGCACATTTCATTGTAATACTTTCCTCTGTCTTCTCAAGCTGCCCTTTAAAATCTAATCAGTTCTTTTATTCCATCATTTCTTCCATTTGCTTTAGCTACTCTCTGTTCATAAGCAAGTTTCAGTCTCTTCTGACCCCTATTTTGGTCTTTTCTTCCTTTCCTATCTTTTAAATGACCATTTGCTTTCTTCATATATGATATTCTTGATGTTGTCCCACAACTTGTCTTATCTTTGGTCATTGGTGTTCAATGTGTGAAATCCATTCTTCAGATGGTCTCTACATTCAGGTGGGATATATTCAAGGTCATATTCTGGCTCTTGTGGACTTATTTTAATTAGCTTCAACTTGAACTTCGATATGAGTAATTGATGGTCTGTTCCACAGTCAGCTCTTGGCATTGTTTTCACTGATGATATTGAGCTCCTCCATCACCTCTTTGCACAGATGTAGTCAACTTGATCTCTATACGTTCCCTCTGGCAATGTCCATGTGTATAGCCACCATTTACACTGTTGAAAAAAAGTATTTGCAAGGAGTAAATTGCATGATCTACAGCATCATTTCTATCACCAAGGCCATATTTTCCAACTATTGACAATCCTTCTTTGTTTCTACCTTTCTATTCCAATCACCAATTATTATCAATGCATCTTGATTGTATCTTTAGTCAATTTCAGACTTCAGAACTTGGTAAAAATCTTCTTCATATTTGGCTTTAAATAGTTGGTGAGTAAATTTGAACAAGAGTGGTGTTAAGTGGTCTTCCTTGTAGGTGTATGGATATTATTCTATCACTGACAGACAGCATTGTAATTCAGGATAGATCTTGAGATGCTCTTTTTGACAATGCATGTAACACCATTCCTCTTCAATTAGTCATTTTCAGAATAGCAGATGATATGATTCTCTGATTCAAAATGGCCAATACCACTTCATTTCAACTCACTAATGCCTAGGATATCAATCATTTTTTACAATTTCCAATTTTTCTAGATTCATACTACATACATTCCATGTCTGTCCACTTGTTGGTCAGTTTGTTGTACTGTGGTGGCTTGAGTGTTCCTGTGAGGCTGGAGGCTATGCTGCCAGTATTTCAAATACCATCAG
>NW_006922111.1:1356928-1387291 GCF_000298275.1 Orycteropus afer afer | reverse complement strand
CTAACCCAAGCCATGGTATTTTCAATCACCTCATATGCATGTAAGAGCTGGATAATGAATAAGGAAGACTGAAGAAGAGATGATGCCGTTGAGTTGTGGTGTTGGCAAAGAATACTGAGAGTACCATGGATGCTAAAAGAACTAACAAATCTGTCCTGGAAGAAGTGCAGCTGGAATCTCCTTGGAAGCAAGGATGACCAGACTTTGTCTCACCTACTTTGGTCATGTTGTCAGAGGGACCACTCCCTGGAGAAGGATATCATGTTTGGTAAAGTAGAGGGTTGATGAAAAAGGGGAAGGCCCTCAATGAGATGGATTGACACAGTGGCTGCCACGAGGGGCTCAGGTATAGCAAGGATAGTGAGTCTGGCACAGAACCGGACAGTGTCTGTTGTGCACAGGGTCGCTATGAGTTAGAGGTGACCTGATCAGAATGGTCAATAGTGGTAGCCGGGTGTATTGGTTACCTCTGGGCTTCTCTAACAGAAAATATCACAAATTGGATGGTTTTAGCAAACAGTTTACTCTCTTACAGTTTGGAGGTTTTAAGTCCAAGTTTAAAGCGCCAGGCTTTAGAGGCTGGGTGAAAGCCCCTCAACCTTGGGCTTCAGCTCTGCCTCCTGCTCCTGGCCCATTAAAGATGGAAGCCTTTCTTTACTCAGACAACTGCTGGCTGCTGAGGCCAACAAACCCAAGGTTGACAAGTAAAAAGGCACAGTCCCAATGTTACCAAACACAGCAGTCCACTGATTCAAGTACATTCAAAGTCCCAAGACTGGCAGAGCATGGCAGGCTGCTGAATGATTCAGTTATATGCAGGGTTCAAGTGTGCCACAAGCTAGAGACCATTCCGAAAGCTGCTTCTTATATCTAGTTCTGGTCTCAGGGTAGATGAGAGATAGTGGTTTGTGTAGACTATGAGTCCTGTGGAAGCTTTGTCTCTGAGCCTCCACTTTCCTTCATTCTTTTACTCTGGATGTGTAGAGACTAATAGTTGTATTTTACATGACTGTTCACAAACTTTTAAGACCCTATATGGTACTCACCAACTGGCATGTAGAACATAAACTTCACATACTATATTATGCCAATTGACCAAGCTGTTCCACGAGACTACAGTCCTAAGCCTTCAGACCTTATAAACAAGTCTGCAAGGTGTTTAATAAGTATTCATGTTTGTGCTCCATAGTTATGCTGTATGTTGTTGCTGTTGTTAGGTGCCATCGAGTCATCTCCGACTTGTAGTGACCCTATGTACAACAGAACAAAACACTGCCCAGTCCTGTGACAGCCCCATTATCCTTGCTAAAACTTGAGCCCATCGTTGCAGCCACTGTGTCAATCCATCTTGTTGAGGGCCTTCCCCTCCTTTGTTGACCCTCCACTTTACTAAGGATGACGTCCTTCTCCAGAGAATGGTCCCTTCTGACAGGACCAAAGTAGGTGAGATGAAGTCTGGCCATCCTCATTTCCAAGGAGTATTCCGGCTACACTTCATCCAGGACAGATCTGTTAGTTCTTTTAGCAGTCTACAGTACCTTCAGCATTCTTCACCAACACAACTCAAAGACATCAACACTTCTTCAGTCTTCCTATTCATTGTCCAGCTCTCACATGCATATGAGGTGACTGAAAACACCATGGCTTGGGTTATGAGCATCTTGTCTTCAAGGAGATATGTTTGCTCTTCAGCGCTTGAAAGAGGTCTTTTGCAACAGATTTGCCCAACGCAATACATCTTTTGATGTCTTAACTGCTGCTTCCATTGGTGTTGATTATAGAACCAAGTAATATGAAGTCTTTGACATCTTTAATCTTTTCTCCATCTATTGTGATGCTGTTTATTGATCCTGCTGTGAGGATTTCTGTTTTCTTTATATTGAGGTATAATCCATACTGGAGATTGTAATTTTTAATCTTCATCCATAAGAGCTCCAAGTCATCCTTACTTTCAGCAAAGTTGTGTTGTCTGTGTATCTCAGGTTGTTAACGAGCCTTCCTCCAATCCTGATACCACATTCTTCTTCATACAGTTCAGCTTCTAGGATTATTTGTTCAGCATACAGATTGAGTAAGTATGGTGAAAGAATACAACCCTGACACACTCCCTTTCTCATTTTTAACCACGCGCTATCCCCTCGTTCTGTTCGAACAACAGCCTCCTGGTCTATGTACAAGTTCCCCAAGAGTAAAATTAAGTGTTCTGGAATTCCCATTCTTCTGAATGTTATCCACAATTTGTTACAGCCACACAATCAAATGCCTTTGCATAATCAATAAAACACAAGTAAACATCTCTCTGGTGTTCTCTGCTTTCAGCCAAGATCCATCTAACATCTGCTTTGATATCCCTCGATACATATCTCCTTCTGAATCCAACTTGCATTTCTGGAGTTCTCTGTCAATAAACTGCTGCAACTGTTTTTGAATTATCTTCAGCAAGATTTTACTTGTGTATGATATCAATGATATTGTTTGATTGGTGTTCAATGCATTCCATGTTCTGCAGGATCACATTTCTTTGCAATGGGTACAAATATAGATCTCTTCTAATCAGCTGGCCAGGTAGCGGTCTTCCAAATCTCGTGGCACAGCCAGGTGAGTGCCTCCAGTGAGGCATTCATTTGTTGAAACATCTCAATGGGTATTCCATCAATTCCTGGAGCCTTGTTTTTCACTGGAGCTCTGGTAGGCACTTGACTGATAACCAGAAGGCTGGCGGCTCAAATCCACCAGCCCCTCCTCGGAAAGAAGGTTGAGCATTCACCAATTCCTTCAGAGCAGCTTTGACTTCCTTCTTCAATACTATTGGTTCTTGAGCATATGCCACCTCCTGAAATGGAGGAACATCTACCAAGTCTTTTTGGTATAGTGATTCTGTGTATTCCATCCATCTTCTTTTGATGCTTCCTACATCATTCAACATATTTCCCATTGAATCTTCCAACATTGCAATTCGAGGCTTAAATTTTTTCATCAGTTCTTTCAGCTTGAGAAATGCCAAGCATGTTCTTCCCTTTTGGTTTTTAAACTCCAGGTCTTTGCACATTTCATTATAGTAATTGACTTTATCTTCTTGAGCTGCTTTTGGAAATCTTCTGTTCAGCTCTTTTATCCTGTCAATTCTTCCATTTGCTTTAGCTACTCTCTGTTCAAGGTCAAGTTTGAGAGTCTCTTAGGACATCCATTTTGGTCTTCTTTTCCTTTCCTGTCTTTTTAATGACCTATTACTTTCTTCATGGATGATGTTCTTGATGTTGTCCTTTAATTCCTCTGGTTTTCAGTCACTGGTGTTCAATGCCTCAAATCTATTTTTTAGATAGTCTCTAAATTCAGGAAGGATATAAGCAAGGTCATATTTTGGCTCTCATGGACTTCTTTTAATTGTCTTCAGCTTCAACTTGAACTTACATATGAGCAGTTTAGGGTCTGTTTTATAGTCCGCTCCTGGCCTTGTTTTGGCTGAAGATAGTGAGCTTCTCCATCACCTCTTACCACTGATCTAGTCAATGTGATTCTTGTGTACTCCCTCTGGTGAAGTCCACGTGTACAGCCACTGTTTCTGTTGCTGAGAAAAGGTATTTGCATTGAATAAGTCATCTTGCAAAATTCTATCTTGCATTCTCCAGCGTCATTTCTATCACCAAAGCCTTATTTTTCAACTACTGGTGATTCTTCATTTCCAACTTTTGCATTCCAATCACCAGTGATAATTAACACATCTTGATTGCAACATGGATGTAGGGGGACTCAAATTTTTCCCGCTGCGCATGAATCCATGAATGACTGCAGCAGCTTATTGATTTGGGGTTACAAACAGATCTAGCAAGCAGGCTAACTTACAAGAAAGGGACCAGTGCCTAAGGCTGAAGGGATTTATGTAAGGCACAGTTCAGCAGTGTTTAGTGAGAAACTTAGTTTAAACTGATTATATTACAAAAGAAGAAACTTCTAAAATCAAAACCTAAGGTTTCACCTTAAGATACTAGAAAAGAGAAGAGCAAAGTAGGAAAACCAAAGGCAGATCTCCCAGAGCTGAGGTTGGTCACAGGCCCTCTTTTTTTCCCACCACTGTTAACAGGTTCTCCTCACGGACTGGGATGCCAGCCACTGGGCCTTCTCAGCGGATCAAAAAAGTAACTGCCTTCTTTGCGCTTAGCAATCCCTGATGGGGCCTACACTCGTGGGAACAAGGAGGGGTCAGCAGCCTTGGATCCATCCTGACGCCTGCCGGCCACCCCGTCTCATTGTCCTCCCTGCTCTCCCAACCCCTGCTGACCCCATGACCCTGCTGTCCCAGCCGCCTCGCTGTTGCTGCCACTCCCACCTACACCCCTGCCCCATGCTGCCCTGTGTTCTCGCGGCCCCCATGTCCCGCGACTCCCCCTCACCCCGTGACCCGTGCGGCCGGAACCACCCCCTACTGCCCCCACAACTCCCGCTACACCCAACGCTGTCCCGGCCGCTCTCGAGACCCTCGCGGCCGCCCCGCGACCCCCGCGGCCGTTGAGCGGAGTCCGTGGCCTCCTCGGCGCCTCTCTGCTTCTCACGGGCGGCGCCATGCTGCCGGGGCCCGCGCTCCTCCTCTTCCTGGGCCTGGGTCGCCTCCCGCCGCCCTCTGCTCCTCGCGGGGCCCAGGTCCCCGGTCCCGGGCCGCCGGCCTCGCTATCGGCCTTCCGCGCCCCGTCAGGGGACCAGCCTGGCGTCCCCGCTTGGGCCGAGGTCGCCGAGCCGCGGCGTCTCCGGGGCGCCCCGGGCCTTGCGATGCGCTGCAGCCAGGCCCTGCTCCGCCTGCGGCCCCGCGCGGCGGCCGCAGGCGGCGTTGTGTTCAGCGGCCGCCGCAGCCTTTACATGGCTCGACGCCAGGGCGCCGCTGCCAGGCCACGCTGGTACTGCCTCGGCGTGCGCGTCCTTGTGCGCGCCCGCGGCGGCCTCACCGCCCCCACCGACGTGCGCCTGCGCTTGGCGGCGCTCAGCGGCCGCCTCTCCCTGGCGTGGTTCGCGACGCTGCCCCGCCCTCTGCGTCACCCTTCGTGGACCTTTCACCTGCGCTTGCTCGGGCCCTGCGCGACGCGACGACCCCGCGACGCCGCGACGGGCCGCCAGTCCTCCGCCAGCTCCGCCGGCTCCCCGGCCGGCGTGGGCTTCGTGGCCGAAACCAAGTGTCCCACGGATGGCCCCACGCGCGTGATTCTAGAGGCCGTCAACTCGTACACTCCCAAAGCCATCGAGTCTTCGGTGTCCTGCCAGCTGAAACCCTGTGTCATCAACCAGGTAAAGGTCAACAGGAACAAAGCCCGTTCTCCAGTGCGGTTGACCTGGAAGACGGAGGCCACCCTGAACGCCAGTGTGGACGTCGACTGCCCAGATGCCCTCTCCATTACTCAGTTTTGGCAGGTCTTTTCCGTGCCGTCTGCCTTGGATGTGCCCGAGTGGACTAAACCTTTGGATGTACCCCAGCTGGAGACGAGGATAAATTCATCATTTCTCCATATCCCCAAGGCTTCTTTAATTTGGGGCGTGTATGTGGTTAATTTCGTCGTGGCCATCACCACATCCGATCCAGAAATGCCTCTGGTAAAAGACTCGGACTACATCTACGTGGAGGTTGTCAGAAGTAAATTGAAGGCCGTTATTCTAGGGGGTCCCAGCCTGACAATTAATTTCACAGATGGGCTGGTTCTGGACGGTTCCATGTCCTCCGACCCAGATGCAGACAACCCATTAGAGGGACTCACGTTTTTTTGGTACTGTACAACGAATCAGAGAAACTACAATGGAGATGAAATTGCAGTGCTGAGCCCTCACATTTGCCAGCCAGGGCAAACTGACCTGCACTGGCCATGGGCCTCTGGCCCTGTGCTAACACTTTTACCAGAAACACTGAAAGGTAACCAGGTGTATTTTTTCAGAATGGTGGTACAGAAAAGTGACAGAACAACCTTTGCTGATAGAAGGGTGTATGTGCTCCAAGGACCAGTACCTGTAACAAGTATGTCATGTATTGAAAACTGTGGTCGAAATTTAATGGTATCAGATAGATTTTCTTTGTTTCTAAATTGCACAAACTGTGCCATAAGCCGTATCTTCTATAAATGGTCAGTTTTGTCACCTATAGCTCACGAGATGCCATTTGATTGGATGGGGCAAGCTACAACAGGGAGAAACGGTGTTTACCTGTCTATAAAGGCTTTTGCTTTTAAGCAGTTTTTGGAAAAGAGGTACTGGGTTTCTCTGTATCTGTCAACTTGGGGTGGCGTGATCAGAACCTTTAGGCATGGCTTTGTTATTAACCACGGCCCTGAGATCGGAGAATGCAGCATTAATCCAGCAAAAGGAATTGCATTTGTTACCAAATTTGTTGTCGCGTGTAGTAATTTTAAGGATAAAGATGTCCCTCTGACATATAAAGTAATAGTTTCTGATTTGGACGGTATTGCTGAAATAAATTCTTTAAAAGAGAACACCTTGGGGGCCATCCTGTACTTGGGGACACAGCCTAGAACACCCCCTTCTTTTCTCCCAGTTGGTGTGCCAGCTAATCATTATGCCGTGAAGCTCTATGTTCAGGTTTATGACTCTCAGGGAGCTTTTTCTCAGGTGACTTTGTACGCTACCGTGCAGCCTCCTACTGATGAGAAATCGCCGAGGACGGTGCTCCATCAGTTACTCAGTGCTACCGTGGGACCAAATTCCTCGCTATCTACTTTGCTTCAAGAGCAGAATTTTTTATCTGCAGGTTACTTAATATATACAGTAACTTCTGTTTTGAATAGCATGAGAACTGACTTACCTCTCCTAGATAACAAAGCCAGTATCCGAACACACCTTCTCAATCAGTCTTTCCTTCTCCCTATAACCACTTTGGAGGAAATTAGCCAGGTAGTCACAATTATTGTTGAATTAGCCCAGAAAGAGTCTGAGTTCACCCAAGATGTTCAGAAACTTGCCATTGTGAGGTTATGGCAAGCAAATCAAGCACTACAAGCTTATCGACGAAGGGAGACACGCATCCGTTCCGAACAAATAGAAATAGTGAGTACTGGGATCTTTACTGTTTTGTCTAACATCCTTAAACAGATGGCTGCTCAGGAAGTTGTTCAAGATCCTTTCTATGTAATAGAATCTCTAGCAGACACGATACTGGCTAGTAAAGTGCCGGGGAGTAAAAGCACTGTACTGACAACCTCAAACTTGAACATGTATGTAAAGAAAGTTGAGAAGTGGGATGTTACCAGCTCCTTCACCAATCAGCAGCACTGCCGAAATTGTTTTTATCCAACACTAAATGAGAGCAGTGTTCCTGATTTGCCTCCAAATGCCCCAGTTTCCACAATGTTTTGTGAGTTTGCAGATGACCCCTTTCCTTGGTTAAATTATGGGGGAAACATTTCAGCAGAGGTGGTTGGAGTTAGAATGACAGGAGCCAAGGCTAACGGTGACGTGATTGAGATCACGCCTGATGTAGTGGAAGTGTACCTAATCAGAAAAAATTTGACCTCTACTGCTTTTAATCTCACAATGGGACCCAACAGTGAACCTGGTGAGGTGGCCAAGCCCTTGAAAAAGACGACAGGGGCATTTCGCTTCGAAGTGGACAGCGGAGTAATCAAGGAGTTGTTGGTCCATATTGTGACTGGCGTGACTGTGCTGTTCAAGGTGTTGGTGTTTGCAGGCAGTCAGATCACCCCTTCTGCTCTGGTGGCCACCTTCCTCGTGCCCCATGACATGCCTCCTACTGCCAACCAGAGTGACCTCTTTGACCCAGCCTGTTCAGTGAAGGAGGCCCGTGTAGTTTGCCTTCCCCAGTCCCTGCTGCAGGCAATAGCTCAACACAGACGCTCATCCAAGTACACTGTATCTGTGGTTCTGCAGGCCCCTCGTTTTGTCTTGACTCCCAATGACAAGCTAGTGAGAATTTCTCTTTTCAGCGTTCACTGCTTGGACATGTATGGGATCCAGAGCGATTGGAGAGAAGATAATTGCATTCTTGGTGAGAAGACTAGCTGGCTCAAAGTGCACTGTGTCTGCAGGAACAAAATGAGGGCCAGGCGGCAGCTGAGCCCCATTGTAAACCTGACCAGCATTCAGCTACATACCCACTTTCTGACGGCCAAGGTGATTGTGGTCCCAAATCCCGTAGATCTACAGCTGGAGGTCATCAAGAACATCATCCAAAACCCTGTGACCCTCTTCACTGTGCTTTTCATCATGCTTATCTACATAGTCCTTGCTTTCTGGGCCTTGCACAGGGATGCAATGGACCAGTTTCTCAGGCATCGGGTGATAGTTCTACCTGACAATGACCCTTATGATACCATGTGCTACCTGGTCACTATTTTTACAGGAAGCCGTTGGGGGTCTGGAACCAAGGCTGATGTGTTTGTCCAGCTTATGGGGACGGAGAGTACCAGTGATGTGCATTGTTTAAGCCATCCATATTATACATCTCTTTACCGAGGAAGCATCAATACTTTCCTCCTAACAACGAAAAGCAACTTGGGGGACATCCACTCCATTCGTGTGTGGCACAACAATGAAGGCAAAACACCCAGTTGGTACTTGAGTCGGATCAAAGTGGAAAATCTGTTCACCAGACGCATCTGGCTGTTTATGTGCCGGAAATGGCTTTCTGTTGACACCTCTTTGGACAGGAAATTTTGTGTTACCCCCTCAGATGCACCTCTCAACAGAACAGACTTTTTCCTTATAAGTACAACATATGAGCTAGGGAAAAGTCACATGTGGTTCTCTGTTTTCGCTAGTGTCATTGCTAAGCCAGTCAGCAGGCTACAGAAATTGTCTTGTTGTTTAACAGTGTTGTTAAGTAGTCTTCTTTGTAATATTATGTTCTTTAATGCCAACAGAAAAGGAGACACTGATTCAAAAAGGTTATACTACATCAGATTAATGATGATAGGAATTGAAAGTGCCTTAATTACAGTCCCTGTGCAATTATTGTTAAGTTTCTTGTTCACCTATTCCCAGAAGAAACCTATTCAAATGCATCTAGAGGAGGTAGCTCCTCGCAAGCATCATCCTGTGATGTCAGAAGAGAGTGGATTCTGGGACGAACGGTTGAGAAAGTGGTATGCTTATGAAACCACTAAGCCACATACCAGGGAGGCTGACAAGCTCACATCTACGAGCAATCCTGAACATCCTAAGGCTTCTAGACAGACCACCTTTAAAACCCAGCACAAGCTTGAGGAAGCAGAGGCCAAGGCCCCACAGACCCGTAGCAGTAGAACAAATTCCAACAACAACAACAACAACGTAAGATACGATCAAGATGTTCTTCCTGAAGAGCCTCCTCCCCAACAAAAATCTAAGCCTAAGGCTAGGATTCTTCTGCCTCAGTGGTGTGTTTATGTAGCATGGTTCTTGGTTTTTGCCATTTGTAGCATATCATCATTCTTTATTGTGTTTTACGGACTGACTTATGGCTATGACCTGTCAAGACGATGGCTCTTCACATCTTTTTGTTCATTCTTTCAGTCAGTTTTTCTGGTGCAGACATTTAAAATTATACTTTTGTCAGGTTTCAGAACAAATAAGCCCAAGTACTGTAAAAATCTTCCATGGACAATTAAATGTCATTACATAGAGATCAGGCTTCATGGACTGGGGAAGGATCCGGCTGAAAAGCACAGGCAGCATCTCCGGATCCACCACATCCGGGGCACCAGGATGTATCAGCCTCTCACAGAGGATGAAATTAGAATATTCAAAAGGAAGAAGAGGATAAAGAGAAGAGCACTCCTCTTCCTCAGTTACATTCTAACGCACTTTATCTTCCTTGCCCTCTTGCTTGGCCTCGTCACACTCCTGCAGCATACTGACTGCTTTTACTATAACAAATTTATTTGCGATTATTTCTCTGTAGACCTTGCCACAGTCACTAAGCTGGAACACATCTATAGGTGGCTGAACAACGTGGTGTTGCCTTTGTTCCACAATGACCTGAACCCAACATTTCTTTTCGATAGCTCCTCCAAAATCCTTGGCCTTCCACTGATGCGGCAAGTGAGAGCAAAGCCTAGTGAAAAGAAATGTCTGCCTGATAAAATCATTGTCCTAAATAGCATCCAGAGGGAAATTCATTGTCATCCCAAGTATGGAATTGACCCAGAAGACACAAAAAACTATGCCAGCTCTTGGAATGCTGTTGATGAACAAGCTATTGGCCAGAATCCCAATGGGTTTACTTATAAGCCACATGAAAAGAAATGGGCATATTATTCCTATGGGGTGCTCCATACCTATGGATCAGGGGGCTATGCATTCTATTTTTTCCCAGATCAGCAGCAGTTTAATTCCACACTGAGGCTCAGGGAACTCCAAGGAAATAACTGGCTTGATGAGAAGACATGGGCTGTGATTTTGGAACTTACTACTTTTAATGCAGATATGAATCTGCTCTGTAGCATTTCTGTCATATTTGAGGTCTCTCAGTTGGGAGTTGTAAACTCAAGTGCATCTGTGTATTCCTTCTCACTTGCTGACTTCAACAGGAACACTTCAGCAGAAATCTACCTGTACCTGGCCATTCTCATCTTTTTTGTAGCCTATATTGTCGACGAGGGCTATATCATTACGCAAGAAAGAGCCTCCTACGTGAGAAGTGTGTATAATTTACTCAACTTTGCTCTAAAATGCATATTTACTGTTCTGATTGTGCTCATTTTCAGGAAACACCTCTTGACCACGGATATCATTCACTTTTACTTGTCACACCCTAAGAAGTTCATTCCATCTCATGCTGTTTCTCAAGTAGATCACCTCATGAGGATAACTTTGGGTTTCCTGTTATTTTTGACAATTTTGAAAACCCTCAGGTATTCCAGAGTCTTCTATGATGTGCGACTGGCTCAGAGGGCTATCCAAATTGCTCTTCCCGGCATTTGCCACATGGCCTTTGTGGTGTCCATTTATTTCTTTGTATACATGGCTTTTGGCTACCTAGTATTTGGGCAGCATGAGTGGAACTACAGTAACTTGATTCATGCCACCCAGACAGTATTCTCCTATTGTGTCTCAGCTTTTCAGAACACTGAATTTTCCAGTAACAGGGTCCTTGGGGTCCTGTTTCTCTCGTCTTTTATGCTGATCATGATCTGCATCTTGATCAACCTGTTTCAGGCAGTGATTCTGTCTGCCTATGAGGAGATGAAGCAGCCCGTGTATGAGGAGCCATCAGATGAAGCAGAAGCAATGACCTATTTGTGTCGTCAGCTAAGAACAGTGTTTCGCCTCCTGACCTTCCAGTCCAGGTCCAAAGATGAACCTGAGTTTGTCATCAACATGCTCTATGGACAGCCAGAGAAGAACAACCGCCGGTATCTGGGTCTGAAGACCAGAAATATTAATGGGAAGAAGATGGTTTATCTCGTTGTTTGATCAATGAATTTCTGGAGCCACAAGAAAGATTTGCCCCCAGTGCTGTCTGTGGAATTAAGGCACGTTTAGTGGCCAAGTCGTGCTTTCTATCCATATCCTTCACGATGCAGCTCCTGTCCTTCACAGTATCCCCACTTTTGGCCTCTTGTTTTTAGGATTGTGAAAGGAGTGTACTGTCTGGGGAGAGGAGGACCACAGTGTGTGGTTTGGGGATAGAATTCCCTTTATCAGGGAGTTGTGTAATTCCTGGTACAGAGACAATCCTTACTTCTTTGGAGCCTGCAGCAATTTAGAGGGATTAGAGCCGCTAGTTTTGAGGACCAGATTTAGGGGTGGGAGCCGAAGAGGCCTTGCCTGGGCACGGCACCCTCCTGCTCCTTCTGTGTTCAACCCAAATTGGAATCTGCATCCCTGCTACTTTACAACAGAACACCAGACTCTTCAGCCTTGTTTGGTGTCCCTTTGCAGACCGGGGCTGCTAAGCTTTCCCCCCCCTCCCCAAATCCTAGCTGGCCTAGTGCACTAGGGGTCTTATGGGCAGTTTCTAGTATTTCCCTTCTTGTTTGGGTATGGGGGGATAGGAGCTGGGGATCTGAAGTCTGAGCTTCACACCCACTCCTTAAGGCTACTACTACAAGTTAAAGATGTAAAACTTAGTAACATTTTCTAACCTAGAGAAACAGCTTTTGCCAAACAACAAAGAGTGTGTATGGGTTCACGTTGAAATACGGTAAATGCTACGTACATTGACTATACCTATACATACATTCAGGGTTTGAGCACTTGGTTATTTATGACATTGATTATTTAGGGATGATAATGAAAACCTTTATCATTTAAGAGCAGCATGAGTAGCAGTGTTGCCTTGTCACTCAGAAGTGTGTGATCATTTATGCCCATATAATGTCAAGCTTGAACACCATTAAACATGAGGTTTCATCTGTGAGACTTGCAGTGATTCATTCGTGTGCGTGCCAGCCACCCAAAGTCAAAGGCCAGAGAAGGGAGTCGCCAACCAGGTGGGCAGCTGCTTCTCACCAAGTGTTGGCTGTTCCATGCTGTCCCCTCAGAATCCTGCATTGCATGGTGTTGGCATTGGGACTCCGTGCTCTGCCACCATCTGCACGCGCAGTCCATCCTTTCCTCCGGAGGGGATGTCCGAGAAGCTCGGGCAGGGAGAGGCCGCCTGCCAAGAGTGAAAACCAGTTGGCTCAGTGGCTCGCCCAAGGCCACCCAGCTCATCCAGGCCCCCACATTCTGAATGCAGTGCATTTTCCTTAGGCACGGCCTCGTTACCACTGGACTTCATACGGGGGAACAGAATAAACATGTGGCAACTTGGTCATCTGTCCTCACAGAAGCCATCCTCTCCAAAGCCAGCAGTTGGCTAGTCAAGTCTGGTGGGGCTCACGGTGTCACCGGGAGGAGAGCGGCAGCAAGCGAGCTAACCAAGACCAAACGCTTCAGCCCGCAGGCCGCTTTCACTCAGGAGCGCAGGACTGAGCTAGGTCAGGCCCGTGTCCCTCGCTTCGCCCCTCCGAGGAACCCCGTGTGAAGGGAAGTGAGCCTCCTGGCCGCCACAACAGCGGGCCAAGTCTGCCTGTTCGCGCTGCAGCAGCTAGGCTGCCACCTTCCTTCAGCCCCGCCTGGCATTTGCGCATGTTCCCAGATATCCGTGCTGCGCTTTCCAGGCCAACACCGCACTGATTCCCGCCAAGTGGGGGGCGGGGGAAGACGAAGAAAAGGGGCGGGGCCGGCGACGAAGCCACGCCTCACGCAGCTCCAGCGTGCGCCCGAGGCCTGTTTCTCAAGAAACGCAATCGGCCACGAAACCCCGCCCCGCGCCCTGCCGCGCGTGCGTCCGAGACTTGTTCCTTAAGGGGCGGATTCAGCGACGAAGTCCCGCCCTGCCCTGTTCCGCGCGTGCGCTCGGGGCACGGTCTCTCAGGGAGGCGGAGCAGGCAGCGAAGCTCCGCCCCCCGCTGCGCTGCGCGTGCGCTCGGGGCTCACCCGACGGGGGCGGAGCTGTGTGCGGAGGTGAGTGTGTGTGGCGGCCGCGCGGCGACGGCGGCGTTGTTGTTGTTGTTGTTGTTGTTGTTGTTTTCGGCGGCGTCTCCGAGCGAGTCCCGCTAGGTCACTGGTCCAGGCCTCAACACCTTAGTGAGCGCGGTGCGGCCCTGAACGTCAGAGGCTGAGGCCTGTTACTCAGAGCGGCTGCTGGCTCGAGTGTGGGGGGGACTGGGGCCGCGGGGAAGCCGCCGCGTCGCGCATGGCGGGCCCCGGAGCACTCCTGACCCTGTGTGCTCGGGTGCGAGGGGAACGTGTTCCCGGTGAGAAGGCCACGGGCCCCCAGCGCCCGACACGTGTTGACCTCCGGAAACGCACAGCAGCCCTGGGAAGGACCCAGGGAGCACCATTGGACAGATGGGGAACGGAATTAGGTTCCCAAGCATCCACGATAAGACAGATTTTTCCCCGTTGCCCCAAGTGGGATAGCCTGACATTGTGCAGTCCGTGCTTGCAAGGTCTGATGAGGGTTCGTCCGACTGCACACCGAGTGCCGGGCATCACAGGTTGGGAAGAGCTGAGAGATCACCGCGGAGAGTAGGCAAAGAAAAAGTGGACAGTCTGCAACTCCCTAACTTCTTGAACCCATTCATTAGATGGCTGAGGTTACAGCACGGCCCCAAAACACCAAACTCCTTTGCCTTTGAGTGGATTCCTGCTCACAGCGACCTGTAGGGCAGAGTAGAACTGCCCTGTAGGGTTTCTTAGCTGTGAACTTCACTGGTTTTTCCACGGAGCAGCTGTTGAGTTTAAGTTGGTTTGCAGCCAAGTGCTTTACCACTGCGCCACCAGCGCCCCTCAGCAGGGTAACCAGTTAGCTAGAAGTCTAAGGAAAGTAGGCACCTCCAAGACAGCACGGGGAAGGCTCCGTAGGAGCAGGTAGGAATTCTGCCCAAATTGCTTTAGGGAAATGCTGTATAGTGAGTGTGGGCTGGTGCGAGAGCGTAGAAACTCAGCCATAGTTGGCATGCTTTGGCAGGCTCTTCACAAACCATCACAGGGTGCTCTGGGAAAAATGGGGAGCAGGGCAGAAAACGAGAAACCCCATTGGTGCAGGCCGGGAGGGGGAGAAGGTTGCTGTGGTTGCTTCCTTCCTGGATCTTTCGCGCTTGCCTGGATCCTTCTGCCTTATGGATCAGAAACCTTAATCTGCTGGGGGATGGACAGCAAACCCTATCACCCCGTGGGCATAGGCGAAGACCTCCTGCAGCTAGGGAGAGAGAAAAGGAGAAACACTCCACCTTGGGGAGGGGACAAAAACTATCCCGGGAACAGACGGCTAGAGTTCACCTATTGCTGGGGAAGGTGCAGGATTCCTGAAAAAACTTTACCCCAACACCCAGGGACTCAGGGCCAGTCTCAGACTGAAGGTGGGTCAGGATAACAGAGAACCCACCACCAGGCAAGCAGGGACTGAGTAACAAGCAACTGAAGTCTACCACTGGGATGGTCAAGAGACTTGTCTGAGGCTAAGGGAGGCCTAAAGCTGAGGGTGGAGTACACATGGAGAGAAATCCTGCATCAGACTGAATTCTAACCCCAAGCACGAGGTGATGCTGGAGAAATTTGAAGCCAGTAATGCCCTGAGGGAAGCAGTGGCAACAACTAACCAAATTCACCTCCTCTCCTGACTCGGCTGACTCGGTATTTCCTAGCAGGAAAAAAAAAGAATGCCCCTTTTCAGGCATAAATACTACTTACCTTGGTCTGCACTGTCTTACAAATGATGTCCAGGTTAGAATCAAAATAGAGACAAAAAATAAAAACAAACTCCACTGTCAAGAGTCAAAACAATCAATAGAACCAGATTAGCTGTGACTCAGAATGATCAGACAGTTTAAAATAAAAGTAATACATTACAGGCTCTAGTGGAAAAGGTGTACAACATGCATAAACAAGGAATATCAGCAGCCAAAGAAAAGGAGTTATATGGAAATGCTAGAAGTAAACTTAACATGAAGAATACCTTCAAGGGGCCCATCAGCTGATGTGACACAATGAGGAAAAGAGACACACATGAAGCTAATTCAGTAGAAGTTAGGTAATTCTATTTGGGTAAACAAGGAGAGAAAGAGTGGGGAAAAAGATCAGAATGTTCAAGGACAATCCAGATGGTCTAACATACAGTAAAACTGCAAAAGCCAGCACCTGTGAAAGAAACCTGTGAAAGGGAAAATAAAAATATTTTCCAGTAAGAGAACAACAGAAAGTGGTAAGACTACACCCTGTCAAAGGTTAAACACTTGGGAGGCACAGAAGGACAAAGCAGTCCTGCCGGGTCACGGCTCTGTCTTTGCGTGTTGGAGTCGCAGCAGAGAGAGTGAATGAGGCAGAAGCATTTGAAGTGATAAAAGCCTTAAGTGCGTGAAAGTAACAGGTAACACCATAGAGCACGGACTTTGCTCAAAGCAGCATAGCAGGATAAGTTTTTGAAAAGAAGAAACCCAAAACCTAAATATGTATTCAAACTGCTGAAACCTAAAGGTAAAGAGGAGATCTGCAGGCCCTGTTTGTCCCTGTTTTGCAGATGGCATCTGAGACAGAGGGCATGCCTCAGGGTGTGTTCCAGTGCCAGCTCTGTGCTGTGTCAGCTCCTTACAGCTACGTGGGGCAGAAGCCCCCCAACACCCGGTCTGTCGTGTAAGTACATATTTTCTGGGCCTGTGGCCTGGGAAGCGCCAGCAGCCCCGGAAGTGCCTGCCCCAAGCTGCTGGCTGGGCTGGTGGCCAAGCCTGTGGCTGTCACGTGCTGTGTTGTAGGCCTGTCCCCACCCGGGCCATGGATACTGCAGCGGTGGCCCGCATGGCCCTGGGAAAGGCTCCTTAGAATCTCCAGGCCCCGGCCTCCCCCTCAGCCCACGGCCCAGGCCGCCAAAGTCCGGCAGAGCTGAGGATGAAGGGAGCCTCGGGGGCCGCCTCATCTCAGGCTGTGCCCTTGTTTCTGCCCCTCCTGCTCCCTGTGGAGGCGCTTTCTTAGCGGGAAGCCTGACTTCCGTGCTGCGCTGGTGGGAGTGTGTCCTGTGGACCCTGGCTCCTGAGAGTCTGGCCCTGCAGGCCTGAAGGGGCCAAGGGGTCCCGGGCTCGTTTGTGGCCCTCATGGGGGAAAGCTGACCCGTGTGTTACAAGGTGACACAGTGAGGAGGACAAGGGTCCTTTCTTCTGGTTCCTCTGCTGACCAGGAAGCTGGGGTGTTAGCATGGGGCCCTGTCAGTCTCATCAGATGTGCAGTGTGAGCCAGGCCTGCCTCTGGGGCTCTGGGGTGTGGGGGGACCCTGGGTTGCCCTGGGAGGAAGCAGGCAGCTTGAGAGGAACTGCTGTCTGCTAGGGTTGCAGGGGAGGGTTTGGGAAGGCAGAAGGAGCCCTATCTTCCCCAGCCCTCCCCTCCCCCCCCAGTGGGTCTGGGCTCATAGCACGCTAGCCCTTTAGGCTGAGGAGGCGGTTCTTTGTGGTTCCTTCCACCGTGGCCCCAATTCCTGGGTTGCTGCTTCTTACCTTACTCCTGCGGCCTGGGTAGACCAGTCCCTGGCCCTGACGAGCACGTGTCTGGGCCATTCTGACAGCTGCTGTCCTGTCTGGCAGCCTCCTGGAGGAATGCTACATCCTGAAGGACCCCTTCACCGCAGACAGGGGCAGGTTCCTGGTCCTTGGCTCTCGATGCAGCATTTGTGGCAGGCTGGTGTGCGTGGGCCCGGTGAGTTAGCCATTTGGGGCTGGGTGCCCCACACATGCCCATGGGAGAAGACCCATGACCAGAGCCTTGCCGAGGGTGACGTGAGCAGCAGCCTTTCCTCACCGTGGTCACCCAGCAGCCCCTGCAGTCACTAGGTGGGGTGGGCGGTCAGAGTTCTTTGGGGCCAGCTGGCCCACCCCATTATATGTGGGGCCCTGTAGCCTAGAGGGTGCAGAGGTATAGGAAGGGGCAACCTAGGGTCAGTTAAGGGCTCTTGGAGTGGCCTGAAGAATGCTGGGAAATCAATTCTTGGAGGCTCTGTGACCCTTCTAGTGGCCCCAAGTGATTCTCCCCTGCCTCCCAGTGGTGCCCGTGGCCAGCGTCCTCTCCACACTGAGGGAGGACTCTCTCGTTCTCGGGGGCCTTCCAGAGGGAGGATGTTGCTGTTCTTGAGCCTTTGCTGTGTGCCGGGCCTCCGGCTCGGGACGTATTTCACGGGGCAGGCTTCACCAGTCCGTCCCCACACCTAGTCGGTGAAACAGCACCGCGCCCATTTCAGAGATGAGGACACTGAGGTTCAGAGAGGCTGAGTGGGCCATGTTCATCTGGTTCTCTGCACCTGCTTGAAAACCCGCAGTGGGAGGAGGTGCAGCAGGATGGCTGAGGGGTGTGCCAGTGGACACAAGTGATATGGGGGTGAGGAGCCCCGTAGTACTCGGCCCTGGCATACAGGGCCAACAAGGGGTGCTGAGTCACAGACCATGTTTCAAAGCCAGACTCTACCCTCAAAGGTCAGGCTGGGGCTGGGTGGGAAGCCACAGTGTGGGCAGGGGCCACATTGCGAGTGCCTGAGGCCTATGGAGTGCCTGGGACCTGAGAGAAGGTTCTGGAAAAGGAGGACTGGGAGGGCAGGGGCAGCACAGAGCTCGCTGTGCCACCCTTGGAGATGGGAGGTGCCCACGCAGCACCCAGAAGCCTCCACCTTCCTGTGATGAGGTGCTTGGTTGCTACCCAGTCCGTCTCCGTGGACAGTTCCTTCTAAGTACCACAGGAGGTGTGGCCTTGCGTCAGCTGAGGTATAGTCTAAGCTGCTGTAACAAAGAGACCCCTAAACACTGTGGGCTCGGTAAGAGAGAGATGCGTTTACTTACTTTTTCTCTGGAGAAGAGTCCAGGAGCAGGCAGTCCAGAGCTGGGGGACCGTCCCTTTTGGGTCCACTCTGCTCCCATCCCCCACCTTCAGCCCGACTCCCAGCTAGCTGCTCATTCCTTTGAAGGGATGTCTGGGAAGCGAGGGGCCCAGCTTCCAGTGACAGGATGCAGTCATAGGGCCGTGCGCAGGTGCCAAGGAGTCCAGGGAACATGGTCCAGAGGGGCTGTGTGCCGAGTCAGGCTCAGGAGCCTGGTATTAAAGGACACTGTTGGACATGTCCACTGACCTGTGGCAGCCTGTGGGCCACGGGGCTGTCCCCATGGACCCTGCCATGGTCATCAGAAGAGGCAGGGACTTGAAGCTTCTGACTCTTGTCTTTGGGATGGGACCCTCAGCCCCTTGAGGATAGCCACACTCCTGGTGACCTTTATCCATCTCAGCCTCCTGGCAGCAGGTGGCAGCTTCCTGGCCGTGTTCACTGGGGCATCCTGGGACATAGTGCCTTTTCAGCTGAGTGCAGCCTCCCTGTGAACTTGGCCCTTCACGCACTGTCCCTCTGCCTGCTGGAGTCCTGACACTTTGAGAGCCCGCTTACTGCCAGCAGGCACGCACCTTCTCTACCTGGGCGTCCCCAGGCCCAGCCGAGCCTCATACCCTCTTCCGAGCGGCCTTCTGCTCCTGTCTCCTTAGTGGAGCCCCAGACAGGCACATGGGCCTGTCCCGCTGCACGCTCCCATCAGCCCTGCTCACACCTGCTCGGCCGTGACCTTGGCTGGGCCTTGTCAGTTCGGGTCTCTCTCAGCACCCCTGCCCCAGCCCCCCTGGCGGTTCTTCAGCCACTTCCTTTTCTCACGGACAAGGATGAAGCCCCTCCAGGTGACTGCGCCCCAGGGGCCCTGGTCTCGTGTCTGCTGTTCCAGCTCTGGCCACCGCCCCCGTTTCTGTGTGTCTGGGGCCCTGGCCTCTGGGGGAAGCTGCTCCCGGTCCCGGGTACTCAGCCTGTTCCTCCCCCCTTCCTCGTCAGGATTGCAGCTTATTCTACTCCAAGAGATTCTGCCTCCCTTGTGTCCGCGAGAACATGAACGCTTTCCCACAGGAGATCCGGCAAGATGTGGAGAAGAGGAAAGCTTTGGCCAAGACGCCCTGCGGCGAGCCCGGTTCTCGGACCTGAGGGCTGGGTGAGCCCTGTGTGGAGCTGCTGGGCCGGCTGGGTGTCCACAGCCCAGGCCAGGCCACCCCTGAACTGGAGGCCACAGTGCCTGTCACTTTCTGGGCTGTGTCTGCGTGCAGCTTGGGGGAGCCGGGGAGGCTGGCCTGCAGTAGCAATGGCAGATGGACTAACACCTCACCAGTCCGGTCCACAAGGCCTAACTCCTCCAGTTCCAAGGTCGCGGGGCATTGGTGTAGCTGGGCCTAACACCTCACCAGTCTGGTCCACAAGGCCTAACTCCTCCAGTTCCAAGGTCCCGGGGCACCGGTGTAGTTGGGCCTAACACCTCACCAGTCTGGTCCACGAGGCCTAACTCCTCCAGTTCCAAGGTCCTGGGGCACCGGTGTAGTTGGGCCTCTGGCTCGGAGACAGTGGAGCAGCAGCTGCCCAGAAAGGGAAGCCCGCCAGCCTGCTGGCCCTGCCCTTCCACCTGGGGCTGAGTTCCAGGTCTGCCGGCTCATCTGCTGACACGCATGGGCCTGAAGGCCCCTTGCAGCCTCGTCAGATATGAGGTACCCTCTTCTGCCCTTGCCGAGCTGCCTGGAGGACAGCCATGGGGAGACAGAGGCCTCTGGTCACAGTCTGGTGTGGGAGACCTCGAGTGGCCGTGCTGGGGAGGAGTGTGCCCAGGAGGCAGCTGAGGTGAGCAAGGTGCTGGGCAGTTCACCAAGAGGAAGCCCGGGTGCCGCTGGGGAGAGGTGCCTGGGCCGTGCCAGAAGCCCAGGACACGCTCCATCCTGTGAGGCTTCAAGGAAAATCAAACAGCAGCCACTTCCCGAGTGGGACTGGGAGGGCTTGACAGGTAGCTTTACTTCCTGTTGTGGTGAAGTGCTTGGAAAATGCTCTGAGCCCTGAGTGTGTGGTATAGTTATGAATGAAAAATGAAGAACCACTCAGTGTTCTGCATTTCAGTAGCTGCCTTTGGGCATGTGGTCTGTTTCCTGTATATAAGAAACAGCTTGGGGAATGGTCTCTAGCTTATGGCACGCTTGCACCCTGCACGTGGCCATGTCATTGTTCAGTAGTCTGCCATGCTCTGCTGACCTTGAGACTTTTCAGTGGTCTTGAATTAATGGCCTGCTGTGTGGTTTAGTAACATCGGAACTCTGCCATTTTAGTTGTCAGCCTTGGACTTGTCAGCGTCAGCAGCCAGTAGCTGCCTGAGTGAAGAGATGCCTCTGGTTTTTGTGGGCCGGGAACAAGAGGCAGAGCTGAAGCCCAAGGTCAGTGGAGCTTCACACAGCCTCTAGAGCCTGGCCCTTTGAACTCAGACTTCTAGCCTCCCGAACTGTAAGAGAATAAACTCTTGTTTGTTCAAGCCATGCCATTTGTGTGTGTGTTCTTGTCAGAGCAGCACTAGGGAACCAGAACATGTCGGAAATGGGGTTAGCAAAAGAAGGAAAGCTTTAATTGAGGGGCTGGCGTTTGTTTTAAAGCGCTCATGCTTTCAGGTTCCTGTTTCCTGCTTCTGGATCCGTGGCTCAGCTGGGGCTCTGGCCTCCTGGGTCTTATCTGACACTAGAGGACAAAAAGGGGATCTGTGTCCAGACAAGGGCCGCTGAGGTGGGCTCTTCGAGGGCAGCGGAGTGCACACCAGGGGATTCGGTTTTTCTGAACAGTTCATTCAGTACAGCATCAGTCAAAACTCACCAAATAATTTTTTTAAATAGTTTATTCTTTAAAACCATTAAGGCAAAACTGTACCCTGAAATTAACTCTTCACATTCATCAGTCTGACAATAAGACATTCCAGAAACAGAAGTTCCCGTAAATTCAGGTTGTAGATCAATACTAAGATCAGCGCAGTCCCTTAACGAGAAAATGAGTAAGAGCGAGATCTAAAAGGAATTAAAGTGATAGTGTGTCGCTGTGATTTCCCAGTGGCCTGGAACCGCCTGTCAGTTAAGTTGACTAGAGCAACTGCCTTGCCTTCTGTGCACACCTGCCTCCTGAGCCCTGGACACCTCCCCACAGCCAGAGTCTGCGTGGGGAGAGGACGCCACAGCCTGGGCAACAGGCCCCCACCTGGCAGGAAGAAGCATGGTCTGCAAGTGGCTAAGTGCTTTAGTGAGAGCTTAAGGCTCCCACGAACAGCACCGACAACACGGGTCAAGAAAGCAGCTCGGTCCTCGCTCCAGAGACGTGTGCCCTTCCTCCCTGGGTCCCTGCAGGCCCGCTTACCGTGGGGCTCTCGCAGGCTGGCAGTGTGGATTCAGAGGGCGCTGCAAAGGCACCCCATGAAGCAGCTGTGCCGTGATATTCCACACACAGGCGTGTGCTTTCCGCCCTGTGCCTCGGGCGGGCTGTCGACACCAGCGGAGAGCCGGCGGTGCGGGTGGCACCCTGACGACACCAGCGGAGAGCCGGCGGTGCGGGCGGGCCGTGGACGCCAGCGGAGAGCCCGTGGTGCGGGTGGCACCCAGCAGGCCGCCTCACTGCCAGAGCGCAGTAATGACCCACAGGCAGTGACCCCCAGAAGAGCCAGCCCTCAGTTAAACAGGAGTGGCCAGCGGTCTGTTGAAACACTGTGGTACAACATCGTGATCTCTCTCACACCTGGCGTCTGTGAGGTGTGCTGGGGGAACGAACACAGATTACAATCGCTGGCACTTTACAAAGTATGGCAAGGGGTCAGGTTTACAGAGCAAGCACCAATTCCATATGGCTCAGGAGAAGCTGCTGCGATGGGTGTGTGCGGGGGCTTCTATTTCTGCTGCTTTAGTGTTGTAAGAAGAGACCATCAACGCTGATTTCAAAAGAATCCAAATGGCTGTCGTAGGTGTGTGATTGTGAAACATACCAGGATGGTGTTCAAAGAATCATGGTGTTTAAGACGCAGCTGTTAACATAGTTCTTTCAAACAGAAGAAACGGTGATCCACAACACGAATATGGCTGTCTCCAGAGCAGTATTAGCGGGGTTCATCTTTTCTGAGGCACTTTTTTTTTTTAGGTCTGAAGGGAAAACTGTCTGAACAGGCATTTTCAAAAAGTGGTTGGATGCCCCTGTGCCTTAGCTGTGCGCCCTCCTTTCCCAAGGAGGCAGACCCGTGGTGCGGGGGCTGGTCTGGGGCTGGCTGGGTGACGCCATGTTGGTCAACTGTGTAACAAATTCTAGATGCTGGCTGGAGGAAAGAGGGGCAAGACAGGAAGAGGCTGGTGAATTCCCTTCTCTGCAGAAAAACATGGAAGTTCTTCACATTTGACTTAGGCTAGCAAACATGTTTTTAAAGCAGCAGCTGACCCAGGCTGTAATTTGCTCTCTCTGATGTAAAAACCAGTGTTTCTTTTTTTTTGCAAATAATACTTTTAACAGCTATGGGCCACTGCTTGATGTTATCAGATGCTTCAACCAAGACCTGGCATTGAACATGGGAGGTATTGGTCTATTCTATTTGGCAAAGTGGTTAAGGCATGCGGCTGTTAAGCCGCAGGTTGGCGCTTGGAGCCCACCAGCTGCCCTGTGGGAGAGAGACGAGGCGGCCTGCTTCCGTCAAGATTTGCAGCCTTGGGGATCTTAGAAGGCAGTTCTGCGCCGTCCTAAAGGGTCGCTATGACGCAATCAACTCGATGGCCGTGGATTTGGCTTTTGTGTTAATATGGCAAAGGACCACATCATACAGCCCCTCTTCCCTCACACACACAAACGTTCTTTTGCAGGGAAGACAGTAACGGATTGTATTTCTTGTGCCTCTGATTGCAACTCTGAGAGGCACACGGTGGGCTGGCAGCCTTGCTCCACCTCAGTGGCTCCCGACGGGCCCAGAGCAGCCCTGTTCTGAATCTGCAGGGCCGCACGAATGGCCCGTTTCTGGCACGCCTCATCCCACGCCACTGACAGACAGCAGGGACAGCTGCTGCATCCCACAGCAACGGATGATGGCAAGCACTGTGCAATTACCCAGACCGACTCAGAAAGCCTTGCTTTCTTAACACGTCCAAGGGCACTTTAGTTTCTCTTGTGGTTTCCACAGAAACGCGCTGGATTTCAGGTGCTCTGTTTCTGATCCGAGTGCAGGCGGATGTGTCTGGAAACGTGCACCCATCCCAGGAGAAACCCAGACCTTGACCTTTGGAGCCAAAGTGGAGAACTCCCTGCACATACTTCACTGAAGTCTATGGCCTGGGTGAAGGCCACGGAGTAAGGAAGAGGAAAGGCACTTGGGTGTTTAACGGCATAGAATGCAGTGGTCACGGGCACCGTCAGCACAGTTCCGGGCAGATGGGTGCGTTCTCCCTGCAGCTCCTCGGAGCTCCCCAGCAGCCGAGCTGCCCTCGGGGGCCCTTCTGCTGCCTCTCACTCCAGCTGTGTTGTCTGAAAGCTCTGACAACTTGGGTCCTTGCCGTCACTTTAGTCCGGAAGACAGAGTCGCTGCCATTGAAAACAAGAATGATTAATTGCAGTGGCGTATACCAATGAGCATGTCCAGGAGTTCAAGGCCGGGCCGCCTGTCGAATGGAAAGAGTAAGCACACACATTCGGGCCGTGGCGCTTTGCAGCGCCCTGCAGCCAAGGCCGTGAGGCGGGCCCCGTGGGAAATCTGTGGGCGCGTCAGTGTCAGCGTGCCTTCCGTGGGTGGCAGCCATCTTGATCTGTGGGGTCCATGGACAATATAATCTCTTGGCTTCACCTGAATTACACTGCTGGTCTGGACACCAAGAGAAAGTCTTTTAAACAGTGCCTCCCACCCCCAAGGAACCCACATCAGGCAGAGTGCTAACTGCAGAGGACGGGCCAGCCTGTGGTTCCTCGTGTGCCCTGCTCCCGGCAGGAGCGGGGTGGCACGCTTACCCCGAGGTATGAATGTGAGAACGGGGGACAGTGTGCCCCACGGCCTCCAGAGCCCTGCACACCAAGCTGGTCACTAACTCTGAAGCTGGGTGTCTCCCCTTTAAAGGGGGATGGCCCCTTGCGTGGGGGGAATCTGACCCCCATGGGGCTGTGGGCCGAGGAGACGGGAGACTCCGCCCCTGTCCTGGAAGCTGCATTATGGGGCTATGCTGAGCTGGTGGAGACTTGGCCTGTCTGCTGGTGGGGTCTGGGGTCTGCATTTCCAAAGTTCACACGGGCTGAAAAGCTGTTAGACCCAAAAAGGTGGAGGCCCGAGGGCCAGGCTGGCTGCAGCCCAAAGTGGTGGACTCGCTGGGTGGGTTCAAAACCCTAACCTTGTTGCCAGGCTGATTCTGACTCACGGCAACAGGGCAGAGTAGAACTGAGCCCACAGGATTTGCCAGGCTGACAGTCCTTACAGGAGCAGAATGCCAGCCTTTTTCCTCTGGCAGAGCAGCTGGTGGGTTCAAACTGCCGACCTTTCCGTTAACAGCCGAGGGCTCAGGCACTGCACCATCAGGGCTCCTTTTAAAAGTCTTAACCGAAAACTAAAACCCGCTGCTGTAGAGTCGATGCCAAGCCGTAGCAACCTTATAGGACAGAGAAGAACTGCTCTGTAGAGTTTCCAAGGCTGTGAATCTTTACAGGAGCAGATCACGGGCCTTCGCTCCCACAGGGCTGCTGGTGGGTTCGAACTGCCGACCTTTCATTCAGCAGCCAAGCACTTAGAAGTCCTGGAAGCCCCACTTCCGCTTCTCGAGTATAGCCATAAGCAGTGTGTGCTCGTTTGCCCCCCTGGTGAGTGGCTGTGTCTACGGATGGAGCTGTCAGGCCACACGTCTGTGACAAAAGCAGGGGCTCGGTGACAGTTCACTTGTCACCAAGCAGTCGACCGGACTCATGCCTTCAGCCTCCACTGCAAACGGCTCTTCGAGGCTGTGTGCATCCCCAGAGCCACACCCAACCCGCCAGGTAGCTTAGTTCCCTGGTTCTCAAAAGGCCCAGGGTGGCAGGTGCAAGGATGGCAGGCAAGTGGCTCTCTGCTCTTAAAGGAAAACAAAGGTTCCTTTAAGATGGGGACTGTGCTCTCAGCATTCCCCACTGCACTGGGCACCAGGAGTCTTGTTCCACTTCATTGTAATGACAGGCGTACGTACATAGATGAGCTTGAGCTTTCGAGGCACCACAGTTGGAAAAAGGTGGAGAAATCCAGGAGTACGAAAGGAAGGGCAGCCGGCCAGTGCTCTAACGGGCACTCTCATGACGCAGGCTTTGACAGCGTTGCCCTTCGCAGGGACAGTCACCCTCCACTCCACCTGTGCTGGCAGCGCTCGGACGCTGGCAGGGTGGGGGTGCTGACTTCTGCAGGTGGTGCACCCACCCACCCACTTGCACGTGCCCAGGAGGCAGGAAGAGGGGGGACCTGCAGTAGGAGGTCAGGTGCCTACCCCACCCTGAGCACCGGGGAAGCCCCTGTTGTCCCTTCCTTCCAGACAGCATGCAGGACAAAGGCTGCTCAGTAATTTCATGTTTCTGAAGCGTCTGGTACTTCCTGCCATAAACGTTTGAGAAAATGACATTCATACAATGCCTTGTTGAGGAATGGGTCAGGGTGCTGAGAAAGGAGAAGGGTCACAGCCAGCTGCCCGCCCACCCCAAGAGGACGTCTTGCCTGTGTGGTCTGAAGTACCCTGAGCCGGACAACCAGCAAAGGGGAGCCCTGGCCGACCCGGCGGCGGTGGGTTTGCTGTGTTCTTGGAGCCGGACAGCATCGTGAATGAGTGAATTACTGGCCTTCTCTTTCTGG
Source organism: Orycteropus afer afer (assembly GCF_000298275.1). Classification (NCBI taxonomy): domain Eukaryota; kingdom Metazoa; phylum Chordata; class Mammalia; order Tubulidentata; family Orycteropodidae; genus Orycteropus; species Orycteropus afer. The sequence goes on along the minus strand of NW_006922111.1, from coordinate 1,361,156 downwards.
GTGATGCAGACATTCTACGATTCATCAAGTGGTGATTAGTGACGTAAAACGAATGGGAATGTGATTTTACTTCCTGCTGATTCAAGGGGATGGTGCCAGGTGACGTTGATGCAGAGGTCACTTGGGTTTCTCTCCTTGTTGGCTTCCTCAGGGACATTGCGGTGGCCTGACCAGGCCTGGGGGACCGGTGGGTCCCCGACACTGCTGACCATGGTATGGACACATGCACAGCCTACATCTGTGGTCTTCACTGGAAGCCCGGACTCAGGAGCTATGCAAAGCAGGTTTCATGAGTATTTAAATTGCATGTCATTCAGCGGACAAATGACTTTTCTGGAAGACTGGGTTTCAAGGCCCACGGTCCTGGCCACGTCTGTCTGGATGATGTCCATCCAGGGCATGTCGGGGCGAGAGGCTACCTTGGACAGTGGAGGGAATGCAGACTCGGTGTCCCAATCCAGGCTCTGACCCTGTGACATGGGCCACAAAAGCACCCCAAGTCTCCATAGCACCGTGTGTCCCCACTTCAGGAAAGAGCATCTGGTTTGAAGTCATGGTGACTGTGACACAGGCTAGGGTCTCTCTTGGGTAAGGGTGGCCTCTAGAGTCACTTCTTATATGGAAGGAGTACTCACTCCCAACTCCCAGTACCTGATGTGCAAACTGCCCTTCTTCTGGACTGGATCTTAAAAACACACACACAAACCCACCAAACCTGCAACATGTGTCACTTTTAAAGGCTGTCCTAATGGCCAGCGCTCCCTTTTTTCTGGTTGAAGTCTCATGGTTTTATTGTCCTTTGTTCTGTCACCTGTTCAGAACGAAGGTCTTGGGGACTTGATTGATCCCAGTCATTCTTCAACAGCAAATAATGATTCTAAGGCTGGAGGGGTAGGGGCGCCGGGGCACTCCTGGGTCCTGAGGGCGTGAGTCGGTGAGGTGCCCGGGGGCCGCGAGGAGGCAGCGTGGCAGCTCGCCCAGTCGGGCCTGGAGGTGTTGCTGCTGGGGAGGCCCAGGAGGCACTGCTACCCACGGTGGTGGGCGGATGTGGACACCCCCAGTGTCTCGGTCCGTCGTTTCCGGACAGCTCCCCAGCACCCCACCATGCTTTCAACTGCACTGAGGTTTAGAAGTTGATCATTAAGGCTCAAACAAGTATCTTAGATGCTGGAAAAACTGCCTTCAGTGTTATCTGGAAGGGAGCTCTGATGGTCTAGATCTTTGTGAAAATAACTAGGCTGTCTTGAAACTGGAGACAAAACCTCACCTCTCTGCTTTGGGTCTGAAGGATGCCGTCCTCGCCCCTCTGGGCTCTAGACTGGCGTCCCACCCTCCTGTGCCCACACTGGGTAGTATTCGTTACCTCATGGTCTCCATTCCTGGACCATCTCCCACCATCAGGAACTCAGAAAGAACAAAGTAGGAAAAGACTAAAGAAGCTGCCTTGACACATTTGAAAATAATTTGTTGGTTTGCCCACGAAACACTATGGTGCTCACAAACAGCCAGTTGATTTGTTCAGATTTGGTAGGAAACAGAGAGGAGAGGAGTGGGGCGCTGACATACTTTCCAAGTTTTTCCTCCTTATCAGAGACACTTGCTTCAGACAGGTGTCCATCAAGTCCAGGGGGGAGTCTTGAGTTAGCATTCTGGAATCTTCTACACAAATCTGGAAGTATCCATTACCATCATGAACACAAACCAAAAAAACAACCAAACCCACTGCTGTGGAGTTAACTTTAACTCACAGTGACCCACCAGGACAGAGTAGAACTTCCACATAGGGTTTCCAAGGCCATCTTTATGGAAGCCAATTGCCACATCTTTCTTCTGCACAGCAGCTGGTGAGCTCAAACTGCTGACCTTTCTGTTCGCAGCTGAGCACTTAACCACTGTGCCACCTGATCTCCTCCACCATGAACAGAGTGGACGGAAAATGAAAACACTGCTGCATTTTCATAGCTTATTAAGTAATTCTGTAAAATTCTAAATCCTATGATTAAAAAACAGCAGGTCAGAAAACAGAATTGAAAGTCTTCCAAATAAATATCCTGCTGTCTTTGGAGTACCCAGCCTTTGGACACATCTAGATAAGATTATAAAAGTAGTTAGAAAGTGCCGATTAGTTTCCAAAATTACAAAGAAGCACAGTCAGAAGGGGGTTTGAAAGGGAAGGCAGACCACGCATTCTGAGGTGACCAACAAATTAACAGTAAATTACTAGTGGTATGGGAAGAGACCTGCACAGGTGAACGTTGGATGTGTGATCAGACCACCGGACACTGTTCTTAATTTTCCAAGTCCTGACTGTTAGCTGTTGATCACCAGCATCTGAGTGCTTTGCACGCTCTTGGGTGGACTGGTTAAAACAAGAACAAAGTGTGGAACAGTACTCTGATTACTGAGGGCGGATGCCTTCCATCTCTAAGGCAAAAGTGGCGGGTGTCTGTGCAAAGTCGCGTGGCTCCAATTTCCCGTTCATAGTGCTGTTGACATCAGTTAGCCCTGAAAAGTCCGTGTTGCTTGGGTATCTGCAGATGCTCAGTACATGTCCCTGTAGATCTCCTGCAGCAGCGGGTGCAGGGCCGCGTCCGATTCCGTCCTTTTGATGATCTGCACAAGCTGCGCGTGCTCCGTGACGAGCTGCCGCAGGTCTGCCATCTTTTGGAGCAGTTTTGGGAAGAGGAAGTTGTCGTCCGGGTGGTTGCTTTGCAAGTGGAGTCTGAGCACGTGCACAATGCCCTCCTGCATTTTCTCAATGTGCTCTACGTTTAAGAGGCCGGGGCGATCTGTTCTCAACAGAGAAAACGAGGTTTAAGTGAGAGAGTGACCTTGGCAGCACCTCCCGAGGGGTCACTGGATTGAACTATGTCCCCCAAATACATGTTATAATTCCTAGTATCTGTGCCTGTGGTCATAATCCCATGTGGGAATGGTTCTTTGTCATGTTAATGAGGCAGGAGCAGTGTGGGCATGTCGTGAGTCAGTCTCTTGTGAGATATAAAAGAGGTTAAACAAGCCACCTGAGAAGCAGATACAGAGGGAGAGAGATGCCACCCCCCAGGAAGATCCCCCAGGAGCAGAAGTTTATAGAGAGAGACGAGGGCCTTCCTTGGAGCTGACAGAGAGAGGCTTCTGAGAGCTGGTGCCCTGAATTTGGACTTCCATCCCCCTAACCATACGACAATAAATGTGTTTGTTAAAGCCACCCACTGTGGTATTTGTCACAGCAGCACTAGGGGACCAAGACAAAGTTTCTACCAAAGCTTCCTATTCCACACAGATAACCTTTCTTACAAAAAGGTCCTTGGGTGGGACCAGCGGTTTACAGTTAGCTGCTACCCTTCAGGTTGGTGGTTTGCTGCTGCCCCAGAGCACAGCAGAAGGAAGGCCCGGTGATCTCCATCTGTAAAGATCGGTGGTGGTGGTGGTGCTGCCGTCGAGCTGAGTCTGGCTCTTGATGACCCCGGGCTGCAGAGCAGACCCACTCCACAGGGTTTTCAAGGCCATGGCCCTTTGAAAGCAGCTCACCAGACCTGCCTTTGAAGGAGCCTGTGGGAGGTTTGAACTGCCAACCTCTTGGCTCGTAGTCAAGTGCTTAACCATCTGTGCTGCTCGTGGAAACCCTCCAGAGCAGTTCCACTCATTGGCACAGGTGGGTGCCGTGAGTTGCAGTCAACTTGACGGCAGTGGGTTTTCTGGGTGTTTCTTTTCCGTAACAAAGCCTGGCTGCTTCTGCTACTGTCAGCTTGACTGGAAGACGGAAGACACAAAGAGGCTGCTCCTGAATTGTGAAGGCCCACAAAGCAGGTGGGGCCAACACCCACTCCTAACCTCCTGCTTGGCCACAGACTCTGCCTTCCAGGGCTGGCCCAACATTTTGCATTTGTTGGGTTTCCACCTGCCAGGGAAGACCTCCAAGGATACCAGAAGGGCCTCTGTGTTGTGGTGATGACATTGCCTGATACGGGAAATCAAGGTCTTCCTCCTGACTCAAAACCAGACATCGGATCCCAGGTTCTCCCCACTATTGCAGAGGTGCTGCGTGGTTGGACTTGTATTTTGGGGACCCAAGCACTGTCGTGGCACCCTGTCTCTGACTCAGCTGAGCAGGAAGTACTGAGAGAAATGCCCAGTGAACAGGAGGACTGTGTGGTGAGGGGGCAGGGCAGGGCTGAGACTTGGTGCAGGAAGTACACACGTCCACGCAGCTGAGCTCCCTGTGGAG
>NW_006922111.1:1343026-1355553 GCF_000298275.1 Orycteropus afer afer | reverse complement strand
TCCTGTAGGAGCAGCACTGGGGAACCAGGGCCTTGAAAACCCGATGGGGGCAGTTCTGCTCTGTCCTGTGGGGTCGCTAGGAGCTGGAACGCGCTTGACAGCACCTAACAACATACGTAAATATATGGCTATGTGTGTGTGTATAATCCTCCACACACATTTCCTGTATGTATATAAATCCTGTATGTATCCACTCGACAGCACCTAATAACATACGTAAATATATGACTGTGTATGTATGTGTACATTTCCTGTATGTATATAAATCCTATGTATCCAAGTCCTACACAGAGATATAAACCATATATATATATAAATGTTCTGTCTATATAAATGCTATAATTGTACACTTGACAGCACCTAACAACATATGTAAATATATGGCTATGTATGTATGTGTATAATCCTATACACACACACACACACACATTTCCTATATGTATATAAATCCTATATGTATCCAAGCCCTATATAGAGATATAAACCATATATATATATGTAAATGTTCTGTCTATATAAATGCTATAAGTATACAAGTCCTACATATATGTATAAATCCTATAACCACAAACAAAAAACAAACCCATTGCTGTCAAGTCGGATCTGACTCATAGCCTTGGGTTTCTAAGGCGGTATCTCTACAGAAGTAGATTGCCCAACCTTCTTTCCAAGGACTGGCTGGTGGGATGAATCTGGTATATATGTATAAATCCTATATATGTAATCTTACACATATGTATAACCAAACTCACTGCTGTGGAGTCATCTCCGACTCATAGCGACCCCTCCTTGGGTTTCTGAGGCAGTATCTCTATGGAAGTAGATTGCCCAACCTTCTGAGGAGTGGCTGGTGTGTTTGACGCACCAGCCTTCTGGTTGGCAGTCAAATGCCTTAGCCACTACACCACCAGAGCTCCCATATGTATGTATAAAACCTATATACGTATCTACGTGATCATAGTGTCCTTTTTAAGGACTGGAATCACATTCCTTATAACTTGTTCTTCAGCCACTGTGACGGCACCTCATTGTGGGATGTGCAAAAGGACAGTTGTCACGTCCATATCTCTGCTTTGCCCTGTTACACTTCATGCTGTGACTTAACTACGTCCTCTGTCGGACTAGAGCCTGCTGGACGGCAGCGGGGATGGGGCTCGTGGACCAGGCTGCCCTCTCCAGCTCCTCTCCAGGCATCATGTCAGTCTAGAAACACATCGGTCATGAAGGACTAGTGTGGCTTTCAGCAGCATGGTGGCCACTCCATCAGTGGCCACCAAGGCTGGAGAAGGTCGGCTGAGTTTACAGTAGAGAGATGACCTTCCCAGCTGGGACAGGGCTATTTAAAGAAGCATGTCTGAGGGTGCAGAGCCAACCTCCCTGCAGAGAGGCCCAGATTCTCCTTCATGGGGATCCGTTCCCTCTGGCAAAGCAAAGCGTGCAGTTGCTGCTGGCTGGGTACTGAAATCTGTCAATGATGAAAGAGCATAACCATCATCAACGTATCAGCAGAGGCAGTCACTCTCTGGACCTTTATAAAATACTGTCGGGTACGTGACACCAGTGAGTTCTAGGCAGGTGCAACGTGATGGCCTACCATGCTCACACCACTGGCCCCAGCTGCCGCTGACACGACATGGAGTTACCACTGCAGAGTTCCTCAGGCTGGAGCCCATGAGGGGTAGGGCCGGGGCCCGGTGGTGGGTAACCTACCTCCACAGCAAATGATGGCAGCCACAAAGAGGGAGATGTCACTGTCATCCAGCTCCAGGGCATTGAACTTCATCGCAAAATCGAACTTGGGCTCCATGATGTCACAGAACGGTTTCCGCAGGCTCTTCAGGAACTCTCGAGTTATAAAACCATTCCCATACGCAACCAGCATCCCATCCTTGTTCATCACAGAAGACAGCATCGCAAATATGGCCTCATAGACGCCGTATTTTAACAGAGTCACCTGGTCATTCAAGTCTAGGTTGGCGAAGCCGGGGATGGACTTGGCGAACTCCGTGAGCTCCGTGACGGTCTCCACCGATGTGCACTGACAGCAGTGGAAGATGCGGACTTCTGCCTCCTTGTTCTGGATCCCGTTGGCCACCAGCTTGGCCACCAGCGTCTTCTCAGCCATGCACAGCGTCTCCATATCGTGGATGACAAAAGGCTGCAAGGACAGACACGAGTAAGTCAGAGGATCTGTGACCTGCGACACCGTTAACCAACCAACAAGTGAGCATGACTGCCTCAGATCACCAGGCTTGGTGGCATGGAGAACGGAGAGCGTGCGAAACCCAGTCCTCTGCAGTCAGCTGGGGACAATCAGACACTCGTGGAAAACGAACAGTGTCAGTCGGTGTGATAAAGACCACCACTGCCTGACACGGTAGGGATTTCCATGCTGAGAAACCCCATAGTGATTCTGGCAGTGAAGCTAACTGGAGAATATTAACAAAGCATCTTTAACATCGTATGTAGTCTCTGAATTCCCAAACACCACTGTGGTAACCTTAATAACAATCATTCTTAATTTTACCATTTTACAAACTTCAGTGGTACGCACTGTCATTTCACACAGACTGCTCGACGGACAGGTCTGGCGTATGTGAAGCAACTCCTGAAGCTGGCGTGTACGCGCAAAGAAGCAGACAAGCATTGTGCACCTCCTGGGGCTTTTTGGACAGACTGGCAAAGTCCCCTGCTTCTCTGTGCCCCAGTGCACAACCTCCACATCAGGGTCCCATGTCTTGGGACAGGTGCTAAGTGCCTTGAGGCAGCTCCCTATGTGTTGCTGGACTTTCTGCACCTGAACCGTCTGGTCCCACCATCTTGGCAAGATGTAGTCATGGGAAGAAGAGATGGCTGGCCGTGCTGTTTGGAGCCAGCATGCCCAGAAGGGAGAGTTGTATGTCTAGTGGAGCACGGACAGGCTGCTGGTCAAAACCTGCGTCTCTATGTGGAGCAGAGAAACGCCATCGCCTCAGGTATCATCACTGTGAGTCACAAGCTGCTCTCGCTGTCGGGTGCCATGGGGTCAAATGTTGACTCCCAGCGACCCCACGTGACAGAGTAAACCACCCCAGAGGGTTTTCTAGGCTGGAATCTTTACAGGAGCTGACTGCCAGCTCTTCCCCCCAAGAAGCCACTGGTTGGTTCAAACCACCAACCTTCTGGTGGTTCTCTATCCACCAAAAATCCTGAAACAAACCCATTGCCATTAAGTCACTTTAAACCCACAGTGCCCCTACAGGACAGAGAACTGCCCTACAGGGTTTGTAAGGCTGTAAATGTTTATGGAAGCAGACTGCCCATCTTCCTCTCATGGAGTGGCTGATGGGTTTGAACTGCCAACCTCCTGGGTGGCAGCCAAATGCTTAACTGCTGTGCCACCAGGGCTCCCATGTCTGTTCTGTAGGACATGCAGATACAGACCAACGAGACAATGGGCCAAGGAATGTCTCCAGTCCCCACTGGAGCCCCTGAGCATAGAGCGATGAGTGCGTAGTGATCTGAGAATCGCTCCTCCACTGCCCACGTGCCGAGACCTGGGACATGAAACACCCTCTATTTTGGGCTCAGAGGAGAAGCCAGAGAAGCCACAGCATACAACCATTTCAGGGCACCTTTGGAAGGTCCCTGTGCAGAAGCCAGGGAGAGTGCTGGTAACACCAGTACTGGCAACAGGCCTTCGGACTGTCTTGAAGCCTTCAAGCAGAATCACAACTTGTAATCCAGTGTTAGACAAAATGCCTTTTATTCCACATCTGAGGAAAGGGATATTTAATAAAATCATATGAATGAGTGAAAACATACCGAATACAACACTCCAAGCCACAGTTTCTAAATACCTCAAGTCTTTTTACAGAAGACTAAAATTGTCCCGCCCTCAAGACCCTAACACGGGGCCAGAGGACCAGGTCTAAGGGCAGCTCTGCCTGAGGTAGAAGAAGGCATACAGGAAACAGAACGTAGCCCAAGGGACAAGCAGCTCCTAGCAGGCTGGATGCTCCTACACGTGACCCCCATAAGCTCGGGGCACAAGACAGAATCCGACAACTGAAGGCGCTGAGAGTGAACACTGGCAGAGGCTGGCGGGGTCATTGGAGGCAGGGGTGCAGTGGGGCTCAGTGTCCCGTCCTCACAGGTGTTGGCCCGAGGCAGGGAGACCCATAGACCTGCAGGCCCAAAGGGCCAAACAACACACCCAGCACTCAAAGCCACTGAGATGCGTGGGGCAGGGTAGCTAGGAAGCCTGAGTCAGAGAAGGGAGCCCCCACCTCTGGGTGTAAGCTCTGCCCAAAGTCCCCTCCTGAATCAAGCAAGCATGGGGCAGATTGAAAGCCGTGCAGCTGGGGCCGAAGTGAGCTGAACTTTGAGCTTCCACCCCTTACAGGGGAGGCAGAGCTTATAGTTTCAGTCGACCCAGGTGCACGCTGGCTAAAACAGAGCAAACACAAACAGCACTCTCCAGAGGAAGGTAACAGAACCCAGAGTCTCCACGACGTAACGTGCAGCGTCCAGGATACAGTCCCAAAGCACTCCACACACGGAGACCCAGACGGACGCGGTCCCTCTCTCGAGAGAAAGCAGTCAACAGAGACCAACACCGACATGACTGGGTGCTGGAAGGGTGGCTGAGCGTCCCACGCAGGACAGAGAGAATGACTGCGAGCCCGGCTGGTCCACTGCTGAAAACCACAGACAGGAAACCGGAGAGCAGACCGAGAGAACCGGAAGACAGTGGCATAACGTCTTTAAGGGGGAAAGATGGCCAACCCAGAATTCTATATCCAGTGAACATCCTTCAAGAAAAAGAATATTTTCAGACAAAGGAAAAGTACGAGCATTTGTGGCCAGCAGACCTGAAAAAAAAGTTGCTACATGACAGAAGTTCAAAATTCTCAGGAAGGAATAAAGTGCATTACAACTGTAAACATTCTTCCCGGTACCTGAAAACCAGCGAGCAATGTCTCGACACCTACTGCTACCCCCTGAATGTTGTTGTTGTTTGCCATCGAGTCGGACCCGACATATCAACCCCAAACAAGTGCAGCCTTGTAAGGCTCGGACGATGTCTGCCCCTGTCTGCCCCCCGCCTCATACGACCCTAAGCAAGAAGCAGAGCTGACCTCACCGTCTTACAGTCAGGCTCTTGCTGCCGTGTGCTGTCAAGCCGGTTCCGACTCAGGGCGGCACTGTGTGGCGTTGGAGCACCGCCTCGTAGACCGTCCTCGGCTGAGAACTCTACAGGAGCGCATCATCAGGGTTTCTGCCATGGAGCGGCTCGTGGTGTTGAACCACCAACCTTGCGCTTAGTAGGCAAGCACTCCACCATTGTGCCACCAGGGCTCCTTAACGTCAGGCCCACTCACCGCCATCCAGTCAATTCTGACTCACAGTGACCACCACTGGGTTTCTAAGGCTGTAAATCTTCATGGAAGTGGACTGCCTCATCTTTCTTCTATAGGGCGGGCAGCTGGTGGGTTTGAACCACCGACTTTCTGGTTAGCAGCCAAATGCGTTAACCACTGTACTACCAGAGCACCTTTAAAATCAGGCTAGGTATCCCTAACTTAAAAAAAAAAAAAAAAAACAGTTAAAGTTTCTTACTCACTAGCTCTAACGCTTCATTTAAAAATAGTTTAAAAAAAAAACCACTATAGGAAACTATTGCCAACTGACCACAGACCAAAGTCATTCTGAGCCTGTAAGCCCAGAAGATGACTGTTAATGGTGAGTCCAACTCATTAAGATTTTGTATTTTTGGGAATGAACTCCTGATGGGGACTTCCAAGCCAGACCCAATCTTAAACTCAACAGTAATAAAACCAGTAATTCTAAAGTTTCTTTAAATAGGGGCGTTCCCATCATCCTAAGTCCCATCCAAGGCTGTCAGTCTTCACGGAAGCAAAGGCCAAACCACACCCATTGCCGTGGAGTCTATTCTGACCCATAGCGCCCCTAGAGAACAGAGTGGAACTGCCCACAGGGTCTCCAAGGCTGTTATCTTTATGGAAGCGGACTGCTTCCTCTTTTTCCTGCAGAATAGCTGGTGGATTCAAACTGCTGACATTTTGGTTAGCAGCTGAATGCTTTACCCACTGTGCCACCAGAGCATTAAAAATGTTAGTTATTACTGACATCATTACTATAATTTCCAGAACCAGTTTCTCTTTCAGCTGTCTCCGGCAGGAGGCCTTGGTCATTTCCCAGTTTCCAAGGGTCCCTGTGCCAGTGGCTGTTTGTAAACTCAACCACCAATTCTGTAACGTTCTGGAGCAAGTCCCGGAAAAGAGGCGAAAATGTTCCCTGCTGATCACGAAGCTTCCTGTTAACCCTCCATCTTCTTAAATAGGAAAGAGGAGGAAGATTATTCTAAGTTTCAGGAATTTAATTGACTCAGCTCAAAAATCAGGATTCGTAGAGACGTAATTCTTAGGAAGGCCACCCCGCAGTGTTCTGGGCATGAGGGAGAAAACCCATTGCCACTGAGTCGATTACAACTCAGAGCGACCCCCAGTGGGTTTCCAAGGCTGTCACTCTTTACAGATGATTGCCTCATCTTGCTACTGCAGAGCGGCTGGTGGGTTTGCACTGCTGATCTTCTGGTCAGCAGCCCAATCAATGTCTTACCCACTATGCCACCAGAGCTCCTTAATCTAGGGAGAGAAGGATGTAATTTTATTATTCTGCCAACTTGATTTTAAGTATATCTCTTCAGAGCAAGTTGACGCTCAGCCTTAAAGAAGGGACATTCATGGGATGGACTAGAGAAGTATCATAAGGGGTAGGTGACAGTGTTCCCTCCACTCCAGAAAATGCACCGTGGCCCACGTTACCTTTACACAGACCACTGACCTTTCTGAGTACCTGCAGCAGAATAACAATGCTAAACCAAGGAGTCTAGCGTTAATGAAGGAATCTGCGAAACACTGAGTTGAACACAGTTCCTCAGACGTCGCTTCCATTGCCCCAGAGCCTCAGGCTACGAATCCTCAAGAATGAGGCCCAGGGGGGCAGCCATTCCAAGTGGGTTCCTTATAGGATACTGCCAGCTTTCCCAGGGCACCTCCTAGGACTGGACTTGTCAGTGCTGGCTACGTCACGTGCAGCATCCCAGGGCAAAATTATTAACAGCTTCAAGATGGCACCACCAGAGCATTAAAGTCAAGTGTGGGGCCCTTCCAGGGTGATGGCAGACTGTCCAGCCGTGATGCTGTCCTGGGACCAGCAGTGCGTGAAATACACTCTTGTCAGGGGGACTAAATGCTAACAAATGCTGCGTCTCATTTTAATAAAATTGTCACTTTGGGTTTCTTAAAAGTAAGCCTTATTTAATAAACAAAATTAGGTGCAAACCTTTAGGATTTAAGACAAATACTGAGCACGAGAAAACTGGTGTTTATTAAAGCAAACTGAAATTTCGTGGTGACCTCACGCGACACAGGAGAGCTGCCCCTCAGGGTCCCCTAGGCTGTGATCGTTTGGGGAGCAGACTGCCAGGCCCTACTCCCACCGAGCCACTGGGTCAGCTCGAACCCACTGTGCCACCACGGCTCCGTCACGGGAGTGCTGTGCGTTAAAAGGGACTCCATGCCACTTAACAACCGCCAACAGCAATTTCACGGAGCCACTGGGCGAGACTGACGTGCCGACCTTCCGGTTAGCGGTTGAGCGTTCAGTCACTGTGCCGTCAGGGCTGTGAGCTGAAATTGACGTGATGCCACCTGACAACAGCAAAGAGAAATTTTGTAGCAAAACACATTTGAAAATTTGCCCAACTTTATGCATCGATATTCTTGATAAGATTATTTAAAAAACTCCACACAGCTCATATTGAATTTAGGAATTTGCCTTTTATACTCAGGTTTGAATATGGATATTCCTGACATCACATTTGGAATAAATCAAGCACATGGGGAAGGTCTGAAATGGCCTGAGGCTGGCCTCCGTGTACCCTGAACTCTTTCCAGGCCAAGACCAGAGCGTCCCCGGTGTGACTGACGTGTGGCTGCCTCTGCTCACAGCTGACCGTGTGCTGTGTGGTTTAGTATTACCTACAAGAATTCACCTCCAGAACACACTTAGCCGGCCGCTCCTCTGAAAAGGGAGGCAGCGGTCTTTCAGGAAAACGTAACTGGCTTACTGGTAGGGTCACGTTGAAGGACGTGGTTTAATAAGCTCTTGGGTGTGTTGAGGACATACTGCTAGGAACTGATGAAATATTAAGGATGGTTTTCAATCTGAAGACAAGAAGGAGGTGTGATATGTGGTCGTAAGGCAAGGGGCAGAATCCCAGGACCCGCCGGGCAGGTGGCGATTGTCTAAAGCAGCAATCTGTCCTCTCCCACGGCGTGGGGAGGCTGCCCGGATTCCAAAGAGCCTGAACTGTTGCCCAAAACGTTGGAATCCCTCTTTCAAAACTGGTTTTGAACTTGTTCTCAGCCAAATGTAAAAAATTGGTGTCCCCAACGCACTGTTTCTTATTCAAACCCAGAAGCTTTACTCTAATTCCAACGTGTGCTCAGCTGGCTGCCAGTGACTCGGGGCTCTGTCTAAAATCCAATGATTATTAGACGGTAGAGATATTCTACAATTTCAAAAAGTAAAAGAAGAAGATTTCCCACCACTGAGAATATTCAAAGGCTCGAATTCCCAGGAATCTGGGCCAACGAGCGTCCCTGAAAGAGACGAGGATGCTTCCGGTTATGACGCCGCTCTTTCGATGGGAAATTCTGACGCATTTGCTTGATGACAGAGTAACAGCCGCAGAACATGCCCGGAAGTCTTTTTCCAACCAAGTGGGTTAGCTCACCAAGGAAGGGGTGTCTGCCGGGAGCATCCTGCTCTAAGACTTTCTATACGGTGTCAAACTGACAATCGGAACCGGAAAAGTTAGATTGTGTTGATGGGGGCGGAGCCGTGCAGCAAAGGTGCAGGCAGCGTCACAGAGCGAAAGCAGCTAAACCCGAGGGAGGGAGAGCGTGTGCGTCTGCGCGCGTGTCTGCACGCATGTGTGTCTGCACATGTGCCGGCGTGTGAGCTTGTGAGTGTGTGTGAGTGTATTAGGAGTGTGTGAGTACATTTGTGTGTGACTGTGTATGTATCAGTGTGTGTGTGTGAGCGTATTAGTAGTGTGAGTACATTTGTGTGTGTATATTTGTGTGACTAAGTGTACGTATGAGTGTGTGTGAGTGTGTGTGATTTTGTATGCGTGTATATGAGTGTCTGTGTGTGACAGTGTGAGATTTTTGTGTGTGACTGTGTAAGAGTGTATGTATGACCGTGTGTGACTGTGTGCGTGTGTGAGAGAACGTGTGTGGAGCCCGTGGTGGCAGGGGCACCAAGGTCACAAGAAAGGCAGGAGGTGCCCCAGACACCTCCAAGCCTGGTTTTCATGTCGCTCCCTCAGGTCTTTTCACGATGTCCTTAACCCGACAGGCCGACACACCATCTTTCTAAGATGCTGTTGAAAAAGCATCTCTTCCGGAATCCACACGCAGAGGCACCCACTGTCCCCGTCTCCCCTCAGCTCTGCTTCTGTCCTTGGACCCCGACATCAGCAGGGCAGCGAGCTCCCCTAGAAGACTGCGACCTGCCCACTGAGGGCCCTGGGCACTGTGTGGCCCCCAGCTCACACCCGTCCTGGTAGCCAGACGGAGGCACACGCTCCCTGCCTGCCGCCATCCCCCCTTCCTCCTCCTCCCGACCCCGCTCCCTGCCCTCCCAGCCCAGCCATGCTTCTGCTCCTGGGTGACCCAGCCCCCAACTCTGGGCAGCCAAGGGGCTCTGCCTCAGCTCACCAAAAGGCCATGGGGGGAGAGGGGCTTACATGAAGGAACGTCTACTGCAAAGGGAACCCCGTTTTGCACTTGTAGCAATCCCCAGGACCACTGGGAAGTGAAAAGCTGCCCCCACCGAGATGTCAGACATTTTGGGGCCCAGCTGTGGGCTGAGCTTCCGAAGCGTGAGTGTGGCCTCGCCTCAGTGTCCCTGCTGGGAAGGCATTTCTCCTGAGGCCTGGGCAGAGCGCTTAACCCAGGTGGGTGGGTGACTGTCCACGGTGCTCCCCGACTGCAGGCCACAGCTGGCTGCCGGTCTGAACCCTCCTCACCCCTCCTCTTCCCGCCGCAGTGGGGCTGCTGCGTGCGGAGGCCAGTGTGGCTTCGTAAAGCTGTGTCCTCTGGACAAAGCCTCCTCATGCCCACACTCGGCAATGCGTGAGAAAGTGGCCTCCACTTTCCCAATAATTACGTGTTGTCCCGTGTTGGAACTTTCACAAAACTACTGTTGAATACTGGGCTCATTTAATTCAGATCAAGTCCAATGTCAGAACCAAGGCCAGGTGCCTCAGCCATCCCCCCGCACCCTGGTTTGCCTTCTAAGTCATGTGAGATACAGCATATGGTCCTGTGATGTCCACCGTGCTCCCAGAGCCAGAGTGCGCACAGAAATGCACTGTGGGGAGTCTGGTGGGGGACGTCCCACTCCCAGGGTCCCTTCTAGACTGAGCTACACCGAGAAGACGAGACGATGGTCCCACAGCGGAAGTGGCAAGCAGCCAGCCAGCAGGCAGGGAGATGGGGGGCAGGCCTCCTGTGTGGACCAAGATCCCAGCACCGGAGGAACAAGGTTGGCCCTGGGCGCAGTGGACTCTCATGCAATGAACCTCCCCCCCAAGAGGGGGCGCTGTGAACCTGGTGCTGGCTGCCCGGGTGTGGAGGCCCGGGGGCAAGGGCAGGCACTCGACTCCCAGCAGTACAACAGGTTCTGTTTTTCTTAGTGAACCCCAACCCTAAACATGACTTCATCATTTACTCCCTCAGGATGGAAGTGCACACAGTATGAGGGTAACTGGTGTCCCAGTCCCTCCGCCCTGGACTTCCCTGCTCTGCCTGTGGCCACAGGGCCCCTCCAGACACCATCCCTGGGTGGAGGACGCCAAGGGCAGTTTGTGGAAACCAAAGTCACACTGACCAGGAATGTTTTGTAAAGATGTTTCAGTCTGCTTTAAGTTCTTAAGATCCAAGAGAGAAACAGAAGACCTCACACAGGAATAGATGACCTCACATAATTTTCGCTTCTGCCAATCGTTTTTAGGATAGCTATTCAAAGTTAAGAGGTCACCTCTGCCTTCACCCCAGTGATGAAGAAAGGGTCTGATTGGTACACACCTCGGGCTGCCACCATGGGTCACCATGGGAAATGGGCTTTACCAATCTAACAGAGGTTTCTCAAACCCTTCTAAAATGTCTTGGTGGATTTAACTGGGGAATACACTAAAAGATTAAAGCCTCAGTAGAAAGAGATTTGGTCTGCTCATGATAGTAAGTAGCTTGTGCAATAATTTATTTTCCTGGGACTAAAAACTCTGGCCTGTAATTCCCAATAGGGACTGCTATTCATGAGTACAAATTAAACTTGTCAGGTCATGTTCATAGGAAAAAAGGCAAAATATCTTGATTCACTGACCTCAGGCTGTCCCTCCTTTGAAGGGAGCTCAGAGGTTGGTTCCATTTTGAAGACACACTTGTTAATGACGAGGGTGGGGGTGGCGGGTGGGGGAGTGCAGGAGGGTCTTCCAGGGGCCATCTTAGCTCCTACTGAAAATGTCCAGAAAGGCCAGCCCTGTGATGTCTTGGAGAAAGGCCGGTGCAGGGAGGCAGGGGTACAAGGGAGAAAGAGTAGTTTCAGGAGAAGACACTGAAGAACACATTTTGAGTGGGAAGTGAACCATTTCACTTTGGGGCCTTAAAATAGGAATTTTAAAAAATGCACTTGAGAAATGACCCTAGGACATGGTAAACGATTAACTACATTTTTTGGGCGGGTGTTAATTACACAATGGTGATAACTTGGTTGCTGGGAAGTGGACCCACCGAGAACACAGGCGTTACTACGCAGCTGCACCTCAGAGTCTGGGGAGGTCTTGCCACGCACATCTTTAGTGGCCTTTGGCACACACACTGTTTTCTCAACACTTCGTACCCACATCCTCAAGCACTCTCCATGACTGTCACTGTCATGGTGCTAAGGGAACACACAGGTCATTGGCTACAGTAAAACAGCAGCAAAAACACCTACTGGATTGTTGCTGGCTTTTCCCGCAAGGATGACTCTGGCCTTCACCTTGTTCATGTTAAAGTTCTTCAGGTAGGCCTCATAAATTCTCTTGGCAAGAGATTTGAGATCTGCAGTTTCAGAGTCTTCTAGACCATGGTCACATGTAAGAATTTCTGCTTTCAATTTGGCCTTTTCGGACCTTGGCATTCGTCCAAAACGAATTGCTGGGGGTGGAAGGGGGATGGAATAATGGAGACAAACAAATGAACACCACAGTGGCAAGGTGACAGACAGTGATTAATGGCTGAAAGACAAACTCAAACCATGAACTCAACAGACTAGGAACGAAAAGCTACCAAAACCACACCCACTGCTGTTGAGTCCATTCTGACCCACAGCGCCCCTAGAGGACAGAGTGGAACTGCACCACAGGGTCTCCAAGGCTGTCAATCTTCACAGAAGCAAAGCCCAAA
>NW_006922111.1:1340478-1342901 GCF_000298275.1 Orycteropus afer afer | reverse complement strand
TGGAGTCCATTCTGACCCACAGCGCCCCTAGAGGACAAAGTGGAACTGCCCACAGCGTCTCCAAGGCTGCCATGTTTACTGAAGCAAATCACCCCTTCTCTCTCCTCTGGAATGGCTGATGCGTTTGAACTGCCGACCTTTTGGTTAGCAGCCAAATGCTTTAACCACTGCAGAGCTCCTATGAAAAGCTACAGGAAAGGTCAAATGCATCTCATTACTATTCACTTTCCCTTTTGGAGAGAGAAAAACAAAAACTCTGTAAAGCCTAGATTTTTTACACAGAGGCTTAAAGTGAGTAAATCAATGACCTCACTGCTGATTTCCTGTGTGGGATGAATTTAAGGCTGCTATGGACTTTCAGGTGCATAATCCATCCTTTCAAATGAGTTCAGAATGAGTCTATAAATCCCTTCTTTTTCTTTTTTCAGAAGGTGAAGGTGTGACTCTCACGCCCTGGTTATTTCACATGTAGCTGCGCACAGTAACTGCTGGTGTCGTTAGCTGCTGTCAAGCCAGTCCCTCCTCCTGGCGGTCCCGTGTGCAGAGCAGGGCCACCCCACAGGGTTTCCAAGGCTGTGTGCTTTCGGGAGCAGATCACCAGCCTGTCTCCCGAGGCACTCGGGTGGGTCTGAACCGCCAACCTTTCAGCTGGTAGCTGAGCCCTTCACCATCTGCGCCCCAGGGACTCCTAACACATTATAAACTTAGACTATGACTGAATATCATGAGCTAAATGTATCACATGGTAAAATGCCTAAGATGAGACTTCCTATCGGAAGGAAGGCTGGGCAATCTACTTCCGTAGTGATACTGCCTCGGAAACCCAAGGAGGGGTCGCTATGAGTCAGGTCCAACTCAAAGGCACATAACAACAACAGCATGGGTGATGTGAATATTATGTAACCCCCTGTGATTTCCAACCGGTTCCAGAATTTTAATCCAAGTCTTACCCTCTGAGGTTTTCCCGAGAGCTCCGAGTGCCCTGCTCAATCTCAGCTGTCAGAGACGCGCATCGTCTCAGACGACGACGGCTACGGAACGATCGGGGTTCAGTGTAGGACGCAGCCCCCATACCCTAGCAGTGAGGGCCGGCCGAGGGGTGAACTGGGGTGCTAGGCTTACCTACCGTTATGTGACATCCCCACCGACAGGCACTTGTGGAAGCGACAGTACTGGCACTTATTCCGGTTCTTTTTCTGAATCTTGCAGCTGCGATCACATTTGTCATAAACCAGCTTTAGCCGAATGGTTCGACGGAAAAAGCCCTGTGAGATTAACACACGGTTTACTAAGGACTACAGACCACTGGTCAGCCTCATTCACAGTCCCGGTGGTTCGTTCATTGTCTCTCTTGATAGGAGGTAAGCTGAGAGGAACAGCTGTTGTAAAGGGTCTGGTGTAACGGACAAGCTAAAGATTTCACACTTAGTAACATTACAAATAAACAAAAACAAAAACCCACGTGGCATATTTCAAAGGAATTTCCAAACATGCTTCTCTGCCTGGGGCAGGCGCAACTGTTGTTGTTAGGTGCCGTCCAGTCATCTCTGACTCCTAGTGACCCTGTCTGTACACAGCAGAACGAAATACCGCCTGGTCCCGGGCCAGCTCCGCGATCCCTGCTACACTTGAGCCCATCGCCGCAGCCACCGTGCAGTGAATTGCTTGATGTGGCCCTTCTAGCCATTGTCCTCCATTCTGTGGTATTTTGTAAATCCCATTATCTATGCCTGTTTGGGGTGGTGTGGTAGTTAACTTCAGGTATCAATTTAGCTGGGCAGCTGGTAGTAGTCATTCCCTATAATGACTGGCAGTTGGAATTGAGACCTTGGCAGTTATAACTGGTAGATTGGGCTGGAGTGCTGCTGGTGGAAGTCAAGTTCCTGAGGGAAAAGAAATCACTCAAACTTCCCTGAGGGTATACCTATGAATCTTCTGGGAAGATTTGCTCCTCCTCTTGCTCCGGTTTTGTTTCTTGGATCATCCTCATCTCACCCCTGGATTTGGGACAGTAGCCGCCGTCTGATCTGCTGATCGAGGTTCATCTAACCCCGAGAGTTGGGAGGATCCGCCAGACCTACTCACGGACCCGGGACTCGCCAGCCTGCCAGCCTCCACCACTACTACGTGAAATGAACCCTTGGGTATTTGTGAGTTCTGTGAGGCGTTACAGAGAAATACAGAACCCTAAGACTGGGGAAATTACTGGGAGGAGGAGGAGGAGAGATTAATGTCTGAAATGATGGAGTGGCATGGTAGTTTGGACATTTGGGACATCCTTGACCTTCGCCTCATGGGGACTAGCCTCGTGCTGATCTTTTTGAGAGAAATTGTTCAAGCACACCGTGTCAGTCCATCTCATTGAGGGCCTTGTCCTCTTTCGTCGACCCTCCACCTTACGAAGCATGACGTCCTTCTCCAGG
>NW_006922111.1:1335790-1337168 GCF_000298275.1 Orycteropus afer afer | reverse complement strand
CCTTGGGTTTCCGAGGCGGTATCTCTATGGAAGTAGACTCTCCGGAAAAATACAAGGATAAAACATCCACTTTGTATTTTTAATAAATGTGGCATAGTATAATAAGTAGAATTTTATGTTTGTGTCAGGAACCATTTTTTTTTGTAAATCATTTTCTTGCTTTATAAGACAACCTCAACCTTGACCCAGTTAGAAACAGCTGTATTATTAAGCCTACCACAAGCAAAAGTAAACAAATGTTACTAAACTGTACTCCTGGAGAAAAAGGCTACTTTCTGAGTAGCTTTTTACATTTACTTAAAGCATGTGGTTAGAAATCTCATGAAGGAGTTTATACTCACCTAAGTATATTTTTTGCTTATCTTTTTAAAATTTACTTTGTTTTCTTTTGTTGTTGAAAATACAGACAGCAGAAACATACACTAATTCCACAACTTCTAAGTGTACAGTTCGACACTGATTAATGATTGCACAACCGTCCTCACCCTCCTTTCCCAAACTCTTCCCCCCCATGAACATGAAGTCCCTGCCCCTACACTTCCTATCAGAGATTCTGAGTTGCTGTTGTCACGTGGATCCCAGATAGTTACTTAAACAGCACAGTGCTCATGACATTCTTTGCTAATTAAGATAAACTATTGTTTGGTTTAAAGAATATTTCAGGGAGTATTTTTTGGTTTAAGGTTTAAATATTATCTCAGGACAATAGTTTCAGGAATTCTTCCAGCCTCAATGGCTCCAGAAAGTCAGGATTCCATGACTAGTTGAAATTCTAGTTCACATTTCCCCCCTTTTGATCAAGATTCTTCTATAGAATCTTTGATAAAAACATTCAGTAATGGTTTGCTTTGGCACTTTTTCTCTTTGCTTTTAAACCATACTTTCAGATTCCTGATGTGGTAGGTTCCTCTGACCCAGATAAAGTGACAACAGTTATTTGGAGATGCAAGAGTAAGGTTGACATTTCACTTGACATCCTTAGTAAGGTGAGTTTGTAAAGCAGGATGGCCCAGAACATAAGGGATTAGAAGAGAAAGGACAAGAGGAAAGAACTCTAAGCCTGAGGATGCAGGATGTTTGGGCTGACGTGGCCCATTCTACCTGCTGCCAGGACTTGGAGACCAGGCTTTGGGTCAGGGCAGAATGTGCAGTGTGCCCTTCAAGGTGGTGGCATTCCCCCAAAGTTAATGAACACTTCTACATCATCATGAGCAACAGAGGGGAGCTCTGATTTCAACCGAACACTGAGCTGACAAAGCTCAGTGTATTGTGCAGACAAAGCCCCTAAAACTTGGCAGGATACAGAAGGTGGAAAGCATGTGATTCTGAAGATAGGAGGCAAGGGTGTGTGCCTTCTCATCACTGTGCTGGATAACCA
>NW_006922111.1:1333756-1334915 GCF_000298275.1 Orycteropus afer afer | reverse complement strand
CCCCAGAGGGCAGAGAGGAACCGCACCACAGGGTCTCCAAGGCTGTAAACCTTTACAGAAGCAGGCTGCCTCATCTTTCTCCCACGGAGCAGCTGTTGTTATTTGCTGTCGAGTCAGACCTGACTCATAGCGACCCCTCCTTGGGTTTCCAAGGCAGTATCACTAAGGAGGTAGATTGCCCAACCTTCCTGCCGAGTAGTGGTTGGTGGGTTTGAACCACCAGCCTTCTGGTTAGCAGCCAAGTGTCTTAGGCACTGTGCTAGCAGAGCTCCTATGGAGTGGCTAGTGGGGTCCAATTGCCAACCTTTGGTTAGCAGCCCCATGCATTAACCACAGTGCCAGTAGAGCTCCTGGTGTCTAAGTCAGGCTTAAGAGAAAATGATTTTATGGATGAGGTGTTTTGTGATGGGATCTGAGCTAGCCTGCAGAGCTCCTGCCCTGCGTCTGTCCCCTTTGGGTCACCCACAGCCTCTGTGTTCCAGTGACCACCGTCCTGCGGGAATCCCCAAAGCCTGTGTCCTCTTGCTGCTGCCAAGCTTTGTCCTGGGCCCTGGCCCAGCATCTGCAGCTGCCTCACAGATACCTCCACCGGCAGGCCTCCCTTGACGCCCACCCTTGACATGTCCTACACACAATTCATGTGTGTCTTCTTCCTTCCAGCTCTTCTGGAACAGTTAACTCAGCAAATGGCACCAGAATAAAGTGTAATGACCCATGAGAGCAACACCAAAAGCACAATCCATGAACAGGGAGAAAAATAATGTTAAGTGGAACTTTGTTAAAATCAAAAACTTCTGTTCTGCCAAAGACACTGTGAAGAAGGAAAACTCAAGACATAGACTGGAAAATACTTGCAAAATACTTATCTGATTAAAGACTTATACACAGGATGTAGAAAAAACCTTGTATACAATGCATAACTTGTTATAATTTGTTTCCTTCAACCAGAGGAAAAGATACAACCCAATTACAAAATGAGCAAAAGATCTGAACAGGAACTTCACCAGAGAAGATGAACAGATGGCAAATCAACACATGAAAAGATGCCCAACATCATTGTCATCGTTGCTGTGAGGTGCCGTCGAGTCGGCTCTGACTCATGGAGACAACAGAAGGAAACACTGCCCGGTCCTGTGCCAGCCTCACAGTCCTTGTACAC
>NW_006922111.1:1328342-1329261 GCF_000298275.1 Orycteropus afer afer | reverse complement strand
GTTGACACACAGCTCCAACTATCACAACATCCTTCTCCAGGGAATGGTCCCTTCTGACAACAAGACCAAAGTAGGTGAGACAAAGTCTGGCCATTCTTGCCTCCAAGCAGCATTCCGGCTGCATTTCCTCCAGGACAGATCTGTTACTTCTTTTAGCAGTCCACGGTACTTTCAGCATTTTTTGCCAACACCACAACTTGAAAGCATCAATTCTTCTTCGGTCTTCTTTATTCATTGTTCAGCTCTCACATGCATATGAGGTGACTGAAAATACCATAGCTTGTGTCAGATGTACCTTAGTTCTCAAAGAGACATCTTTGTTCCTCAGCACTTGCAGCCGATTTGCCCAGTGATATACGTCATCTGATATCCTGACTGCTACTTCCATTGGTGTCAATTGTAGAACCAAGCAATGGGAAGTCTTTGACAACCTCAATTTTTCCTCCATTTATCGTGATGCTACTTATAGGTCCAGTTGTAAGGATTTTTGTTTTCTTTATACTGAGATGTAATCCATACTGCAGACTGTATTCTTCAATCTTCATCAGTAAATGCTTCAAGTCATCCTCACTTTCAGCAAGCAAAGTTATGTTGTCAGCATGTTGTTCTTGTTGTTGTTATGTGCCGTCGAGTTGGCCCCAACTCATAGTGACCCCTCTTTGGGTTTCTGAGGCAGTATCATTACGGAAGCAGGGTTGCCCAACCTTCCTTCCGAGGAGTGGCTGGTGTTGTCAGCATATCACAGGTTATTAATGATTCTTCCTCCAATCCTGATGTCACGTTCTTCTTCATATAGTCCAGCTTCTTTATTTGCTCAGCATACAGATTGAATAAATATGGTGAAAGGATACAACCCTGACACACTCCCTTCTTGATTTTAAACCATGCAGTGTCCCCTTGTTCTGTTTGAATGACAACC
>NW_006922111.1:1325490-1327652 GCF_000298275.1 Orycteropus afer afer | reverse complement strand
CTACATGCAGGGTTCAAGGTGCCATAAGCTAGAGACCATTCCCAAAGCTGCTGCTTATATATGGGAAGCAGACCACATGCTACTCAGCTGCTCCCAGTAGATTCCACCATGGAGTTGATTACCAGTCTCATCATGGGGAATACTCCATCCAGCTGCCCAGCCACTCCACCAGGCCCAGCCAAGTTGACACACAGACTGAACTCCCACACCAAAGATGAAGAATCAACTCCCCAAAGCCCCCTATATTCCACCCTCAGAGTAGAAAACCACACACACCTGTTTACCACCTACCAGCTACCCCTACTGGCTCACCCAAACCTAACCCCTCAGTCCTAACCTCGATCCAGTTCCACCAGGAAGCCCTGTGTAGTCAGGCCTACTCTGGAGGAAGCTTCCTTCCAATGAGGCTGTAGTTTATACCACGTTATCCTGGGTTGGCCTGGCGTTGCCCAGAGAGACCAAATGTTCCAGGACTTCTTTCCCAGCGATGCTGGAGGCTGAGTGGAGCTCATATTTTGTTTCTTTGATCCACTTCATCTGAATGACATCTTGGGTGATGCAAACAGTGAGCATGCTTGGCTGCTAACTAAAAGGCTGCAGGTTCAAGTCTACCCAGAGGTGAAGGCCTGGCTGAGGCCCTACTTCCAAAAACCCTGTGAGCACAGCTCTGCTCTGACCCCCACGGAGGCTCCATGAGTTGGAGTCAATTCAATTGTAACTTGTTTCTGCTTTGCTTGATACCTGATGGAATTCTTAATGCAACACAGGATGTAGGTAGATGTTAATATAAACTTCCAAATTAACAAAAGGAATCTTGATTATAGGAGGCATCTCTGCTTTAAAGATAGACAGACTTACAGCACTTTCTCAGCACAGCTGACTGCCTTACCTGACTTCCAAATATTATGGGATTTGTGTACAGTTCTTAAGAGAAGGTGTACTATACACCTTAAACCTTTCCCATCCCAGGGGCACATGAGATGATGCTTGATCATGCGTCCGACAGTTTATCTTGATCCTCACAGGAAGATGTGACTTCTTTTCCTGCTGAAGGAAACAGTTTTCCCTAAAGAAAAAGCATTTCTGAGGCAAGCTTGCTAGAAAGGCACACTCACCTGTAATAACAGATCCATCGGATCCCGGACCACTTCCTAAATACGGATACTCCGTGAAATTAAAGCTTCCAGAACTGTCCTCACCAATGGACTGGGAGATGTCCTGAAGAGTCCCCATTTCCTGCAGGAATTCTTCTGACAGCGGGCTCTCCAGGTCGTCAGCCTCAAGCGGGGACAGGGGGCAGATGGGGCTTTCCATGTCCACCATCTTGACGAGATGGCACCAGTCACGCCACAGAATGCCAACCTGTGGGCGGAAAGAGAAGACGTTGGTCAAACTGGCAAAGGAGAACATGACTTTCCTTCAGTGGAAACACCGCTCACCATTGAAGATGCGCCTGAATTGATGGTCTAGAGATTAACGCTGTTGGCCCTCTTCTCTGTTGACTCTTGGCAAGTGCCCTAAGGAAATGCAAATCTTGAAACCATCCAGCATTTAAGGACCCAAAGGCAATGGAGCTAGAAACCATTGCTTCTTTGTGTCTGAGACCCACTGACACTGAGCAACGTCTCAGGGGTGGGGACAGCAAAGGACAAGAGAATGCCCCCATGCTCCTAGACACTCTTTCCAGTGAGCAGAGAAACCAGGCCCGATAGGTGGGACTTGTGTGGGGCGTCTGCGGTGATGAAGAAAGTAGGTGAGAGGTGGTGGGGAATGGGCACCCAGGACCTGAAGGAGGGAGCTGGGCGGATGTCTGGGGGAGAATGTGCAGGTGAGACACCCAGTGGGGTGCAGGGCCTAGGCTGGAGGAGGGGCAGCATCCTAGAGCAACAGGGAGGCCGTGGGGGCTCTGGCTGAGGGTATTCGGGAGGGTGGAGGGGTGCAGGGAGGGGCGGGGCGTCCGGGGGAGGGCAGGAAATGAGCGTGCACACTGCAGGTGAAACCGTCTTCTCTGATCTCCTTGTGCTGTGGGGGTACACCACGTAGTTACTCCTGAAAGACTGTCGTACAGTGACAAATACTTTAGGGGCCTTAAGCTCGTTGGTTAAAGCACTCAGCTGCTGACTGAAAAGTCAGTGGTTCAAACCCACTAGCCACCCCATGGG
>NW_006922111.1:1323179-1324745 GCF_000298275.1 Orycteropus afer afer | reverse complement strand
GGACATCCTGCTGTGTCCCAAGTAATCCCTGTGTCCTCAGCACGGCACTCGGTGCTCGTCTGTAACACCCCCAATCTGCCCCTCTGTCCCCGTGGGGGTCCAGCGGCCTAGGCTGTCCCTCTTCCTCACATCTCACACTATTTCTTTTCTGAGGCTGTGCCCGGACACCCCTTCCCCACCTCTGCCTTCTTGGGCCCCTCACTCGCCTACCTTCAGCCTGGCTAAGCCACCAACTGCCCATCAAGGCCAATTCAAATCAAAGGCCAAACTCACTGCCAGCGAGTCGATTCTGACTCCTAGCGACGCTCTTTGGCTTTCCTAGGGGGTAGTAGATTGCCCAGTCTTCCTTCCGCAGGGTGGCTGGTTAGCTACCTTTGAACTTGTGGAACTGTCTTCCTTCCGCAGGGTGGCTGGTTAGCTACCTTTGAACTTGTGGAACTGTCTTTCTAGCTGAAAAGCGCTCACCACAGTGCTCATGGCTCACCTCATGGAGAAGGATGGTGCGTGCTGCCAGCAGGCAACGCAGCTGTCTCCGCTGCGGGAGCCCCGGCCGCCAGGGGGCACCAGCACCCGTCAAGGAATCCTGCCTCCTCACGCGGGTTTGCTCGCATTGCCCTATCAAGCCCTGTCCCCTCAGGAACACTTCATTCAGTTCAGATCGGTTCTATGAAAGATAAAACCTACATTGCCTTATCCAGCAAACTTCGCGTTTGCTTCAGGCAGACAACAGCGACGCATGCAGAGATGGAGACGTTGTGGGGTCCCTGTGGCACAAACAGTTAAGCATGCGACTACTAGCCAAAGGTCGGTGGTTTGAACCCACCCAGGAGCCCCTCGGAAGACAGGCCTGGTGACCTGCTTCTGCAAGTCACCACCGTGCAAACGCTGGGGGCAGGTCCCCTCTGCACATGTGGGGCCGCCGTGAGTCGGCACAGACACCCCAGCACCCAAAAACGCCACCCAGGTTTGTTCACAGCGTGACGACAGCCACGTGGGCGGAGGTGGAGAGCAGCTCTGCTCCCTCCAGAAATAAGAGCCGGTCCGGGTCCCAGGTGTCCGTCAGTTCACATCTCACCTCCTGAGCGTCAGAGATGGCTCTGATAGGCCAGGGAGCCCACGGTCAGTCCCACAGTGACAATGACACCCAGTGGAAAACAAACGCTCGCTAACCTTGTATCCAGGAGCCCTGGTGGCACAGGGCCTAAGGCATCTGACTGCTAACCAGAAGGTCAGTGGTTTGCACCCACCAGCCACGCCGTGGAAGGAAGACTGGGCAATCTACTTCCAGAAAGATTTACCACCTTGGAAACCCCAAAGAGGTCACTATGAGTGGGAATTGATTTGATGGCAGTGGATATAGCTTGGTTTTAGAACCTTTTATCAAGGAGCCCTGGTGGTGCAGTGGTTAAGTACTCAGCTAACCTAAAGGCCAGCAGTTTAAACCTATTAGCTGCTCTGTGGGAGAAAAACGAGGAAGTCAGCTTCTGTTAAGATGTCAGCCTTGGAAACCCAGTGGGGCAGTTCCACTCTGTCCTCTAGGGGCGCTGTGGGTCAGAATGGACTCCA
>NW_006922111.1:1321139-1322389 GCF_000298275.1 Orycteropus afer afer | reverse complement strand
TGTTTGGGGTGCCATTTGGGGTGAGCATTTCTTAAAATCTCTCTCTCACCGTGAACGCAAGAGTCGAGACTGCCGTCTCTCCCAAACTGTACTAACCGTGACGTTCGGCCACGTCTAAACCGACTGCTGGACAGAGCCTGTGCTGACAGTGGGTGCTGGCCCCCACCACTTCCCCACCCCATCTTCAGCCTGCAGCTCCCTCTGCCCCTGCACACTTCACTCTCCCACCAGGGACATCAAAGGAGGGCGCCGTCTTGCCCAGAGGGAACGCTGGGAGTTTGAAACAGGAGTTTGAATCCTGTCACTGTGCTTCTCTGTTGTTTGAAAGGATCCGTGAGGGTTATCTACAGAAACATCTCAGTGACGAGTAAACAAGATGACATCCCTCATGAAGTGAGGCCATCCTGGCCTGACCTCTGACAGAGACTGACCTGCACGCACTCAGTGAACACACGGGCCCGTTCTTGTTCCCAAAGACTATCAGCGTACCACTTTGAACTGTCCCACAGCAACAGACGGTCAAGGCCACATGGGCACACGCGCTGGACTCTGGGTGACTTCCTGCTTGCTCAGGGAGCAGACATGGTGGGGAGACCCCTCCCCCCTTTGTCCCACGCCCGCACCATACGGCCATTGCCACGTTCTCTGAGAAGCGCAAACGTGGGCTGCCGCTCTCAGCTGAGTGCTAGGTTCCAAACACCAGGCGTGTGGCTCAAGGCAGAAGTCCCCCCTTCTCTGCAGACACTGGGGTTCGGTTCCTGGCCAAGGCCCTCCCGTTCAGCCAGCCCCCATCTGTGGTGGACAGATCCCAGCGGTACTGCCTAAGACAGACTAGGAGGGAAGTCCTGGAGCACTCCTTCTGAAAAATTAGGCAATTAAAACCCTGTGAGGACAACAGTCTGACCCGCAGACAGACTGGCGGTGAGGTGAGGGGTGAGGTGAGGGGACAAGCCCCGAGCCCCCCACCCACCCGAGAGGGAGAGGGAACGGCTGGGCATGCTGCCGGCCTTGCTCGGTTTTCTGCATAATCCTCTCATTCCTTAAGTAACCTGAGACCTCCCTCTGTTTTTTCTTTCCCATCCAATGTAAACATTATACCTGCATCCGTCCATCACAAGCTCAAAGGAAAACCAGCCTGAGGTTCTATTTGTAGGGCTTGATAAAGGGCCGTTTATCCATCATAATTCTCCTTCGAGGAACATGAAGCACAGTGTACACGACTCTAGAACCTTAAAAAAAAAAAAAAAAAA
>NW_006922111.1:1314748-1319792 GCF_000298275.1 Orycteropus afer afer | reverse complement strand
AAACTGACTTGAATGGAGTTGGCTAACGGCATGAATGGCTTCTCAGCTGACACTCCCTTACAGGCAGCCTGTGGGAACCTGCGGAGTGTTCGCAGTGAAACGAAAGAGGTGCTTTGAAGAAAGAGGAGGACCTTCAGTCCTGTGACTGCTAGACAAGAAGGCTAAGGCAAATGGCTTTGTCCTGAGGCCCCGACAGCACTTGTAGCATCTCAGCCACATGCCACGGGCATTAACACGCCTTGGGCATCCACGGAGTTTCTTAGACAGCGGACGCCCTTTGTGAAATTAGAAATGAAACAAGAGGTAGCTTGTAACTGGCCCACTGTCAAACATTTTCCTAAGTTGTGCGGTCAGATGCTCACGAGAGAGAACTGATGGAACCGGGTGTGAATTTTCACCCCAGAATGGAGTTGACAGGAAGGCTTCCCAGTACTCACAAGCATTAAACTCTAGCATTTTGCTCATTATCATTCTGTAATACACCCTAATGCACCTAATTGACTGTATCATAATCATTCTCTCAAAGAAGGACAGGAATAAACTGACTTCCAAGGCTTAACAACACTCGCTGACTTACCGAAATACAGAATTTGCTAAAATAGGTCAATAAACCTTCCTTCAGTGGTTTAAAGGCAAAAAGTGGCGTTTTTGTTCGCTGAGTAACATGTGGGCGGCAGGCAGGAGCCAGCACTCACCTGTGCCTTCCCTAGGTCCCCCAACTCGAGCTACTACCCCGTCAGATCTGTACGTTCCGGGTCCTTCGCCGACGCTACCTTTCATACCCAGGAGTCTTTGTGTCGATTTGTTGGAGAAGGAATTAAGACAGCATTTCAGAAATCACCAAAGAGGACTCAGTGGCCCTCCGGGGCACAACCAGCAACTGGAGTTCAAGGAAGAGCTGTCACTGTCATGACCGCTTGCACACGACTCACACACGAATGAAGCAGTACAGAAAATGCCCGGAAACTGCTCGGAAACACACAGCGCCAGGAGGAGTGCAGAGGCAGGAAAGGCTGGGGCTGGGCGGGAGGCACGCGGCACTGGCTGCCTGGCGGGTTACAGCCCTGCAGACCCGTGGGGCATCCTGCTCTGCCCTGTGGGTCGCCAGGAGTCGCCCCAACGCCCCCAGGGGCTTGGTTTGGGTACGCATTTTAGTGAATTAAATCCACAGTTTCAAGTGGTTTGCACGTCACACAGGTTTCACCAGAGGCATTTAGACCTTCCCCAACAACTCCCGGGAGCTCTGGTGGCATAGTGCCTAAGGCTGACCAGAAGGCTGCTGACCAGAAGGCTGGCGGTTCAAACCCACCAGCCACTCCTCGGAAGGAAGGTTGGGCAATCCGACTTCCGTAGTGATACTGCCTCGGAAACCCAAGGAGGGGTCGCTATGAGTCGGGGCTGACTCGACGGCACATAACAACAACAACAACAACCAACAACTCCCACGGCAATGACTCGTGAAAATTCACAATCAGAAGAATGCTGTGCGGTGAAAGCGAGTTAAGACCCCGGAGTGCCACCACAGAGAAGATGCAGCTCTGCCCTCACCTTTAAAGCAGCGAGAACGCTCCCCGACTTTCCCAGGCAAACCCTCTCCAGGGTTCACACACAGTCCACAGCGGCTGCGTGCTGGACTAGCATCTGCGAGCTCCACCACCCACCCAGTGTCTCTGCTCACACGTCTGGACGCTTGCAGCAGCTGTCTTTAAACATAATCTTACCCAAAGGTGGTGACTCAATGAACAGAGGCTAGCTGGGCACCTCTACCGTCTGGGAGTCGGAGCTGAGGAGGCCGAGAGGCTGGCTGGTTGCAGGCCTCCAAGCCAGTGGACGTGAATTTGTGTTTGCCGTCCACAAGCTGTGACCACACAGTGAACTTACAGTAGAGAGGGTGACAAGGCTGGGGACGGGCAGACAGACAGCAGAGGGCATTACCGGGGTCAGAGGGTAAGACACACACTCCACGGTGACATTGCAGAACAAGGAACGCCAGGGATGTTTGGATAGAATTACACTGGACAAGGAAGACTGAGCAATCTACTTCCATAGAGATACCGCCTCGGAAACCCCAGGAGAGGTCGCTATGAGTTGAATGGGCTCAGGGCAGCGAGTCTGGTTTGGTTTGGCAGGAGTCCCTGAGCAGCACAGACAGTTAAGTGCTTGACTACCAGCCGAAAGGCCGGCAGTTCAAATCCACACGGAGGCCGCTGGAAAGAGAGGCTTGGTGGTCTGCTCCTGGAAGGGGTCAGGAAAACCCCACGGAGCAATTCTACTGTGCACACAGGATCCCGGAGGGTCGCCTGGGGTCAGCACTGAGTAGTACCTCCTCCACCACACACAGGATCCGGGGGGTCGCCAGGGGTCAGATCAACTCCCCAGCACCGAGCAGTACCACCTCCACCACCACACAGGATCCAGGAGGCTCTGTGGTGCAAAGGTCAATGCACGCCCACTAACCCAAAGAAAGGGTGGAGGTCCTGGTCCCCCAGAGGTGCCTTGGAAGAGAGGCCTGGGGACCTACCTCTGAACAGTCAGCCCCTGACGCCCTGTGGAGGCCAGTTCATCTGGTTACTCGGTGCACGGCCATCCCTGGGAGACCTCGGAGGGCTCACTGTGAGAACAGTGACACTGATCGTCAGTTAGGGTGGGAGACGACGTTGAGTGAACATCCATGACACACAGCGAGTAGGTACCTGGGCTGATGACGGTACTTCACAGTGGGGACCCACCAAGGTAGAGCCTTGAGGGAACCCGAGGCCTGGGGCAGAGAGAGAGGGAGAGTGTGTGTAGGAGGATGGGGGTGAAAACAAGGCGGGGAAGGAGGGAGAGGGGGACAGTCAATGCATGAGCACCCTGTGGGCCCGAGGCCTGGGGCAGTGTGTGTGTGTGTGTGTGTGTGTGTGTGAGACCAAGAACAGATGTGTCAGACAACAAAGGACTCGGGGTTACTTACACAAAGTGATGCAATGTTCCTATGAGAACCTACACGTAATGTAGAACATGCCTGAGACAACAGAGGACTCCGGGTTACTGAATGTGATGCAACGTGAAGCAAGTGCAGCTACGTCACGAGGACCCAGAGCTGTCACCTACTGTGCAGGCTCACAGTGTCGCCCCTCCATGGACATCTTCCTGTACCAGACCTTATAGAACCCTTATCATTCATTATCGATCTTAATCTAGGATAATGTGTGATAAATACAGTTGTGGATTGCTTCAATGAGCTATTTCTTAGATTATATGAAAACTAACAATAGCATCATTTCATGAAATCGCTCTACGCTGAATGACAACGTTATCAGCTACATCACTGATGACAGAGTGGAAGCTTTTTTTATTTTTCTCCTTCCTTTCCTTCCATTACCACTTGTTCTCAGAAAAGTTACTGATATAGGTTCACAAATACTAACTACCACAAAATCGCAGCTAAAACACCAGAAACTTCAGCAAAATTAGCAACTGTACAAACACTGACGGCAACAGAACAGCAGGTGCTTGCAGGGGTGCCCACGGGAGCAGGTGACCTGAGCATCACCGTGGCTCGTACCGAGGACAGCGCCCAGAGGAAGGCCCCAGAAGTTTGAGAACATATATGAGCACAGGTTAGAGCCTTAGGTGGGTGGGTATGGGCAAGCCAGGCTGACAAAAAGTGTATTTGCAGTTTTAACTAACTTCAGGGTATTTTAATAAAAAATCATAGATTTCTGCTGAAACACTGTATAAGAAGCTTATAGACAGCCATTGTGCTGTCACCCCGACAGTGTCCCCAGTGTGGTCCGCCCCCGACCCCCCTCTAGTGACTGAGTCACTAGGACCCACTGAGTGCCTGACTCGAGGCTGGTGGGGCACAGTCTCTGAGTGGACTCTCCAGTCTGGAGTCCAGTTCCCAGACAAAGGGGCAATACTGACTTCAAAGGAAAAAGGCTCTTTTATGTTCTCTTTTTATAAATATATAATATTTTAAGTTTTTGGTGAAAGTTTACACAGCACACCAGGTTCCTGTTTGACAACTTCTACACACACTGTCCAGCGACATTGGGTACATTTTTTTGTACCGCGTCAGCACTCTCATTGTTTCCATTCTGGTGGTCCCATCTCCAACAGTCTAGCTTCCCTGCACGGTCTTACCTTCTCATCTTTGCTTTAGGGTACATGGTAGCTCTCTGGTCTCATGAGGATTATTAAAGGCACACCACACTCACGAGTGGTAGTTTATCTCATGAGCCGGTCTGTTACATAGCTGAAGGGTGACTCCAGGAGCGGTTTCGGTTCCAAGTGTAAAGAGCTGGGAGTGGAGCGGGTCTTGTAGACCCAGGATTCCTGGGCCGAGAACCTCCCAGGGGAAGACTGATGCCAAGGCACAGGAGCTCTCCAAGGAATGCCAGCCCCACAGATGCTGAAGGAGACAGGACCTTCCCCAGGGCTGGCAGTGAACACCATCCCCTAGGGCTGGTGCCCTGAATTTGGACTGCCAGCTTCATTAACTGTGAGAGAATAAATTTGTTTGTTAAAGCCATGCACTCGTGGTATTTCTGTTAACAACAACAACAACAAAAACAAACCCACTGCCATCAAGTCCATCCTGACTCATAGAGACCCCCTTTGGGTTTCTGAGGTGGTAAATCTTTATGGAAGTAGATTGCTCAGTCTTCCTTCCATGCAGCAGCTGGTGGGTTTGAACCACCAATCTTCTGGTTCACAGTCAAATGCCTTAGGCACTATGCC
Source organism: Orycteropus afer afer (assembly GCF_000298275.1). NCBI lineage: Eukaryota > Metazoa > Chordata > Mammalia > Tubulidentata > Orycteropodidae > Orycteropus > Orycteropus afer. The sequence continues at coordinate 1,315,067 of NW_006922111.1, read as the reverse complement.
ACTGGAGTTGCCTTTTCTGTTAACAGCACTAGATAATTAAAACAGCATTTGGTACTGGAAGTGGGGTGCTGTTCTAATAGATACCTAAAATGTGGAAGCAGTTTTGGAATTGGGTAATGGGCAGAGGCGGGAGGAGTTTTAAGGTACCTAATAACAGTAAAAGCCTAGACTGCCTCACAGAGACTGTTGATAGAATCTTTGACATCAGAATCAATTCAGGTGAGGGTCAGAAGCCAGTGAGGAGGCTATGCCACCAGAGACAGCACAGATGGTGAGAAGTGGTGGCAGAGAAATGTGGCAGCAAGACCAAGAGACCGAC
>NW_006922111.1:1312354-1313928 GCF_000298275.1 Orycteropus afer afer | reverse complement strand
GCCACTCCTCAGAAGGAAGACTGGGCAATCTACGTCCATTGAGATACTGCCTCAGAAACCCAAGTAGGGGTTGCTATGAGTTGGATTTGACTTGATGGCAGTGAGGTTTATTTTTGGTAACCAAATCAAACCAACTGCCACTAAGTTAATTCTGACTCATAGCGATCCTATACAAAAGAGTAGAACCACACCCCATGGGGTTTCCAAGGGTGCAAATCTTTATGGACACCTTTTCCCACAAAGCAGCTTGTGGGTTCAAACCACTGAGCTTCTGTTTAGCAGCCAAATGTTTTAACCATTATACCACGAGAGGATGATACAAAGAGGGTAAACGTGTTTTACATGTGAGAAGGACATGGATTTTGGGGAGGACCAGAGGGTGGAATTTTATGGATTGAATCGTGTGTCCCCCTCAAATGTGTCACCTTGGTTAAGCCATAATTACCTGAGTGTGACATTAATGGTATTGTTCAATAATTTCCACATTCTGTGGGATCACCTTTCTTTGGAATGGGTATAAATATGGATCTCTTCCCAGTCAGTCGGCCAGGTAGCTGTCTTTCAAATCTCTTGGCATAACCGAGTAAGTGCCTCCAGCACGGCATCTGTTTGTAGAAACATCTCAGTGGGTTGGAATGGGTATAAATATGGATCTCTTCCCAGTTAGTCAGCCAGGTAGCTGTCTTTCAAATCTCTTGGCATAACCCAGTGAGTGCCTCCAGTGCGGCATCTGTTTGTAGAAACATCTCAGTGGGTGTTCCGAGCTAGTGGACAGCATGGCTGATAGAGTGGGTGGGGATTTTGAGATGTTTACATTCCTCACATAGTATCTGCCCCTCAATTCTACTTTGACCCAGCATGTTTCCATCAGTCGGTTCACCTCCTACGAGGTCCTCCTCTCGGCTGTTTCCAGCACTACTGCACACCACGGCTTGCTTAAATCTAGCTACACTACCTCCTGAGGCTCCTGAAGAAAATGATCCTGTTCATGACTGCTCAGATTTAACTGAACAGCTTCTAACTCCTTGGAAGGACCTTCAAGAAACTCCTTGGACTAATCCTGATTTAGTTCCATTTGTTGATGGCTCTTATTTAGAAGCGAATCCTGCCACTCGTAGCAATCGAGCTGGATATGCCATCATGACCTCTACTGAAGTTGCTGAAAGTTAGATTCTCCCTGAAGCCACATATGCCCGACAAGCTGAATCATCTGTCCGACAAGCTGAATCATCTGTCCTTGCCACAGCATGTAAATTGGCCTCAGGAGAATCTGTGGGTGTTTTTACAGATTCGAGGTACTGTTTTGGAGTTGTTTGTGATTTTGGAATGCTTTGGAAACAGCAAGGATTTTTAACTTTCTCTGGGTCTCCTAACAAGAAGGGAACGTTAATAGCAGATTTTTTAGATGCATCATTGTTTTCCTCTGAAACAGTGGTGAGCAACATACAAACACGAGCCTAAAGGAATGTCCAAGACTGAGGAAGTTTAAGAAAATAACCTTCCTCAGAGAGCAGCTAAATAGGCCCCTTCTCAAGCTCTGTCTGCTCCAATGTTGGCAGAGTCTTTGAGCACTA
>NW_006922111.1:1292541-1293107 GCF_000298275.1 Orycteropus afer afer | reverse complement strand
GTTCTTCTGGCCGCCCGTGGGGTGTTCAGTATTCTTCGCCGACACCATCATTCAAAGGCATCAATTCTTCTTCAGTCTCCCTTATTCATTGTCCAGCTTTTGCAGGCATAGGAGACACCCGGAAATACCATGGCTTGGGTCAGATGTACCCTAGTCCTCAAACTGACAACTTTGCTGTTTAATACCGTAAAGAGGCCTTTTGCAGCAGGTTTGCTCAACGCAATACGTCATTTGATTTCTTGACTGCTGCTTCCAGGCCACTGATTGTGGATCCAAGTAAAATAAAATCCTTGATAACGTCCACCTTTTCCCTGCTATCATGATGTTGCTTATTGGTCCAGTTGTGAGAATGTGTTGTTATTCTATGTGTTGAGGTGTAATCTACACTGAAGGCTGTAGTCTTCAATGCATCAGTAAAGAGTCTTCCTCCAATCCCGATGCTGCGTTCTTCTTCACAGTCTACCTTCTCGAGTTACTTGCTCAGCATACAGATTGCATAATGACGGTGAAAGGACATGACCCTGATGCACACCTTTCCTCATTTTAAATCATGCAGTATCCCTTTG
>NW_006922111.1:1277319-1291106 GCF_000298275.1 Orycteropus afer afer | reverse complement strand
TTTCTTCATGTATGATGTCCTTGATGTCATCATACAACTCATCTGGTCTTTGGTCATTAATATTCAATGCATCAAATCTATTCTTCAGATGGTCTCTAAATTCAGGTGAGATATACTCAAGGTCATACTTTGGGTCTTGTGGACTTGTTTTAATTTTCTTCAACTTCACCTTGAACTTGCACATGAGCAACTGATGGTCTGTTCCATAGTCAGCCCCTGGGCTTGTTTTCACTGATGATGTTATTGAACTTCTCCAGCATCTCTTTCCACTGATGTAGGTGATTTGATTCCCATGTATTCCATGTGGTGAGGTCCATGTGTAAAGTCACTGTTTATGTTGTTGAAAAAATGTATTTGCAACGAATAAGTCATTTGTCTTGCAAGATTCTATCATGTGATCTCCAAGGTCATTTCTATCATCAAGGCCATATTTTCCAACTACTGATCCTTCTTCTTTTTCTCCAACTTCACATTCCAGTCTCTAGTACATCTTGATTATATATGCTTGATCAACTTCAGACTGTAGAAGTTAGAAACATCTTCAATTTCTTCATCTTTGGCATTAGTGTTTGGTGTGTAAATCTGAATAATACTCACATTAATTGGCCTTCCTTGTCTCGCTGCCATTGAGTCAGATCTGACTCATAGCGACCCCTCCTTGGGTTCCCGAGGCAGTACCACTACAGAAGTAGACTGCCCAACCTTCCTTCCAAGGAGTGGCTGGTGGGTTTGAACCGCCAGCCTTCTATTTAGCAGTCAAATGCCCTAGGCACTATGCACATGGATATTATCCTATCGCTGACTGCGCTGTATTTCAGAATAGATCTTAAAATGTTCTTTCTGACAATGAGTGCAACACTATTCCTTTTTAGTTTGTCATTCCTGGCATAGTAGACCATGACTGTCAGATTCACTATGGCCAATGCCCATCTATTTCAGCTCACTAATACCTAAGCTATAGATCTTTATACATTCCATTTCATTTTTGATGACTTCCAACATTCTTAGACTCATACTTTGTACATTCCATGTTCTGATTATTAATGGATGTGCACAGCTGTTTCTTCTCATTTTGAGTGGTGCCCCCTCAGCAAACGAAGGCCCCAAAGCATCACTCCACTCGCGTCATTCAGCTCTTCCCCATGCACAGTTTGAGGGCCTTCCTGCTCGAGGGGCTCATCTTCCGGCACCACATCGACAGTGCCCCTCATGGGCCCATCTTCTCAGACTGTCAGGTCCTTCCTAATCTGTCCATGTCTGGAAGCCCTGCTGACACCTGTCAGCACGGTGACCCTGCTGGTGTTTGAAATACAGATGGCACCGCTGCCAGCATCACAGCCACACGCGAGCCACACCAGTGTGACAGACCGACAGGTGAGTGGCGGGAACGTGTCCAGGCTCAGATTTTTTGTTAATCTTGCTTGCAGTTCTTTAGGCTCCTTGACTTTGTGACTTGATGTCTTCAATTGGTGTTAGAAAACCTTCAGGCTCTCTCTTCAAATTTCCTTCTACTTGACTCTCTCGTCTTCTCCTAGGACTCCCGCCCCACACACGGTGGAACGTTCCTCTGTATTCCTTGTCTCTCTTTGTATCCTTTGGTCTCTCTGGGCTTCATTTCTGATACTGTTTTCTGATCTGTGTCACAATTCACCAGTTCTTCCTCAGTTGCACCTACTCTATCATCAGACCTATCTACAGAGCATGCAATTTCAATTTTGGGATTTTTTAGTGTCACAATTTGTTTGGCAATTTTTCAAATCAATGACCTTGCAGAAAAATACAATCTCCAGTGCTCCATCAGAACCCTTGGTCTTACCTTTCACCTTCTTGACAAGTTATGCTAAAGCTGATGTTTTCTAAGTCATTCGACATTCAGAGCCATGCCAGTCTGTTGCTACTGTTTCTTCTTCTGCTGGTACATGACATCTTTTTTCCTCAGATGCTTAGTTGGGTTTGTGCATGCCATGACAGTATCATCATCTTATTTTCATGGTACGGCAAGACAATAAAAAATTCATGTAACCAGAAACTGTACAAAGCTATTTTAATAAGCAGTGGGAAATTTTACAATTAGTCTATAAACTTTAAAAACACGGCCTTGGTGATAGAAATGACGCATGACGGAATTTTCCAAGACCAACGACTTATTCATTGCAAATACTTGTTTCCAACAACAAAAATGGTGTCTGTACATACAGACCTCACCAGGCGGAATACACAGGAACCAGACAGACTACATCTATGGAAAGAAGTGACAGAGAAGCTCGATACCATCTGTCAAAATAAGGCTGAGTATGGAACAGGCCATCAATTGCTCATATGTAAGTTCAAGCTGAAGTTGAAGCAAATTAAAACAAGTCCACGAGAGCCAAAGCACCATCTCGATTCTGTCTCCAAAGGCTGGTGTGGCAGCTGCTTCTGTACAGATTACAGAATTTGGTACAGATTCTGTACAGCCTTGGAAACCCCATGGGGCAGTTCCACTGTGTCCTCCAGGGTCATTATGAGTCGTAATCAATGGCAACAGTTTTTGGGGCCTCTGGGTGGTGCACACAGTTTAGCACCAGAAGGAAGGCGTGGCAGTCTGCTTCCGAAAGGTGAGAGCCGGACTACGCAGCACTTCTGCTCAGACACGCATGGGGCTCGGTGACGCAGATACCTGTCTGCCCCACGAGGGCTTGGAAGACCAGCCCCCAAGCTCTCTGCGCCCTAATTCTGGGGCCTGTGACCACGTGACTTCACAGAGCAAAAGGGGCTTTGCAGATGTGAGTGCATGGGAGAGGAGCCTGGATTCCCTGGGGGGCAGGCAAGTCACCCGAGCCCTTAAAAGCAGAGAACTTTCTCGGGCTGGAGTCAGGGAGCTACAGCGGAGGAGAAGGCAGGAGGTGAGGCAGAAAGGGCGTGGTTTGGAGAGATTCAAGGTGTGAAAAGCCTCTACCGCCATGGCTGGCTTTGCAAATGAAGGGGGCATGACCCAAGGAAACTGGGCCCCCCCTCAGCTGACAACCAGCAAGGAGATGGACACGGACTATATGTTTCCCAAAACCCCAGTACTGTACTCTTAAAACAAGAGGAACTTTGCTGTATGTCCATCACCTCTCAGTAACCTTACCTTAGAAACAACAAACAAGCAAACCCAAACCCACCTGCTTTGTCTGGTTCCTAGAGTCTGTGGCAAAGTGGTGTCTGGTGTTGGAAGGAGGTCCAGAGCATCACTAAACCCACAAGGCAGGCAGCCAGGGCGGCAGCCGCAAGGACCTGGGGGGTCAGCTCTGCAAGGTCCCCCCAGGGCAGGGCAGGGCTGCCCCCTATCTCCCCACTGCTGTACCCCAAGTCTCCAGGGTGCCGGGAGAGGGGCTTTGCTGCAAGCCAGGTGTTTGTCCAGGACAGGCCTTGCCTCCCTCACATCTCTGGAACAAATGAGGTCCCTCCAGCCCCTCCTTCACTTCGCCTTTCAGGCCTTGGTTATCGCGCTCATTAGGTTAAGATACACTCATGGCTGGAGGGCTTGCCTGCCTTCCATGCCAGGCCATCGGCCACCATGAGAGATGCTGTAACCCCTCGTCCCGCTTTCTTGACTACTGATCACTGGATGCAAGCTTAGAGCTAACAAGCACCTAGGTTTGAATTCTGCTGACGGAAGTGGGGCAGGAGTTTGACCGCAGCCCTTCACACCGTCCAGATAATAAACGAGGCAGCCAAAATGGGCGCTAAGGCGTCCTGGCCAATCTGGGTTCACTCCTTCCTCGCCCTCGGTTTAGTTCCTTTTGGGACCAGAAATCCCAAGTGTGAATGACAAGTATTTCGTGTGGCCACATCCGAGCCCTGCAGAGACCCCACACAGGCTCCCGGACAGGGTGCCGAGAGGACCGCCCCCCCAGGCTGCCGCCACTGGCTGTGCTGTCCTTCCGCCGCCCCCCGCAGCCTGGGGGCTTACTGCTCCCACGGGCAGAGCTTAATGAACGGCAGGGACACTGCCGATTTCCCACCGTGCCCCCAGCACCTAGAACAGGGCCTGGCAGGTAGCAAAAAGGCAGAAGCCGTCTAGCCGGCTCCACCCCCTGGCACCCCGGGTGTCAAGGCAGAACCGCACTCCACAGGGTGGTCAGGGGCCGATTTTCAGAAGTCCATCCTCAGCCCTTCTTGTGAGGGACCTCTGGGTGGACCTGAACCGGCCACCTTTTGGTCAGCAGCCGAGCCCTCAACTGTGTGCACCACCCAGGGGCTCCTGGAGCACAGTAGGTGCTCAGTAAACATCTGGTGAATGAACGCATGAGCAAATGAAGGAATGGCGGCCATCCTCAATAAACCACCACAGAATGAAGACAGATGGGTCGAACCAGAGAGACTCAATGGGCCCCCAGGGTGTTGGTGGACCCACAGGTCCCTGCACCTAATTTGGGGGTGGGATCCAGGAAGGCTTTCTGAGAGAGGTGGCATCTGATTGAGCCTTGAAGGTCCCTCCCATTGAAGGGAGTCCAGGAGGAGCAGCGTGAAGCTGGTATGAAGCCCCTGTGGTGGCAGGCACTGGGCATCCCGTGTGGGCCAGGGAGCTGTTGTCACTGGCCTCCTGGGCACCTGCGTGCAATGACGCAGAGCAGGACAACCTAGCCATCACTCAAAGGCGCCGAACAGCAAGCACCGGGGGCTACAAGCACTCACGTCAGGAAAACCCAGCCCGGGGAGGCTTCCCTAGAAGGCTCCAGCTGAGACCTCAGGATAGAAGTTACAGGAGGTGTGCACGAGGCCCCAGGTTTGATCCCTAGCATCTCCATCAAAAAAAGAAGTTATGGGGCGTGAGTGAAAGGGAAGGGGTGGGGGTTGGGAGAATGTCCCAGGAGAAGTGGCAGAGAGGGTGTTGGTCCTGGAGGTCAGGGCCATACCTTCCTACTTCTCCTGACTCATAAACAGCCGATGGATGAGTCACTGCAGAGGCTGGAGAGTCTACACGAATCAGGTAACAGGGACAGAACTCTTGCTATGTGCAGTGCACAACCATCTCTGGGAAACACCAGTATTCACCAGCAGAGGAGGATACTGAGGCCCAGGCAAACTTCCTGAGTCCAAGAGCTGCTTTGTGGTGGGCCAGGCAGGGCCCTGAGCCTCATCCCGTCTCGAAGGCCCCTGCTGCAGGCCTGTGACAGAGTCAGGAAGAAAGAGGGCAGGCAGCCAGGCTCACGGGAGGGGCTGGGGAGTGGCACACCAGGTCTGCAAGTCCAGAGGGTCAGAGGCGTTGTCAAGAAGGCAGGTGGATGTGGAGCACGGCGCCCACAGAGAGGTGACAAAGTGCAATGGCCATCAGGGGAGGGCAAAGGGCAGCTGAACCAGGCAACGGTGGAGAGGAATCGTGAGCACAGGAAGATGGGAGCCGGATCCAGGCAACGGTGGAGAGTAACCATGAGATGGGAGCCGTGCAGGGCTCGGGACGAGGCGTGCACGTGTCACTGTGACACGAACACCTGCCCGCCAGGGCCCTGGGCAGGTCCCCTTCGTCTAAATAAACATGAGGAGAAGCCCTGGTGGCGCAATGGTTAAGCACTCGGCTGGTGAGGTGCAAACTCGGCTCTGTGGGAGAAAGACCCAGTAAGCGGCTGGTGAAGACTGCAACCTCAGACCCCCTACAGGGCGGGTCTAGTCTGTCACCGGGCCGCTCCAAATGAACTGGACGGCACCCACAGCAGCAGCTCTCAGAACAAGGGGGCGGCTGTGTTTTCCCTCCAGGGAGAATGGAATCCTGCGTCTCCTGAAGTCGACTCTTTGCTGGACTCTCCTACTGGACTCTGCTCACTTGTCCTTCAGGGGTCTCTTCTTGACGAGACGCCACCGTACTGGACCTCACGGCTGGCCTGTCGTTTCTCTTTCTGAAAACCTGCAGGTGGCCTGTCAGCCCCAGAAGGCCTGAGTTGGAATCACTCACTCAGAAAGTAGTAACGAGCTCGGCCTGGCCACACACCCTCTTGCCACGGGGGAGGTTTGCTGCCTTGGCTGTTTTTTTTTTTTTTTTTTTTTTGACTTCTGGAGTCTTCTCTTCCTTCAAGCCTTGTGCCCTGTGATTATTAAAGATTATCGGCTGTCCTTGGACATGGTTAAACATTCACCTTCATGCAGACCTCTGACCCAGACACAGCTAGTTTTGCGAGTCATCAATGCCAAGAGAACGGAGCAGGAAACAGCCTCTAGGTCTCCAGAGAGAGGATGCCTGTCTTGGGTGACACGCGGCTGAGTACTCCGTGCATGCTAACTGCACACCCAGAGACCGGGCCTTCCAACAAACTGTGCGGCCGGTGCCATCGGGTTGATTCTGACTCAGGGACCCTGTGTGGCCGAGGAGAACTGTCCCTAGGGCTTCCTAGGCTGTAATTGTTAGGGATCACCAGGGCTCGCTCCGGCAGAGCCGCTGGGTGGGTTTGAACCAGCAACCTTTGGCTGCTGAGCACTTAACCCTGTGTCACCAGGGCCTTTTGAGGGAATTATTCCTGCTTTCATTGGAAACCTTTCCATGGAACCCTCCCCTGGTAGCTGTCTGCTGTCACCCTTAGCCAGGACCTGTGACCTTCCTCTTTTACTCAAACCTGCCATCACAGCCACTTTATTCACTATTCTCTGGCCGTCACGAGCTTTGATTCTCAGGCTAGTCTGGCAGACGGTCTGGGTCCCTGTGGTACAAATGGTTTGAGCTTGACGACTAGGTTAGCGGTTCAAACCCACCCAGCAGGGCCGCAGAAGAAAGGTGTGGCCGTCCACTTCTGTAAGGCTCACAGGCAAGACGACCCGTGGAACTCAGTCCTGTTCTGTACCTCATGGGGTCGCCATGTGTCGGCAACGGGTTCGGGCCTCACGGAAGGTCAGCAGTACTTCCCTGACCGTGTGTGATGGCTTCTCCCGCTCCACCTCCTTTAGCGCCCCCAGCTCCCACCTTGGAGCGGCTGCCCCACCTGGCTTCCTGTCCAGTTGACAGAAACACTCTCGGGCTCCAGGCACCAACACAGTCCGCCCCCAGATTCCTGTCATCACTTGTCCCTTTGGTCCTTTTAACCCTGTCAGTGTTGGCCTTTTTTCTGCAGAGTCATTGGCTTCAAACACCCTCTCAGGACCCCCAACCTTTGCTCTTCTGCACCCTCACTTCTCAGAGCTGTTTCTGAGGACCTGGCTCTCCAGGAAGGTCTCCCCTTCAACATCTCTGCAAAACTGAGCTTGTTCTTTTTTAAAAAAACAAACAAAACAATAACTTGTCTCTGAGGGCATGCTCACCGACTATGAAGAGTTCTGTTGATTCATTTCCTTGTTTTCTTTCCTTATTGTGATGAAGAATCTACAACAAGTTGTCTCAGCACCTTCACATGCACAGGGCGTTGACACTCACATTCTCCAAGGCGTGTGGCCATAGCTGCTTCTTTTCCACATCACCACACCATGAGTTTGGTCTACGTTCGTGATTTGAGGATGAGCCCTGGAACTGCTCCTTCCCGGTGAACGGTCTCAAAATGTGAGTCCTGTCCAAACAGAAGGGCACGGAGCGCGAGCCCTGACCCCTCCACGCACTTCTCCTCACCTCCTCGTGGACCATCAGGGGCACTGGGTGGAGACAGTGAGCCAAAGGCCCTCTGCCTAGTGTGGCCCCTGACTCTGTAACATTTTTCAAAGTGGGGACAAAGAGGCACTCAGGATCCACACACAGAACCCTCCCACTCCGATCCTAAAACCCAAGGATAAGGCAAACAGCCCCAAGGCTGCCCTGTGTGATTTCTACTGTAAATAATGTTCACACGCCTGCTGAGGGAGGATTCAATGCAAACCAGAGTTCACGCTTCCTCGAGCTGCTTCTAAGCACCACTGATGTTAACGCCATCATCAACACCAATGCCAAGGCCAAGGCCAATGCCAAGGCACAGGCAGAAAAGCAGAAAGCTAAAAAGTGAGTGAGACAGTAAGTGAAAGACTGACCCACGTCTTGGGCTCTAGTGAGACTGTCATCTGAAATGTCCCACATCTATGCATAACCCCAGACCCAGGGCGAGACCTGCCTTAGGCCAGCAGTCCAACACAGGCATCTGTAGGGTGAGTGCGCTTCGAAGACATCGTGAATTTTACAAATGGAAGGTACGTGGCAATCCTGTGGCAATCAAGTCTATTGATCCTGTGGCAATCAAGTCTATTGGCAGCGTTTTTCCAAAAGTGGGTGCTCACCTCGTGTCTCTGTGTCACATTCTGGTCCTCAAACATTTCCACCTGCTATTGCACACTTCACAGACTACAGTGTGGCTAGTGTAAACATAACCTTTATCTAAACTCTTAACTCACTGCCATCAAGTCAATTCTGACTCACAGCAACCCCTCCTTGGGTTTCCGAGGCAGTATCACTATGGAAGTAGATTGCCCAACCTTCCTTCCGAGGAGTGGCTGGTGGGTTTGAACCGCCAGCCTTCTGGTTAGCAGTCAAGTGCCTTAGGCACCACGCCACCATACGCACTGGGAAATCGAAAAATCTGTGTGACTCGCTTCTGTCACGCCCCTTTTATTGTGGTCTGGACTCAAACCCATGGTATCTCCAAGGAATGCCTGGAGATGTCAATCTGTTCCATAAAGGAAGTGCCTAAAATGCTTCCAAAGGTTGTTCTGGTAAAAATCACTTTATTTAACGTACAGGTAATGGAAGAAAACAAGCTCTCAGATTGTGCCCGTTCTGACCGGACAATCATGTATTTTACCATAAGCCATCCCCCTTCCTTGTAAATACACATCTAAACTCCCCCATAAGGCAGACCGTTAACTTCTTAGAATGTTCTGGAAGGGACATATCCACGTGTTGATTTTTAAGTCACTGGGCTACTTCTACTCCAGTCTGATGGTCCTTCACCTCACCCTGGTTATCACGCTCCCCGCCTTATTCATTCACGAAGGGCTGCGAGAACACTTGGGACCTCACACTCAAAAATGAAAAGAAAAAAAGCAGCAACTACACTATTTATTCACTATGTTACGATTTTAAATTGCTCATAGGAAGCTTCATTAACTCTGAAACAACTAGTCGCCTTGTTCAAAATGACCCTCACTCGAGGGTTTCGATACGTATCTTAAGCCCAAGGTGCAGCACAAGCAGACCCCGGGAGGAATCGCCAGTCCTCGTCCCCGCAACCTCAAAATGGAACGAGGTACAGGCGCCCAGAGGACTAAGTACCGCAGCTGGACACAGGAACTTACTTGTGGGCCCTACTTCCTCCCGTGCGCACTTGACCTCCACAGCTGAGTGGGAGTAAGACTGGCCCGCTGAAGCGTGAGCGCCCCCTCGCCTCCAAGCTCAGTGCGTCCCTTTCTCTCCTACAAGGGCCCAGGTGGCACAAATCGCTTGTGATCGACCACTAATCAATCAAAAGGTTGGCACCTGAACTCACCCAGTGGTGTTCCGAAAACAAAGCCTGGTGATCTGATTCCATAAGAAGCACAACCCGGGAAGCCCTTGGATCGCCCCAGTGTAACATGGGGGCCCCCACAAGGCATGTCGGCTCGAAAGCAGCGGCCTTGGGACAACCCGGGAAGCCCTAGGATCGCCCCAGTGTAACACGGGGGCCCCCACGAGGCATGTCGGCTCGAAAGCAGCGGCCTCGGGCTTTGGGATTTTCTTTTTACTGAGACAGTTGTTGAGAAGCTTTGGTGGTACAGTGGTTAAACCCATGTCTGCTAACTGAAAGGTCGGCAGTTTGAACCCACCAGACGTTCCATGGGAGAAAGATGAGGCAGTCAGCTGCCATAAAGATCCCAGGCTTGGAAGCCCTTGGGGCAGTTCTGCGGAATCACCTGGCCGGTACCCAACAGCAACAAAGTCTAACAATGACCTTAAACATGTCGGCACCCGTGAAGGCGGCACGGCACCGGGCACCGTCTCCTCTGCTGTTGGCGCCCGGGAAGGCGGCACGGCACCGGGCACCATCTCCCTCTGTTGTTGGCACCTGGGAAGGTGGCACGGCACTGGGCACCATCTCCCTCTTTTGTTACACAAGGTCGCCATGAGTCACAGCTAACTCAGTGACAACCGACAACAACAAACCAAGCACGCAGCCAGCACCAGCGGGGCAGGAATGAACGGGACGCAAGCTCTGACGACGGGGGGCAGACCCAACAAGCCATGAGACCACCTACCCCGCCCACTGCAGGGCAGCACCTAGAAATGGCTCAGGAGGGTGCTGTCGGAGGCCAGGTGGGACTCTGGGTGGATTCACTAAGCCTGGCTGTCAGCAGCTGCTGCAGGATAAGGAACCACCCTCAACTACCAACCAAGAACCCACTGCCACCAAGTGGATCCCGATGCACAGAGCCCCTAGGGCACAAGGGAGAACTGCTCCATAGGGCTTCCAAGGCTGTAACCCTTTATGGAAGCAGACCGCCTCAGCTTTCTCCCAAAGAGCAGCTGGTGGGTTTAAACTGCCAACCTCTTGGTTACAGATGAACGTTTTCACCACCACACCACCAGGGCTTCTGCACCATTGACTAGAGTCTAGATACGGCCTGAGTAACCAGAACCAAAACCAAACCCCTGCAGTGGAGTCCATTCTGACTCACAGCGCCTCTAGAGGGCAGAGTGGAACTGTTCCATGGGGTTTCCAAGCTGTCAATCTTTTCAGAAGCAGACTGCCTCATTTTTCTCCCACGGAGCAGCTGGTGGGTTCGAACCTCTGACCTTCTGGTTAGCAGCCAAACTCTTTAGCCACTGTGCCACCAGAGTTCCTTAACCTAAATAAGGACAACCACAATGCAGAACCACCAAAAGCTGGGGTCATGTGACCATGCACAAGAAACAGGGACCACGACGGACGCTTTTCTTCCTCCTGGGGTAGAACTCTCACTCCTAACTAAAAAAATGAAACTGTTTGGTGTGTACAGAGGAAGGCAGTGTGTTTCTTTCCAAAAGCCTGAAACGAATCCTAAAACGGTTGGAGCAAGAATCACACAGGTGTCAGAGGGGCTAGGGGCAGGCAGGCAGCCTCTGCGGCCGTGCCCCTCTCTGGAATGCCTCCAGGGACGCGCACAGCCTTCTACACTCTGCAAAGCACCTCTGCAGAGGCCACCCCGGTGCAGCGCCAGCCCCTTCAGGGGAAACTCTGTTTTCTGGTAAGAAAGGTGGGCGGGCAGCCTCCCAGGGACTGATCCAGATCTGGCGGTAGGTCATCTAACACCTTTCTCGCTGTGCCGCGCTGCCCCTTGGTGCAAATCCTCAATGACTTTGACTATGTTCTGAGGCTGACCTGGAAACAGATGCAGGTTCACCGCAAAAGCAGGTTCAAAGAGCAAAGGCCTCCACTTTTGTGAGTGCGAGCTCGCCGCGGTGTCCCCTCGGAGGCACTTGCAGAGCCCCGTGCTGGAGGACACGCGGGAGGAACACACCTCCAGACAGAGGGCAAAGCAGATGAGGTCCCAGCCTGCCACCTGCAAAACAGACCCAGCAACTCCCGCGGAAATGCTCCCTCGTACAGCAGCCCAGTGCCCCGCACAGAAGTGCTCGGAAGGACAGATGCGCTCCTTCAGGTAGGGCCCAGTTAGGGCTTTTCCTCCCCTTTCCTGATAGACGTCAAAGGGCCTTCCATACCAAGTTGTAAGTGAAAACTCTTGGCCTAATTCCCCTCAGTCACATTGCCCTAGAGGCAATCTAGTGCTTTCTAGTGATTGTTGTGTTGTTGTTGTGTGCCGTAGAGTCACCCCGACTCATAGTGACCCTTCCTTGGGTTTCTGAGGTGGTATCACTATGGAAGTAGATTGCCCAGCCTTCCTTTCGAGGAGTGGCTGCTGGTGGGTTTGAACTGCCAGCCTTCTGGTTAGTAGTCAGATGTCTTAGGCACTGCACCACAAGAGCTCCTGTTCTAGTGATTAACAAGACAAAAACAGTAGTTCTATCAAATGTATCCCCGACCAACAGGAATTCCACTTAAAAAAAAAAATAGTCTATGGAACATTTACAAAACTGACACTACACCGAAGTACCACATGCACAAATTACACAGCCCACGTCCTCCGACTGATGTACACAGCCCCCCACGAGGCCAGCCCCCTGAAAGTTTCAATGCTCTTCCTCTTTGCCACTGAGAAGACACCCCTCATACACACACAGGGTCAAGACTGTGCCAGAGGACAGGACACCAACCTGGGTGTTTAAATTCTGCTCAGAGGGTTAGCAAACATGATCTAATAAAAAGAACTGATGGTTATGAAGCAACCCTTACTATGTGTTGAAGATGTGGAAGAGAGAAAACCCGTTTTTCTACCATGGGTTCATTTACTTTGGCTCCAAAGTTGTGTAGGATTTTGTTGGGTCAACGGTACCCTGGAGAACATGGTGGAGTTTTGTTGTTGTTGTTGCTGGCTGTTCACTAGCAGTGACCACAGAAAGCAGCATCATTGGGCTCTCCCTGCACTGGCTGGTGGCAGTTCTAGAACTTTCCCACTTTCTCAAGAAGCCATCGAACATTCACATTAGAATTAACTGCTAAGAGCACACTGCTCTGTGCCATGTCTATAATATAAGCAACCATTAAACAACAGCATTTCGCACTTACCTTGCCTAGTTTCAAATTACCAGCAACCAGCCTCCTGTAAAGAAATGAAGTTGTGCCCGACGCAGACACATGAGCCAGAACTGTTTATAATAAACGATACATCCCAGTGTACCTCGGCTGGAAACCAACAAAAACGTACTCAACATTGCCTCCGAAAGTAATAAAGGTGACAGCCATGGTGCTGGTCGGCAGAAGCACACACTCAACTGTTTCCATCTGGAAACATCTGTAAATCCAACCTTCCGTTTACCTGTGATGACGATGGCTTCTTGGTTCTGGAACGGTCTTGGCACAACTGTCACTTCCCAGGGAGGACAGGGCCTTTAACTTCAGCCTTGGCAGCAAGAAGGTGAAAGAGGAAATGATTAGGATGCATTCTCTGGACTCCCCCCGCTCTCCACCACCTCTCAAGAGGAAAGTCACCGTGACCCCTGCCTGTTCAAAGGTTATGGTGTTGCAGGGTCCTTTCCGCGAAAACTCTTGGCCCCTCCTCCTGTGCCCAGCTCCCCAGGGGCCTGAGCCAGACATGGGGCGGGGGAGGGGTCTCTCTGGTGTCTCTGGGGAGGGGAGGGCTGGGGCTGGGGAGGGGAGGGCTGGGGCTGCGAAGGGCGTGCAGTCTCAGGGTCCCGTCGCGCCCCACGAAGCCCAAGACACTATAGAGCCACGTCCTTTTCTTACAAAGCATCTTGACATTGGTGCACCTCTGCTCTCTTTAAATATGAAAAGGCGAGCAAAGCAGGGCCAAGGAGCTGTCCTCCAAGTGGAGACCGGCTTGGGGCGGAATGGCTGCGCCCTCCCTCCAACACCCCTGCGCCCCTCCGGCTCCCCCGCGCCCCGTGGGCCGAGGCGCCCAGAGGCCTAGGTTCGGAGGGTCGTCGCGTGGCCTTTGCAGAAACCCACCCGACCCGGCTGGGCCTGCCCGGGCTCGCCCATCGGAACCCGGCACAGCAGCGGTGCCCCGGGCCGCGCAGGGCGCTGCGGGACCGTCCCTCCAAGGCAGACCGCGGCCCAGGCGCATGGGCGCCCGGAGTTTCTTCCGTGGCCCCAGCGCGCGCGCCTGCCCCGCGGAGGCTGCCGGCAGGTCCGCGGGTCACCCGTCTCGGGGCCTTGGGGGTTTCGGGAACGCCCCCAGGTCGGTGACGCCGGGACCTCGGCGCAGCTCCCGCCCCCGGCCGACGCGGACGCGCAGCGCCGGAGCCGGCCGGGCGCTCCTAAGCCAGGCCGAGCCGGCCGCCCGGAGCC